>NC_080100.1:6650000-6955000 GCF_950005125.1 Chionomys nivalis | reverse complement strand
CTGCACAACCGTGGGCAGGTCCGGGAAGCAGGCGGGTCTCAGGGAGGATCTGCCCAAGGCCTGAGCTTTATCTGGGAAGTGAGACGTAATCAGCCAAGGCTTCGGGAGATCCTCAGTAAGGATGTCACCACCCTGAGAACCAAGTGGAGGAGGAAGGAGGCTTCTGGGTCGTGGGTCAGTGCTGTCAGCCACAGGTCTGTCTTATGCCGTTAGCTGATTCAAGGCGTGCCTCAAATTCTGAAGATGTGATTAGAATATGATGAGTTTGTGCCACTTTGAAACCCATAATGATATGAATAATTTTGAATTCTATTAGACAGGCATGACACATCACTACGCTTCGTGTGTGATATCAGAACAGATTTGATGCATATTTATGTGTAATTTAGTCAGTTAATTTCTTAGGATTGAAATAGCTTCTTTCATTTTTAGGTTTATCTTGACTTAGCATATGACAGTCACTCTGAAATAAAAGAAACTATAAGAGAGAAAAGAATAGGAATGTGAATACATTTACAATGATCTTTTTATGAACAAAATTACCATAAGAAACCTGATATTTTGAAAAATGCATGTTGTTTTATTTTTTGCTTATTTAATTCTTCCCTCAAGGAATAATCCCCCCCCCCTTTTTGTAATTCTTGACTAGCCATTAGAAGAATAGACATCTTTTCTCCTTAATGGAATTTATTCTCCATTATCAATTCTATTGATGCATTAAAATTTTGGCTTATCCCATCCATATCATGTTTTTTTTTTTCCTAAGTCATTTTTGTAAGATGCTGGTCAAGAATAAAACCTTCACAAGAGCCCTGCTGGTTTCTCTATCTTGCTGTGGTTACTTTTAGAGGGAGTAGTTTTTGCTTAGATCTTCATTTCTAAGTATCATTTTTCACTACAGGGAACTAGGAATTCTTGAGAATAGCTGACCTAGGGTTACAGGAGGGAAGGTACAAAAGATTGGAACATTTTATTGAGCCAAAACATGAGGAAGTACTCAAAATATTTAACGGGAGTATGTCCAAAGGATGGAGCAGCCAGATGCAAGAGGTGCTTCATGGCCAAATTAGTAAAGTTTGAACATTAGCATAAGCAAGGCCAACATTGAATTGTGATCCACTGAATGAAATTAGAATATGATATGTATATGTGCAGTAGATAGATGCTGCAGGCAGAGAGGCAGAGGAACAAGGAAGGGAAAGCTCTCCCTTGCAACATAATGCTAACTGTTCATCTAGAGCAGTGGTTCTCAACCTTCTTAATGCTGTGACCCTTTAATACAGTTCCTCGTGAGGTGACCCCCCCAACCATAAAATTATTATTATTATTATTATTTTTTTTTTTTTTTGGTTTTTCGAGACAGGGTTTCTCTGTGGCTTTGGAGCCTGTCCTGGAACTAGCTCTGTAGACCAGGCTGGTCTCGAACTCCCAGAGATCCGCCTGCCTCTGCCTCCCGAGTGCTGGGATTAAAGGCGTGCGCCACCACCGCCCGGCCATAAAATTATTTTTCTTGCTACTTCACTATTAGGGGCACACTTACAGAGGTCCTTGTACTCACAGAGAAGCTCCAAGAGAACTAGGAATTTAATCATGTAGGGGGCATCTTCTCACTGGAGGAGATAAAAATCAAATGCCTGCATCCCATCCAGAAAGTTGAGAGTGGATTTTGTTAAGGACCTGGCGAGACAGACCTCACCCACCTTCTTCTATAGAGGGAGACCTCACCCCAATTCCCCAGGCTCTTCCCTCCCTAGACCATTATCCACCTTTAGGGGCGATGTCACAAGTACTCTATGACCTGCTGGCCTCTATGCTATATTGGTCAGGGGCCACACTAGATTCTAGGCCCTTAGCTTTAGAACCCATTCTTGTGGTCACATGTAACTTTGTGGAAGAGTCTGTGTAGTCACACCTTAAGTTATTGTGCACCTGATTGAACTGGTTGGACCGATTGTTGCCTGGAAACCTTTTTTAAAGTTGTACTGTGCTTTAAATATGCTGACAGTGAGCCACTGTTCTCTGATGTCTGATCCAGGCTGATGAGGTCACTCTATGCCGGGTTTTCATTCTTTTTTTTTTTTTTTTTTTTTTTTTTTTTTGGTTTTTCGAGACAGGGTTTCTCTGTGGTTTTGGAGCCTGTCCTGGAACTAGCTCTTATAGACCAGGCTGGTCTCGAACTCACAGAGATCCGCCTGCCTCTGCCTCCCGAGTGCTGCGGGTTTTCATTCTTACCTCTTTGCAGATCACTGTCTGCATTGATACCTGCCAGGACCTCCACACGTCATAGCTGTAATTTTGCTGTTCTTATGAATCATAGTGTAAATATCAGTGTTTTCTGGTGGTCTTAGGGGATCCCTATGAAAGTGTTGCCACATTGCAACCTTTATAGTAAAAATTGACTGCAGTCAGAATCCTCAATGTCTGCTATTCTAGGCAGAGATGGTCTGAGGAAAGGTGCTTACAGTTTCTTCCAACGTCACTAAGGGAAAGGGAAGATAGTAATACATTACAGAGATTCCAGATTCACCTGAGCAAGTGGTTGATGTCACCACCAGGAGCAGGAGGGCCTTCTGGGCTTCTGGAGTTCTGAGAAGTTCAAAGGCATTGCCAAAAACCCATTGAGCCATTGGGAGCAAATGGCAGAGGAGCCTGAGGTGAGGGTCATTGGTCCATTGTCATGAACGACAAGAAAGATAGGAAGTGTCCCAGGTCAGAAAAGACCGAGTGGGGTACAGCTGTAAGTGAAGCCCTGGGTCAGCATGCACAAGGCTGATCATCCCCTACTACCACAAAACAAAACGTAAAAACAGACCGAAACCTAGAGGCAGGCAATGAGAACAGGAGAATTCTGGGAAGAGGAAAGATTCAGTCTGCAGTTGTCACCCAGACAGACACAGAGGAAGATGAGAATGCCTCTCTGAAAAAGGTGCCAAGCCTTCCTTGTGGCTAACACAGACAAGAATTATGGGCTAAGATGTAAGAATTAAGAAGCCTGAGCTAATAGGCCAACCAGTTTATGATTAATGTAGACCTCTGTGTGTTTCTTTGGGACTGAACGGCTGCGGGACCGAGTGGGACAGAAACCTGGGTTAACACCGTGTGGCTAAACACAGAACCCCTTCCTGAGCGGCACAGGACACCACTGGGAGAAAAAGACTGAATTGTTCTGGGGTTACTGTGGGCAGAATAAGTTCCTGGGTGTGAGCCTCACGTGGAGTGTGTAAGAAACAGAGTGTCGTATGCAGCCTCTTCTCAGAGGTTTAGAGACAGTTCGTGGGGGAAGAGGACCGTAGTGAGCAGGAGGCCGCAGCGCTGGAACTCTACTGGGGTGGACTGCATACGGGTCCTTTGTCCAGTTCTCTCAGCTTGTCTGCAGATGGACACCACCTCAAAGCCAGTTAAAAGCAGAGTGAGACAGACTTATTTTTAGAATATGAGGGTGCTCATCCATTTTTACAAACTGCAGATAATTTAAAATGTTTGTTGATTATAGTTAAAATGTTAATACTTTCAGTAAATATTATCACTTTTTTGGTAGATAGGGTAATAAAATTATATGAGATTGATATAATCTCTATTGTTTAGAAATTCACGGGTTTAGCTGCAGATGTAGCTTATTGGGAGAGGGGTGTCTCGTGTGCGAGGTCCTGGCTGCACATCATAGAACCGAGCACCACTAAGGGAGGACATGTATCATCAGGACATTATACACACATTAAATGCTATTTCAAGCTTATTCTTTTGGTTTTTCGAGACAGGGTTTCTCTGTAGGCCTGGCTCTCCTGGGACTCATGTGTAGACCAAGCTGGCCTAGAACTCACCGAGATCTGCCTACCTGCCGAGTGCTGGGATCAAAGGCATGTTACCATCACCTGGCTTAAAATTATTTCTAAATGGTAGAATGTGTATCTTTTCATGGTCTAATTAGACAATATTTCACCAACCTTAAATGTTGATTCCACAGTGTATTGATATTATTGAGAAAAAATAACAGTTCGATGTGTTCCAATTCAGAGATGTTAAAAGTATAGAAAAATATGTCTTAAATACATGAAATACATGCTATAATGAAGTGCTTAAGAAGATAAATCATGTAAAATAATTAGTATTTTGATTATTGCCATATCATGATTTTTGTCTGAAAACCAGGAATTCATGATCTACATCTGCTGAAATAGGTTATTTTATAATTGGTCCTGGAAGATGTCCTTGTGACTGCTGTTACAGTGTCATCTTGTGTTGTTGGGACTGTTTGGAGTCCTGGCCTCCGGCTGCTCTCCCCTGCTAGAGATCTTTACTTTCCTTCTGATTTGAGTTACTGAAAGCTGTGTCAAAGTTGTTTACCAGCTCTGCTTCACGAGCACGTGCTGCCTTGCCTTGAGGATCAGAGGATAAGGTTTTCACCTGTTGGCCCACCTGACTGTGGGGTATATAAGCCTCCAGGGTGCTATTGAATAAGGGGCTTCTTACTAGTGACTAGAGGTCCGTGTCTCTGTCTGTGTGTGTTTGTGTGTTTCAACTCCAGCCCCTTGCCCGAAGCTCGTGAACCTTATATGCAGACAGGCGTTGTGCGCTGCATTGTGTTAATAAGTGTCTGCCCGAGCGATGTGGTTGTATTGCCGGGGACTTTGACGTCATCTTCTCTGCTGTTTTTCTTCACAGATGCTGCAGCTGGAGAGGAAGCTGGAGCTTGAACTTGAGGATGGTGCTAGAGTTATCGCCTGCCGGTTCCCTTTCCCACACTGGACTCCAGACCACACTGCTGGAGAGGGGATTGATACTGTGTGGGCGTATGACGTGGACAGTTTCAGAGGACGGGAAAAGAGGTCTTGAACACGCGCGCTGTGGGGGCCATCCAGTCCACCTTCACTGAGGCCACAGCAAACTGCCCTTTCCACGGGATGAGAAGTCATGCTGCTGTCCTTACCTTTTGGAGAAAATGAACAGGAGCTCAGAAAAACATTTAGGTGTAAAGGCAATTTCACGTAGCCTGGGTTGGCCTTGAATTTTCTGCGTAGCTTAGAATGGCTTGAACTTCTGATCCTTCCTCCTCTACCTTCCCAGTAAAATTTGCTCTTAGTGGAATATTTTGAATGGGTCTACTACCTTTTCATACCGTAGGATGCTTCAAGATACAATAACTGAGCTGTGTTTGTGGGCCAGAAGGTTGTCATCTCGCAGCAGCGTGGTTTGATGCCACAGAAGGGAAAGGGGCACTCATGCAGACATCTGCAGTTTCCTGTAGTTTTGTTCACGGGTGAGATTTGTCTGCCTTCTGTAGTTTGTAGCTAAATTAATTTTCTAAAAGGCTCAGAGTGGCACTTTTATAATATAAGTACTATTTTGCCCTAATGCTTTCTGTACTTTGTTGATTGAATCTGTACATGTCCGCCTGTGTAAACAGACGGTATAACATGCACACGTTTTAAACTGGGGGAATTGTGACAGATTGCATGTGGTGTGGTCCATTTGCTGCCATTGTGTTACCAAGAGTGGCATCTTAGATTTGACGAGGCATTTAGAGAAGCTTCCTGGCCCAGGGAGAAGTTAGTAAGGGCTTTGCAGTGACTGCTTGAACTTTGCAGTGTAACTTCCAACGCCTTGGGCAGTGACTTCCTGTCTCTCAGCCTTGGTGCCTACTACCAGGACAGTCCTGGTAGGATCCGTTTTTAAAATCCGCTGCACAGTCTTTGGTCTGTAAGTGATACTCACATTTTAGAGCTGAGGGAAAAGCTTATACAGTGAGGTGCAGATTATTTCTGTTAGCCCCTTCTCTTATTTTATGAGAACATCCATTTATTTAGCATTTCCCACTTATGAGAAAAGACTTGACTGATTTAGATAGCAGGCAAGTTAGGGAAAACCTTTGTGAGTAGACAGGCTTCATAGAAGTCCACGCCCAGTTGACATGTTCTCCACGGAGTCACCTGACGTTAGGCTTGCCCTGATCCTGAAGTTCCTTCTGTAGACGGAAAGCAGAAGCTGGACAGCCACTTGGTGGGGATGTTGCGGAAACAATGTTTGCAGCATGCTTCAGTCACAGATGAACCAAAGCGATGATTTTTCACTTTCTGTAGGGCCTGTTGAATCATTTGAACAGACCTCTAACGTCAGTATAATAAGGTGGAGCATAATTCTGTAATTCTGACAGAACTTCCTATCCCTACAAATGTAAGTTGCTCATTACTGTTTTTTCACTATAGGTCTGCAGAAAAGATGGTCAGAATATTGGGATGCTGATGAATCAAGTAAAATTATACCAGAACGGCCATGATGTATGAGGCCTCAGGAAAGCTGGGCTCAAAAATTTCAGGACTGGGGGTTAGCTAGAATGGGTGTAGCTCATTTAAAAAACATCTTTTTACACTACATTTGTGTGTGTGCATGGTATGTGTGGGGTACCACTGGACATGTGGAGATCAGTTCTGTGCGAATACTTGGGTCTCAGGGATCCAGCTCAGTTCATCAGGCTTGGTGGCTGGGCCTTTACTCACTGAGCCCTTTGCTGGCTCATGGGCATAGTTTGTAAAGCCTCTTGTCAGCATAGATCACTAATGGTTCCTCATCCTCCCTTAAGGGACATTGCCTACTCTCTGTCTTGTCAAGAGAGCAACCATATGGGACCCAAGCATCCTTCCAAACCTCCCACAATCAGTTGGAACATGGTTGAGTATCTGAGTTGAGTCTGGACACTCTTGGCGGGTGGACTGTTTGCTGGCAGGAAGAAGTGAGGAATTGGACTCTGTCAGACTAGGGTACATAAAGACGGTACAGACATCATCGTCGAGGGCTGGAGGCTGAGGCCAGAGGAGCTTCAGTGCTTATTGGAGGGACAAGTAGACAGGCTCCTGAGCGGGTCCACATGTCCTAGGCCCACCTGGGAGAAGTCAGGCCGAGGACCAGAGCCTTGGGAACAGAGCCTAATCTGCCTTCATTTGCTCTGAGGGAGTAAACTGCTCTTGGAAGGATTCTATTTATAAAATAGGTTTGAAGCACAGGGAACTTTACTATCCTTAAAGACAGCATGGACCACATAAACAGGAAGGCAGATATTTGTCTAAACAAAAGGGAGCTGCATCTGAATAACACAATAATGTCTCTCAGCCTGGAAGCCTCCAGTGGTTTGAGAGTCCTCTTAGGCAGAACACCTTCCTTTAGATTGAGGTGCTCTGTAATAATGACACATTACGATTCTCTTGGAAGCAGCACGCTTGTGACTCAATGAACTGATGCAAATTGAACATGAACAAAAGGACCATATAACTTTTATAGGTGGGGAAATTAGATGTCTTATTTTTCTAATTTAATATTATGGTGTGAACATTATCCAGGAAGGACTGATCAAACAATGGCTCATTGATCTCCGGGTTTAGTCCAAGGGTGGAAGGGAGACATTGAGTTAGTTTTCTTCTCTGTCATATTGAAATAGAAAATAAGTGTCAAGTCCAAGTCCTTATGAATACACAAGCTCCAGAAAAGTCTCAGAACTGCACACATCTCTGCAATTTGGTGGGTACGTTTAGGTAGTGGGGCCTTCCAGGGTTTGTTGTAAACTCAACTCTGTGTGTTTGTGTATGTGTGTGTGCAGAATGACAGTGTGGCAGAACTAAATCTCTGAGTGTAAGTATCAGCCGTGCCTGCCTCAACTGGTCCCTGGTGTATTACAGATCATTTTATCACATGGCCACTGGGGTTTGACTTAAGCTGTGGATTACTTACTGTTCTCTTCAAAGGTATTCACATTTTGTCAAAGACTCTGCTTAATGTAAGTTTGGTTTTGGTAAGACTGAAGAAAGCTAATTTGTAATGGGGAAATGTCAGGTTCACTTCTGCAGTTTCTGCTCACCACTCTGTATTCCTGTGGCAACTCAGAAAGACAAAGCTGGCCCACCATGAGTTTTCTCTACCTGACTTGTTAGTGATGAGAAGTCTACAGCTGAGAAATTATGATGGCTGACATTGTATGTTAACTGTCCACCACAGGCCTTATGCACAGGAGGATTCATGGGTGTGTTGGTATACAGCTGTAATTCCACACTCGGGAGATGGAGGCAGAAGGTCATACATACTTAGATACACAGTAAATTCAAGGGCGACCTAGATTATATGAAACCTTATTTCAAAAAAAGGGGGAAAGAAAATTATCACGTGAGCTCTGCAATGTAGACATGACATTTCTCTGTTGGATAAATTAAGGCATGTAGTCATGACACATTTGGCAAGGCACATGCAGTGCTTAAATCTCCTAATGCTGGCTGGCAGTAAAGACACACATGTGTTTTCCTTATTTGAACATCTTGGCCAGGGCCTGGGGAAGGCTCTGCTGCTATGAGCCAATACCTTTGACTGCATGAGCTCATTATTAGCAGCATCTGTGCAGCTCCAAGGCTTGGGTTCTGAGCCTCTTTGAATCAGGCTTCCTTTGGTAGGCAAAGGGCGATCCTTTATTGAAGGCATATGCTGGAGGATGAAGCTGCGGATCTGATGGACTTCTACCCGCTTTAAAGAAGGTTAGCAAAGCAGTATCTTCTAAGAACAGAACTGCTTTACCGTTTCCTCACAGACACTCTGGGGCAAACATATCACCCATATTAGAAAATCAACATGACATGCACATGTATGTCTGTTAGCTGGAGCTGCCATGACGAACACACACTGGGAGTTAAACCACAGAAATGGATTCCTCATCTCTGGAGACTGGAGTCTAAAGTGCCACTACTGATGGGGTTGGTTTCTCTGGAGGCTTCTCTCCTAGCTTGTGGATAGCTGCCTTCTTGCTGTGTCTTCAGGTTGATTTTCCTGTGTCCATGTCCCTGGTGTCTCGCTATGTGCCTAGTCTGCTCTCCTAGTATGGAAACCAGGCAGATTAGATTAGGGCTCACTCTAATGACCCATTTAAACTTCCTTGTGTGTTGAGGCATGCGTGCCTGTGTGCTGGTATGTGCACATGTATGTGCATGCTTCTGTGGGAGTCAGAGGTTCTTGTCTTCCTCTGTGGTCTTCACTTTATTTTTTGAGACAAGGCTTCTCATTGAACTTAGGTTATGGATTTGGCTAAATTTGGTAGCAAGTCCCCAGTGTCCTCCTATCTCTGTCCTCCCCACCCTCCCAGTACTAGTGTTATAGACGTCCACTGTCATGCCTAGTCTACATATATGCTGGGGTCCAGACTCACATCCTCATGCCTGCCCAGCAAACACTTGTTGAGTCATCTCCCCAGTCCTTACCTCTTTACCCTGTCTCCAAACAGTGTCACGCTATGTGACACCGGGTGATAAAAGATCAGCGTGCGCATTTGGGACTATGATGGCTAAACCTCATTGTCAGCTTGATAGGACTTAGTGTCACTAGAGAAAGACACTTTAGATATATCCGTGGGGATATTTCCAAGGAGTTTTAATTGAGGAAGGAAGACCCATCCTGAATGTAAGCAGAACTGTTACATGATGTGAGGTCCTGGCCTGAGTAGAGAGTGGACAGCATTCACTTCTCTGTGCTTGCTAACTGCAGGTGTGATGTGACCAGCTGCTCCAAGCCCCTGCTGCCCCATGCTCTGTACCTTCAAATTGTGACCCAGAATAAATCCTTGCCTTAAATTGCTTTTATGATGTATTTTGTCACAGTAGAGAAAAAAGTAGTCAATACAGAAAATTGTTATCAGAAGTGGGATAATTGCTGTGGTAAAACCTTATATGATTTAGATCTTTTTTGTTTGTTTTTGTGAGATAGGGTTTCTCTGTAGCTTTGGAGCCTGTCCTGGAACTAGCTGTTGTAGACCAGGCTGGCCTTGAACTCACAGAGATTCACCTGCCTCTGCCTCCCGAGTGCTTTGAAACTAGGCTATGGGATGGATGTAGAAGAATTAGGAGCTTTGGCCTAATAAAGACATAGAATGCTGCACATAGAGCTTAATGGGACATTCTGGGGAGAGTCTGGAAGACCAGAATGTGGAGAGATGCAGACTGTAAAGACTCAGCTTCTGAGGTTTCATGGGGGAATAAGGACTCTACCAGAAATGAGTGATCGGCCATTTGTCTTATATTCCAATAAAGAATCTGGCTACATCCGGCCTGTGTTTCAAGAAATAGACTGAGGCTAAATTAAAAAAAATAATGGACTAATTTATTTACTAGAAGAATCTTGACAGGCTAGCACTCAGATTTTGGAGTGGCTATTGCTCATTTCCTTATCCAGGTTTACAGAGAGGGAGCAACAACTGGAGAAGAAAGATGGAAGATGTGTAGTTTGGTGAGGAAAGGAGTTTGAGTGGGGTTACAGTTGTGAACAAGGTAAGTAGGGAATGTAACAGCTGTTGTTGAAGAATTTAGCCCTGTGTTGGTTTGAATGAGAATGTATGTCTCCACACTATTGGACATTTGAACATTTGATCACCACTTGGTGACCCTGTTAGGTTTACAAGGTGTGACCTAGATAGTGGAACTGTATCACTGGGGTGAAGATTTTGAGAATTCCTCGTTTGTCCTCTGTTTCCTGCTTGCCATTCAATATGTGAGCCTCAGCGTCCTGCTCCAGCTTCCATGCCTGCCCCTCTTCACCATGATGAGCTCTCACTCTTCTGGAACCACAACTCCTATAAACCCTTTCTTCTATACCTTGCTCACAGTGTTTTCTCACAGCAATGGAAAGACGATGAATGTAAGCACCACTAAGGAGAGACCACTCACTTTGCACTGGGCCACTACGAGAAATGTCCTGATGTCAAGACTCTACCCATCAAAGGCTTTTACTTGTGAAAATGCAAATTCATTTGAATGGAGAGAGCCTGAACCTAGAGTGGTGCTGCAGAGGATCCCTGCTCAAAAATAACTGCCTAGGGCAGTGCTTCCCAACGGCAGTCCTCGGGTGTGTCTCAGCCTGGCCGCAGGACTTGGGAGCCTTAGCCACATGAAGCTCCTCTTTTTGTCAGACATGATAAATGCATGATTGAGGGGGTCGTGGAGACGAACTAAGGGTCCAGGAAATGTGAGGCGTTACCTGCTGGGGCCACTGTGATGGAATGCATCCCAAGGAGCAGTTATCTGATAGGCCACTGCAGAAAGTGGTGAAGGTGAAGTCCAAGTTACAGCGGAGACTACAGGATGTTGAGACGCCAGGGTCATGGACTATCTACCAAGAAAAACTGCAGGCATAGAGTAGCCAAAGAGAGATCACATGTGCTGTGAATGACAACTGGAGGGCTGAGTCTACTAAGGCTGTTGGAGCCCAGATAATTTTATTCATCTGCTGCAAGTGGAGTTGGAGGTGTTCACCTGTTGGGCACTGGTGTAACCTTTCAAAGGTGTGTTCTAGCTGAAGGAAGTCAGGTCACTGGTGACATTCCCTGGAACGGAATTTGGGAGAATCAGCCTCTTCCTGTTTCTCTTTGACTTTCTGGCCACCCTGGGATGAGTGACTTCTACCATGTGTTTCTCCTCTTCCCTATTTGATGTTAGGCTTTGCTGCAGGCTGAGAACTATGGGTCTAAGCTACCATAGACTAAAAGTCTGCAGAACCATGATTGAAAACAAATGTTTTCTCTTTGTAAGTCAGATATTGTGGCATAGCAATATAAAACTACCTAGCAAATTGACTTTTTGTTAAAGGATAAACACTTAAGTTTATAATCCAAGAACTGGATAATAGTGCATGTGCTTGCACACTTGGAGCTTGGCTGGTGATACCGCATCTGCTTACATGCTGCGCTGTCCCTCTGTGGTTTAAAAATCCCTAGTTGGAATACATTTTGCTCTTTGTTTGGCTTTCTAATTTTTTTACTTTTTTTTTTTTTTTTAACTTTTTATGACTATGGAGTTCTAGCAGTGTTAGCTTCTTCCTGGGCTGTTGGATTCAAATTAGGAAATTATAATTTTTAAATTGCATTAGTTTATTCATTATGTATGTGATGCACACAGCAGCATGTGGAGGTCAGAGGATGACTTATGGGAGTTGCTTTTCTCCTGTCGTTGTGTAGATCCTGGAGGTCAAACTCAGGCTGGCAGGTTTGGCAGGAAGCATCTTTGACTGGTAATTCTGATGGTCTGAAATTTATAATTTTTAATAAAAAAATTTTCTTTTAACAAAGAATTAGCTAGGAGAGTATTTTTTTTACTAGTCATTTTTCCTTGCTGTGTTAATTAAAATATGTACTTTGAGGTAGTAGAGTCCAGAAGTATGAATTTCATGTTTGCCATGCTCCTGATTTTATTGCATGTAACTAATCTTTCCTCTAGACAGTTTTGCATCTGGTGGAGAGTTAAGCTACCGTTAACTTCCTCTCTCTGACATTCAGCTTGGTGTTGCTTTGCTGTGTCTTAGACCTTGGATCCTTCATGTCCTGGTTTGTGCCATGTGCTTTTTCTGTCCTCGGTAGAGGCTTTTTCCTTCCACAATTTATTTTTTCAGAATTTAGAACTTTAGATTCCAAGATTCAGGCCCCAGCGAGACCTTCTTGCTTTGCTCACCATTTGCTAAGTGGTATCTTGTTTTCAGTGTGTGCTGTGTTGGGCCCTGTCTGCTGATACAGCATCTCTGGTTTTCAGTAAATGAATGGCAAACATTTCCACCCATTAGTGCTGAGAAGCAAAGAAGAGGAGCCGCCCGGGCGCTCAGCACAGATCGGGATGAGATAAGTGGGCAGTAGATTTATGTTTTACTCAGCTTGGTCAAGTGACTCTCATGCGGGGATTTGAATTTTCAATTGTTTAGTGATGATTTCTTCAGGTTTTTAATTTTTAAAAATTTGGTGCCACTTAAGACATGAATTTGACCCTGTATAGGGAGAGTTTCTAGAAATAGAGATGGTTCTGCTTTTTATTTTGAGCAGAAAGAATCCCTATAGATTATATTTAGATTGATATCAATAAATGAACATTTCAGATCATCCATGTGACTACTGGCCAGATCCGACAAACTGCTAACAAGCTTGAAACAACGCAGATGAATTTTGATAAAACCTCTCCCCAAAGCAAACGAACAGTCACCAGAACACGAGCCAAAAGGAAGGGTTTCTGCTCGGCTTGTAGCTGAAGGGAAACGAAGGACCATGATTTGCAATTTTGGGCATTCCTGCTCCCACAGCAGGAGGAGCTTCAAAGCTAGCTGGATATTTTCTGTTCGTCTTTAGTCCTCTGTTCAGAAAAGCTAACAGTCTGTGCTAAGAAACCGGAACTGTCTTCTGTGCCTAGGCTGATAATGATGACATATACTAACACTACAGAAATGTAACCTCAGAGTCAGAGGTGTTCTTGATAAATTATAAACGCCTTCCACTTTTATGTTTAAGCTATAATTTGCTTGGAAAACCCCACACCCTTTAGTTCCCAGTGCTGTGAGTTTTGACAGCTCAGAGTCACGTGATTATCACCACAATTAAGACATAGAATGAACCCATTATTCACAAAATTTCCTTGTGGCCTTCTGAAGATGGCTCCTGTCCCCATCTCCTGCCTGGCGACCACGGGTCCATTTTCTGTGCCTGGACTTTGTGTCGTCCAGGATGTTGGATGAGTGACACCAAGGAGGCAGCTCTTTGAACTGACTCCTTACTTGGGCTCATGCATTTGAGAATCCTTCGTGTTACGGAGTAGGGTCCATTGTGTGGATGTACCCCGCTTTGCTGAAGAAGGTTCGCTTTCTTTCCTTTTTCTTTTTGATGGTTACAGATGAAACAGCAGGAGGAGGATTGCTCAGGACATGCCACCTTTACAGGAAGGCGCCAGACTGAGCCCCTGGCCCCCTTGCTGCTGTACTCCACTGGTTTCCGTGGTGTGCACTGTGGGACATTTCACTTGTTACTTTGACTGAGGTGTCTGTGTGAAACTTCTGTCTCTTCTGGAATTTAATTATTTGTTTATTTCACATTGAACCTTGATAAATCTTTAGTTGTAATAGAAACTTTTAAAAAAATTATTTTATTTATTATGTATACAGTGTTTTCTCTGCATGTTTGCCTGCGCTCCAGAAGAGGGCATCAGATCTCATTATACATGGTTGTAAGCCACCCTGTGGTTACGGGAATTGAACGCAGGACCTCTTGAATGCTCTTAACCTCTGAGCCATCTCTCCTGCTCCTGTACAATAGAAATTCTTCATCAGGTTTGATTTCCAATATTTTTCCGAGTCTGTGGTGTTTCTTTTTATCACTTCACAATATCCTTTGCAGGGCAGGAGTTTTGAATTTTGATAAAGTCAATATAATTAAGGTTTTTAAATAATTGAATTATGTTTTGGTGGGTGCTCATTAAGAAATCTTTATCAAGGGCATAGGGCTTTTCCAGGTACATTTAATTGGGGAAGTTTTATACCTTTTGTTTTGCATTTAGGTCTCTGGTTCACTTTGAGTTAATATTTGTTTAAAGAGTGAGGTGTGGATTAAAGGGTATGCCTTTGCTGCTGGCTTCTTTCTCACCTGAGTTATTGTGATTTTACCTGTCTTGAAAACCAGCTGGTGAGGCCAGGTGTGCTGGTGCATGCTGTAATCCCAGCATCTGGGAGGCCGAGGCAGGAGGATTGTCACAAGTTTAGGATAGCCAAAATTGTCTTTTTTGTTGTTTTATGGTTTCAGGAGACAAATCTTGCACATCAGATATGATTATTTATGGAGCTCTCAGGATTTCCTTAGGCATAGGGGACACTTCCCATTTCCAGCAGCAAATGCACTCTTAGCTGTGGGCTTTGAACACCGTTTTTAAATCCAGGTCAGGAAGCTCTCCTCTCATCCTAGTTGGTTGAATGTTGTTTTCATGAAATCATGTCAGATGCTGTCAAATGCTGTGTGTGTGTATGTGTGTGTGTGTGTCTCCTGTCACTATGTTGTATTACTTTGGTAGAGTTTCATGTATTGAGTCAGTCTTGTGCTCTTAGGATAGACCCCACTCAGGGATGGTGAGGCATTCTTGCATGTTCCTGCAGTTTTTGCATGCTCTAGTGCTTAGGTGAGGACTTGGGGCTGTAGTATAAATGATGTTGCTGTGTAGCTTTCTTTTCTCATGATGGCTTTGTCTGCTTTTGGGATTGGGGTGACTCAGATGTGCTTGAAAAGGTTCCTTCTTCCTTGATATACTTTTGTTATGTTTAATGAAACAGGGTTTTACTCCTCAACCCTTGTGTGTCTGGAACTCTGCCTGGAGTCTGACTTGCTTTGAATTTCCAGTGGTTCTGCTGTCTTCACCTCCTAAGGACTGGGATTAAAGGCATCAACCACCACACCTCCCCCTTTGATGTTTATGATGTTGTTTTGTGGAATTTTTAAGGCACTGAAAATTTTAAGGTATTATTTTTTTAAACATTTTGTAAAATTCACTAGTGAAGCCATTTACACGTGCTTTCCAAGACCTTGAAATATGCATCATGTTAACGATTGTGTTTTAATGTGCTCCTCACTTTAATACTTTGCTTACTTACATCTCCTTAGAAACAGCTCAGATCCTGAAAGGCAAACTTTGATAACAATTGATTGCCTGCAGAACTTTGAGCTTTGTCAGACCACGGAGTTATTTTGGATGGGCTCAGTTCTTTTGATCTGATTAAATTCAGTAATTGAACAAACCCACTCATTTGGCAGGCATTTATTGTGCACCCGTCATGGGTTAGATTTAGAAGGGAGATTTTGACATGAGGTGATGTTCACATTCGTTGCTCCTGGAGAGATGTTAGCTGAAGTATCTTTTTATCATCCACCCATCTGTCCATTCATCTGTCTGTCTGTCTATCTATCTATCTATCTATCTAGATCTATCTATCTGCATACCTAGTTATATGCTGATAAAATAAATGTTTCTAATCATTAAAAATATTTTTTGCTCAATTATGATTTATTTGATAGATATGATTTTAATTTGTTCAATTCTTATTCTTGTAATCTGGTGTTTATTTGTTCCTTTTGGAAAATTTGACTATTTCCACTTGATATTCTCATTGTTTGATAATATCCAAGAAATTATGTAAATTTTCTGTTCTCTTAGAGCTTGTTACAGCTGACATTTATTCTTTCGATATTAATTAATATTAATTAAATTGTGACTTAGTAAAGAGGAATTGACCTCAGTATTCTAATTAGTAGGTATTTATTCTTGGGAGAATTATTATCACCATGGAGCGAGGAAAATTAGTAGGAAAATAAGATGCAAGGAAACTTTGGTTGTTGATGACATGGTAATTTCCTTCCATACGTATTATTGTCACCATCCGTTAAACAAGCACCAAGGAGGTTATTCTTAGGTAGATAAAAGGATCCCTTTCATATGTTAAAAGCAATTTAGCTGATGCCTAAACAGTTCCATTCCCCACTGTACCATTCCCCACTTCAGAGAATTCAGAAGTACTTAGTCTGAATGAAGTTCTTTAGGTGGAGAGGGAGACATTCTGCCACTGCAGAGGTGCAAGAAACCTGCCGCGGGATGAATCGTTAATCAGCCTTCAAGGTCCAGTTCTTCTTATTGGATTTCCTTCTTTTGGCCCACTGACACATCCAGTGAAGGATCATGATTCTATACAATTAATTCCATGACGATAAGGACTGAGAGAGGAGAGGTTATTAATACTCAGGAGGCTTCTGCGCTCCAGTAAAACCATTAAGAAGGAACTAATGTGATAATAAAGTGAAAAGCAATTCAAAACTTATCAGCCTAATAAAGAGTATAACCAAATATCTTATAGCAATAAAAATCTCTGGAAATGGAACAGGGGGAAAAAAGACTTTCCCGCTCAGACTAACAGTGTTACAATGGGTTTGGCCTTCTTTAAATCAGCACGGTATCTTGAAGAGGATATTTGATTATCAGGTGACTTGTAACCATATTCAACGGAGAGTTATGGGTGGGGGTCGGTGTTTGGATGTCTGCACTACACAAAGTCCAGCCACAGCACTGTCTCCTGCCTTTTCTGTGGCTCAGTTAGAAGCAATTCGTCCCACAGTGTGGGAGTGAGTTATACGTGCGCATTGAAATAACACCATTCTGCCAAGAAGCACAGAGTATTTCACCTATATGAAGGGAGTCGGATGTCAAGAAATGCTTTGTGGCAGATGGCAATATGCACAGGCTTCTCATCTTCCATTTTTACAACCCTGAGGGGAAGAGAGAAGTAGGTGATCGGCACCGAGCCGCTAACTCGTTCCTACAGACGCCTGGCTTTCCTTGAAGTGACTGGTGCCCATTCTGTCTCCAGGGTATGCGGACCTTCCAAGTCACAGTTACCAGAAGCCATTAAGGGGCTGTCATGCGTGATCAGAGTCACAGCAAAGCTGGGCAGGTTCCTGCTGTGACTCCTCCTCTTAAACTCGCGGGCTTCCTCTTTGGCGTCTCTTTATTCTATTTCTCCTCTTTCCTCCTCTTCTTTTTACTTTGCTTTTGTGAGACAGGGTCTTACTATATAGCCTGGGCTGTTCTAGAACTTTTTATGTAGACTAGGCTAGCCTTAAATTCACAAAGCTCTGTCTGCCCCGTGCCCCCAGAATGCTGGGATTAGAGGCTTGCGCCACCATGGCCCTGTTGAGCTTTTGTTCCTTTCTCTGACATCTCCTTTGTCAGGTCGTTTGTCCTTCCACAGCTCACCTTTGTCTCTTCTGGATCCCAGTATCTCATGACACTGGGGTCCCCTTTCCCACAAAACAATGCTGATAAGAGGTGAAGTTTTCCATCTCTATATCCAAGAATTATAGATTGGAATGAGTTTTAAGAAAATTTGATCCAATTTCTTCATGTTAAATAATAGGTGACGGAAAAAGTGGTGTGTTCAAGGTCATAGAACATTGTTGTGTTCCTTCATGTCTGCCTGGCTGGTTACAGCCAATGCCAGCGCATGGTCAAGCCTCCAAATTGCTTGGTGGAGGTGTAGAAAGCCAGAGAATGAAAGTCATGGCCCATTTCCCTAAAGCATCGCCTGGAACTGCTGTGGGGTGGAAAGGATGTGTGGCAGCCAATCAGTTGTTGCCTCTCTGCTTCCCTCCTTCCTACCCGCCTCTGCTCAGGCTGATGCTGCCCACTCTGAGACTGCAAACACATTGCTGTTCTGCCAGCTGCTTCCCCATCTATCCTGCCAAAATGTGTGCTGGATAGAGGTGACAAACCTGGTGTGGGAAGACCTGCCTTCTTGTTTGCTCTCGCTGGCCCTGGAGTCCGATGCCTCCTGGAGTCATCTTTTGGAAGCAACGCTTACTTTCATGTTGCAGTTTCTCCACACATCTGGAATTGCATTGGCTCCTCACCTCCCAGGAATGCCAGCGGAGGCTCTTTCTCAGCTCTTGGGGCCCCCTCCTCTCAGTTTTGGCTATTTCATAAGCCTAAACTCTGCTTTAGCTGCCCAGGTCTGATGTCTTAGTTACTCTCTGCTTTTTAAAGGCCATCAATATTTGACTGTCATCTCCTCATGTTAAATTCTTAGTCGACAGTGGGCACACTTTGTTTCTGATTGAGTGGCATGTGACCCTAGTGACAGAGACACCAATCAGTGTCCTCCGCCTTTTTAGGATAATCCTGATTATTTGCAGAGTCTGCACAAAATGTATTACGTATGAAAGAGAACAAGAACAGGAAGGAGCTGCAGACATCTTTGGCAGAGCGTCCTGCTTCCCTGTGGGCATTGCCAGTGGCTCCTGTTATGGGCACCGCAGTGGGAAGATTTGAGAGGACGGACTCAAGGCTTCTTCCGGGAGGGATATGAGGCAAGGCAGGGAACGGTCTGGGCCTTTGTTTCAGGAGATGGGGCAGGTACTTTGGCTGGGAGGATAATTATTTAATTAAAAATTTATTACATTTTATTTAGTGTGTGCATGTGTGTGCTCGTATGTGTACGAGAGGCCCTGAGTGCCACAGTGTGTTTGTGGATGCCAGAGAACTTGTGGGTGTGGTTTTTTCCCTGCCACCATGTGGGTCCCAGGAATTGAAGTGAGGTCATGCAGGTTTGTGGGCTACCCACTGAGCCATGTCCCTGGCCAGGGAGGATTATTTAAAAAATTGTCTTCTTGATTCTAGAGAATTTCATCCATGCATACAATGGAGTATGATCATATCTACCTCTGTTTCCCCACTAAAGCTCCTCCCATATTCCCTTCAACATTCCTTTCCTCAACTATTAATTCTTTTATTTATGTATTTTATGTCTGAGTGCTCTGTCTGCATGTATGTCTGCATGCCAGAAGAGGGCATCGGGCCCCACTATGGATGGCCATGAGCTGCCATGTGATTGCGGGGAATTGCTCAGGACCCCTAGAAGAGCCAGTGCTCTTAACTGCTGAGTCATCTCTCCAGCCCCAATTCCCAACTATTTTTTTTAAAATATTTATTATTTATACAATATTCTGTCTGTATTTAAGCCTGAAGGCCAGAAGAGGGTGCCATACCTCATTACAGATGGTTGTGAGCCACCATGTGGTTGCCGGGAACTGAACTCAGGACCTTTGAAAGAACAGGCAATGCTCTTAACTGCTGAGTCATCTCTCCAGCCCCAATTCCCAACTATTTTTTTAAATGTTAATTTTTATAAACCACTAAGTCCAGTTCGTGCTGCCCATACATGCGTGGATATGAGGCCATCTTCTGGGGCACAAGAAGCCAACCAGTGGCCACATTCTCAAAAATAAATAAAAGAAGGGATTCTTCCTTCCCCCAAACTATCAGTTGCCAGTATCTGCTCTGAAGGGGATGAGGCCTGGAGATCATCTACCCCACCCATGCTAGGCTCTTTGGCAGGTTTGATCTTTGGCAGCTCTATTGTTGTGAGTTCAAGATGGGACAGCTACGTTATGTCCAGGAGACGGCATTTGTCCCATCTCTCTGCTCCACCTTCTTCCTGCTGCCTCTCCTGAGATGTTACCCTACCTTTGGTGTGTATGAGAATTAACCTAGAGCTTTCAGCCCTTTGACCAGCCATGCCCTCTCTCCCTATTGCCTGCTGCTCCCGCAAAAGGAAGCCTCCAGGCAGGGCTGGGAGTAGCCCAGGTCTGGGTGTAAGTCTTCAGAAGTCCCTGCAGGCAGGGCTGGGAGGAGCCCAGGTCTGTGGTCTACATGTAAGTCTTTAGAAGGCACTCCGACAGCATGGTCATTTAGCAAAATAACAACATTAGGTTCTATCCTAAGGCCTGTGACTGGAAGGGTAATTTCTAACAGTTCTAACATCTACTGTGAGTAAGTCAGATTGTATTTTGGAAGATTAAAAAAAATACGTGACTTCAAACAGAGCTGCTAACTCATCATTAGAACATGGTTATGTATTGGTAGCAGAAACCTGTTTTCTTGGACTTGGTAAAATGTGAGTAGGAAGCCCTAGACCTCGCCGAGTTGCCTACCCCATATGGCCCGAGTGGCTCATGCATGAATCAGAGCTTTAACCAGCCCTTGGAGATGGCACAAGTCACAAATTGTGAGGCGAGCCGGAACGAAGCTAGCAGCTGCGGTTCATTCTGTTCACTGAGCAGTGCAGCTTCTGTCTCGCATTGGAATACCCATATGCATGCGCTCGCTCGGCAGGCTGGCTGAGTCTCGTTTGCAACTCCCGGAGAAGACATAACCACAGAGCGTTATCCTTCGTGAGTGTGTGCCCAATGTTTTTGAAGTAAATAAGGCAAGAGCACAGAGAGGAACGTTGTTCTTGATAATATAAGAAGTTCTCAGTTTTCATAATGCACTTAGCAACAGAGCCGAGATGATCTTGTGCTTCTTAGGTCCTGAACGCCATATTAACTCAGGTACAAGTGCATACAGGGCTTTCTATACTCCACAGGGAAAACCGGAACACAGTATTTACACCAAGAAGGGCTCTAGTAATAGTGGATAGCAATATAGTACCAACAATCGAGTACAATTAAGATAGGCTCCACTGGTTGAGTTTGGGCCACACCCTGGGTGATAAAGAATGTAGGTGTGATGTTCTGTAAATGAGTAAAATCACCTCCATGCAGACTACAAAGGGGACATTTGGGAGAAAAGATTTTCTGAAAACCTTCAGCGTTGTGCTGAAGAGAAAAAGACCAACTGCCCATCGCTGACTGATGGAAGCCAAGCGGGAACTGAAGAGAGTCTATGGCAGGATAATTATCTACATGAAAACACCTGCCGTCTCTGTAACAGCTGAAAACTGCCTCCCTTCACCAGGGAAACACAGAACGGGTCCTTTGACATGCCGAAGAGCGGACCTCTCTAAATACTGATAATTCTATGTCTTCCAAAATAACCAAGGCAAGAATTATTTCCTGAGCCAACAAAACCTAGAACGGATTCACCGAAATGTAGTTTTAAAGATAAAAGCCATGATCTCCTACACATACATGTTCCATGCTACAAGGCTAGGTCCATGAGACGGTCCTGAGTGCATCTGTAGTGAAGAGACTGTCCTCCTCCATACACATCTTTGTCCACATTGCCACAGCACATTTATTTTTTTCATGTAGCATCTCCTAAAATCCAGTGGAACTTGAGTGTTTGAGACCATGCTGGGAAATGGCCTGAGAGTCTCATGCATATAGAAGCATAGATGAAGATAGGTATGCCCTTTTAGATCTAGACTTGTGGTAAGTTTGTTTGGAGCTTATCCCAAAGCACCCTGGTTTAACACAAGCCACCAAAAAGAATGCTAGACACACAGATTGCTTATTCCTATCCCAATATTGTAATTTCCAGGGACAAGGTAAGGCTGGGCTTCCCTATCACAATTAGACATGGTCATGTGACTTGAGTTGGCCAATAAAGTGTCATCAGAAGTCTGGAAGCTCTAATATACCAATTACAGTCACATTTTCTGACCATAACAGTTCCGATGGTGGGGGCTTTGTTAGATGGACATGGAGCCATCTGCTCCTTCCCACCTCCAGCTAATTCATAATGAGGATGTCACTTGAGAAAGAAATCATTATTTATTTTTCCAGAATTTGCTTCTGTTCTGACCAGTTCATACATTGTTAGCGGAAGCAGGGTAGTAACATCATTAGAGAAGCATAATTTGTCATTGGTTTGAAGGACAAGTTGCAGGCTGTGGAGAGAGCATTGCAAAGTCTTGGAGGATGACGGGTGACCCAGCAGCAAGAGTCTTGGTTAAACTGTTGCCCCAGTGGCTCAGAAGGCAGATTCTATATGAATTGATAGCTATAGGGAATGAGGAGGGAAATGCAATTGTAGTAATGTGTTTTGGTTTCTATTGGTTGACTTTGACAAGGCGTTTGGAAGGAACAAGGTCACAAAAGAATTAGCTGGGTTCCAAGCAGGAATTAATGGCAAGTGTGAAGCATCACAGTGTCAGAAAGGCTGACTGATTTCAGGTGCCAAGCAGTAGGGGCTGAAACTGGGAGAGCCTCTTGGTGATAAAAATATATTAAAGCCAAGCCTTGCAGCACAGGGCGTGACCTGTACGTCTACCTTCAAAAACCGCTCACCTGATTATAGTTCATTTGTCATCTCATCATAATCAAAGCCTGCGAAAGGACTAAAGTGTAGCAGAGTGAAGGCCAAGGAAGCCTTTGAAGAAAATTGTAGGTGTGGTTGTTAGCACATGAACTGTCATCAGGCAGATACAAAGCAGATGGGGGTCACTGCGAGAGGTGTCCCACAAAGGGGCCACCAGATAGAACGAAAAAAGTGCAAGAGACTTGAAATGATCTAAGGACCAGAAACAATTTGGAGCAGGATGTGAAATGAGAAAGTTGGGCATCCTTCAAGTTAAGGTGTTCTCGGTCACCTAGTTTACAATGCCATGAAGTGTAACAGGAAAAGAAGCCAGAAACTGCAGAGGAGTACAGGGAGTGTAAGCATCTCTGAAAGTCCCTGCACAAACAATGTGAGGTCCACTTTGGGAATTGCAGGGTCATGGGTTCAGCCCCATGTTGGGTACCATTACAAGTATCTTTTGTCAAACCTGCCAGCCTGGGAATGGTGACTCAGAGACTTAGTATTCATTATCAAAACTTGGCCTTTAGCTTGGACTTTTTCCCACCTAGCTCTTAGAACTTAAATTAACCTGTCTTTATTAATCTATATTCTTTTTTTAATACAATTTTTTTTATATTTATTTGTTTGTTTATTTATTTATTTATTATGTATACAATACTCTGTCTGTGTGTATGCCTGCAGGCCAGAAGAGGGCACCAGACCCCATTATAGATGGTTGTGAGCCACCATGTGGTTGCTGGGAATTGAACTCAGGACCTTTGGAAGAGCAGGCAGTAGCTCTTAACCTCTGAGCCATCTCTCCAGCCCTTAATCTATATTCTTCCACACGGATTTTACCTTTTCTCATTCTGTATGTCTGACTTGTTCTGCGTCTTGCTGGTGTCTCCACCTCTCTTCCTGCCAGAGTCCTCTCTCTCCATGGGGGTCCTGCCTATTCTCTCCTGTCTAGCTATCGGTCATTCAGCTCTTTATTAAACCAATCAGAAGGCATCTTAGCCAGAGACCTATCCTTAAAGTATACAAAGAGATTATTCCACAAGAGGAAAAATGAGAAGCTGGCTACCTGCAGGCTAGGGAGACAGGCCACAGGAGAAAGTAAGCCCAAGAGGCCTTGATCATAGACTTGTAGCCTCCAGAATTGTGAGACACTTTTCTCCTCTCTAAGCCACCCAGTCTGTGATATTTTGTTACAGTGACCATAGCAAACAATGAATTCGTGATAGAGATATGAAGAACATCACCATAAGTTCCTGACACATGACTAGGTGAGGATTTTGAAGTCCTTCTCCTGGGGAGAGAATCAATGAAACCACCGAATACTGGGTGACCAGATGGTAGGTTGTGGTCACCATTGGGGCTTTGTGTCAGTATCCCATCATGGTAGGTTTCTTCTCCCTGCCCCTTGATATGGGCACCTGGCTCATCTGGACAAAGCAATGTGGGGAGAGGTGATGGATGCTTCTTCTGCAGAGAATCCTTTTGTTTAATTTTGTGTTGAGATGGGTCTCATGTAGACCAGGATAGTCTTGAACTCCTGATTTTCCTCCTGTCTCTGGCTCCCAAGTGCTGGGGTTACAGGCATCTGCTGCCAGCAGATGGACTGTCTGATCTGCGGAGGCACCATTTGCTGCTTTCACCCCCCCTCATAACTGCAGTCTGTGATATCCAGATGGCAGAGTGTCTGTCGGCCTGTGTTTCCAGCCAGCCCGCAGTAGTCACGGGTACAGGAGAGATGCAATATTTAAGGCCAGTCAAGTTGTAAGGACTGTTTACGAGAGTGGCACAAACAAATCTGTCTTGACTGATCAAATAAATAAAGAAGGTAGAGAAAATTTCCCAGATTCTCATAGAATTTAACTGTATATGATCAAATAATTCAATATATTAGAGTTTGTTCTTCATTAATTGGATAAACAGTGCTGACTTCAGAGGATGCCTGTCAATCAGCATGCTACACTTTGCTTTAAGGTAAATGCTATTGAATCCTGGTCGGAGGAACGTGCTCCAAGTGAGGTTCTTAATAGTGATGATTAAAACGCTCTTAAAACCACTCAGTCCTCTTCTCAGTGGTCTCTGGATAGCCAAGCAAGGACAGTGTATAATCACCAATCCCAGCCAAGCCTGGGCTCATTCCCGTAGCGTTAGTTCCGCTCACTTTGGCCTGCAGTGATACTAGAAGAACTGACTCTGAGCTACCAAAAACTTCTGGACTGTGGTGAGGTTAAATGTGAACCACAAACCAGAAACAGGGTCAGATTATGCAGGACTCTCAATAGTTGTCAGATGAGAGCATGGCAGCCCCACTAAGTTATCTATATTTTTACAAATGATGAGATTTATAAGGAACTTAACACACATTCTGTGATGTTACAATAGAGAGTTAAAAATAGCTGGAAATATTTTAAAGGTTTGAATACTTGGTAGCCTTTGTAGTCCAGATAACAGACTCTCAATGAAAGAATCAAGAGAACCAGGGAGGGAAACAGCCTCAAGGGAACTCCTGGGAAAGACTGCATATGAGGGAGAGGGTAGCATTCAAAGTCAGATCAAAGCATTGCTTTTCCTTCTGGAAGCTTCCAGATGTCTTCTGCCATGTCTACTCGAGGAGCCATTTTGTAAAACATGTGCTCTCGCTGTGTCCCCTTGTCTTCATCTCAGATGGTGAAATGGCTCACGTGCTGCCCTGAGGAGCCAGTTTGGGTAAGTTCTCCATAGGCTGTCATCTTTCTGCAAACCCTTCTCTAACCTCTCTAACCTTTCTGCACTCGCAGACCGTAACGGCCCACAGATCATAATTAAAACAACACAGCCATTACTGAGAGAAATGGAAGAACGAAGCCTGTGGCAGGACATTTGTCCCAAATTAATGCTTGCTTATCATCTGAGAGTCTGTAAGCTTGTGCCCTGGGGCGGGTGCTTGGTGTCTTGTCGTATTGAGTGCCTGTCCTCAGATGGCCTCTGGTCCTGTCACCTTATGTCTCTGTGTGACATCTCACTCTGTTCTTTTATATACTTCTGCAATACAGTATCATTATTTTGTAATATTTTTTAAAATAAATATTTTATGTGGGTGTCTATTTGCCTCAATGTATGTGGTCTTCAGAGGCCAAAGGAAGACATAGAATCCCCTGAAACTGGAGTTACAGATAGTTGTGAATCTCCACATGGGTGCAGGGAACTGAACCTGGGTCCTCTGTAAGAACAGCCGACATGCTTAGCCAGTGAGCCATGTTTGTACCCAAACTGTGATTTGTTGTGTAGCCATTTTCTCAGAACTGAAATGTCCCCTTCTTGAGGGAGGAGAGAGGCACCAATGACGCAGGAAGCTCAGAAGGTGGCAGGACTCACAAACCCTTTCTAATGATTATATAACAGTGACCTATTGCTTCAGGGAGGACACTTCTGTGGAAATGCCTATGAATTGGTGCAGAAGCTTTGGGGTCATAACCTAGGGTTTAGTTTTGTTATATGTGATGGCTATTCTAGATTGTCAGCCTGACTACTTCTGGAATAATTAAAACCCAAATGGCTGGCCACACTGGTGAGGGATTTTTTTTTTCTTTGTTAAGCCATCTGTAGTGGAAAGACCCACTTCTAATCTGGATCTTTGAGGTGGGAAAGTACAATTTTAATCCAGATCTTTTGAGGCGGGAAGATCCACACCTTCTGCTGGTAGCCTCTCTAAAGGATGCGGAGGAAGGAAGCTTGCTCTCTCTTTTTGCCTGCTTGCTCTCTTTAACTGGTGTATACTGAGACCAGCTGAGATATCCAGCCTCATGGACTGAATGGCTGACTGCTGGATTCTTGAACCTTCCATGGTAGACAGCCATTGTTGAACTAGCTGGACCGCAGCCTGGAAGCAGTCCCTTCTTTCTATTTATAGATCCATGCTATAAGTTCTGTTCCCTAAAGATCCCTGACCAATTCATCGTATGACCATTACAGCTCTCATATGTAAGCCTCCCCCTTACCACAGCTTTAAAAGGCTCTTACATATTCATAAGATCAGAAAAGATGCTTCTCTCAACCCACAGTGGGGCTTCATCTCAAAAGGCTCCCTGTGAGTTCAAAATAGTTTTTGCTCTCCCTAACCTACCGATCATTGGCTGAGTCACAGGGTGGGGCGGCTAGAATGTGTTGCTTCCTCTCTGATGGTGTGCAGCTGGCCGGGAGCTAATGCTCCCACCACAAGAGACCATCATACCGGATACTGCTATCCCAGGAAAAGAGCCAAAAAAATCGGAAGCAAAGTTTCTACTGTTTTTATACCATCGCTCACATTCCCCAAGTAACCCAGGCAGGCCTGAAACATGTAATCCTCCTGCCTCAGCCTCCTAAGTGTGGGACTGCAGTTATGTACTATCGTGCCCTGTCTTCACTACTCCTTTCTTTCACTTTATCATTGCTTACTTTTGTTCAGTGCCGAGGATTGCAACTAGAGACTCGTGCAGGTGAGGCAAGAACTGAACTGAGTCTTTTTTTGCACTTTTGGCCTTGAAACAGGGTCTCACTAAATTGCTCAGATTTAAACCTGCTCTGTAGCAGGACTTGAACTTGAAATCTTCCAGTTGAACTTCTCGCTTAGATTGTCAGCCAGCACCCCTGGACTCAGTTCATCATCTGTTTCTGGTAGGTGCATGGAATTTTTGCACCACCATAAAACGGAAATATCATTAATTCCGAACAGGACGAATCACAGATTATCCACTCTGCATTTTTGGGGATAAAAGAATGTTTCAGATGCATTTGTGAACCAGATGTTTCAAAAGTATGTTTCAGATGCATTTTGTGAATCAGATGTGGGCCGTACACCTAAGAGGCAGAGCCTTGTGGGATGTTTTAGATTCTGGCTAAGAGGTCAAGTGGAGGAAAAATTCCCCAAGGAGAGAGAAGATGAACACCTTACTTCATTCCTGGTGACAAAGCAAGGAGTGAGTCGCCAGCTGGAACAGCCTTTCTCGTTTACCCAGTGAACTGCAGGGAAGAGATTTCTGTGGCTAGGGCACGGGGTCACTAAGGACTCTGGAAGTACAGTGAGATTCAGTGACATGGGAACCCCTGTGAGTGAACCAAAGTGGGGGACTGTGGGCTGCCCGCCTCCATGCAGCAGTAAGGCTCTCCTCCTCCCTTGGCCACTCCTTCTCGTTGACCTGGAGGAACTGGAAGCCCTGCTTTAGCAAGGAAGAGAAACAACACAGAGAGAAGGGGCCCGTTGCCTCTTCCCAGCTGCCAGGATTCCTGCTTGCAGCAGCTTGATGAAGGCGGAAGAAAAAGACTCAGCTTGAGTTAACAGCTTACAATTTGATGTTCACTAGATGTTTTAGAATGTGAAATTATTTGGGGATTTATATATTTACATTTTAAAATTTGATGGTGCCTAGAAAAGTCATCATGTTGAATTTTTAATCCAGCAGTAGGCGTGGCCCGTTTAAAGGGGAAATAGAGTCTCGGAGGGGAGCATGCTCAGTCTGGCTTGCCGTTACCTTTTCAACCTCTGAGCTTCTTGCTGAAAGCCTTTCATGGATGCATAGCAGCTTGATCTAAAACAGAATGCTGTAACTCACAAAACCAAACACTTGCTCCCATTGTCTGATTGTCTACAAAGACTTTGGCAGACCTGCTATTCCCAAAGGGCACAAACATCTGTAGCAGGTCTTGAGCGCCAGAGTCCCGCGGCAGGTGATAGAGGAGCAGGGTCAGCTCCCCCAGGACCTTCCTTCTGGCTTCTAGCATTATCAGCACTCTGCAGTGTCGTCAACAAACTGTAGAGTGGAGAGCGCTGTGGAGACGTGTTTCTGGGCACCACGGGATGCCTGGGCAGAGGCCTCCCATCATGGTGCTCCTGGCGTTGTTGGAAGGACCATCATTGTCCAGGCAACCATTAAAGCAGCCATCCCTTCCAAACAGCGTTGAAGCCAGCTAATGTCTGGAAGAGCCGAGTTGCTGGAGCCCAGTGAAAACTCTGAGCTGGTCGGAGCAGGATTGCTAGATGTACTGTAGTGAGAGCCCTGGACCATTCTGAGTTGAGTCGGTGCAGCCAAGTTCTGAAACTGCATCGCTTTTAACCCTCTGAGTGGGTGGAGGCGACTCAGGGTTATGAGCTCCTAGGGGCAGTGGTATGCTGGGGTGATAAATGATGGCGTCCAAGGATAGTCGGACCAGCAGCGCTTCCCTGCCATGCCCGCCATGCCATGCCGATTTGTCGCATCTGCTGCTAGAGCTTCTGGGCCGTTCTCAGCTGTTCTTTGTCCCTCCGTGAACCACCACAAGTTACTACTTTGGGGATAAGCAAACGTCGGTGGCGTAGTGCTTTGCCTTGCTAGGTGTCTGTGCCACGGCTCTGGGTGTAAAGATCGTAAATGCATATCTTTGGTTCAGACCGTCAGATGCCTGTGATACTCAGGACTCCTCAGTCTGTACAAGCAATGTGAGCATGGCGTGGCTGTCATTTTCAGTGCATTCTTGGATGCATTGATCATACTGTTCATTACTAATTGTCTGTTGATTATCATTCATTATACCATCAGCCAGTTTCCTCCTGTGTCCCCATTCCTGTCATAGTCAGCAGGTTTCATTTATACAACATGAGGCATCCCTGGGTCGACTGCCAGGGTCTGAAGAGATGCTGTGTGGGGTACAAAATGTAACAGAATTTCACCTTGTGTTCTGGAGGTGCTGTTCTAGCTTCATTTCTGTGGTTTTAATAAAACACCCTGACAAAAAGCAACACGGGGAAGGAAGGGTTTATTTGGATTACACTTCCAGATTATAGTCCATTACTGAGGGGAAGCCAAACAGCTGGGGGTAGCACGAATAATAAAAACCCAGAGGCAGATATTGGGGTTCAGCCTAAAAATCAGAAAAGCAAAGCAGCCAAGCCACTAGAGAGCTCTTACTTTGAAATCTTCAGACTGAAAGAGAGAGCAAGTTCCTGTCTCACACTGCCTTATAATCGTCTCAAGTGCGGGGTGTAGAGGCATGTATCGCCACCACCTGGTCTCTGTGGCTGACTAGTGTGACTGCTTTGCAATGACTTTCAGGCAAGCTTTATTACTAAAACACAAATACACAAATAATATACCACCATACCTGGTCACATCATATCCACAGACAAGAGCAGAGAGAGCCTGTGCATGCTAGGTTGCAAGGCCCAGCCCATGCAATGATGTCACCCAAATCAGGCTGGATCTTCTCAGCTCAATTAACAATCAAGACAGTTTCCTGTAGACATACACAAGCCAACTTTATGCAGATAATTTTCTCAATTGAGATTCTAGGTTGTGGCAAGTTGACAGGAGGGTTCGGCTCCTTTTCCTTAAGGTTCTGAATTCATAGACAGCATCATATAGGTCAAAGATTTCAGTCATTCTCATGCCAGGTCTCGGAATGCAGGCCACAAACATAGCACTGAGATTTAGGTGGTCTGAGTGGCCCAAGGTGCCATTCATGTTCTCTGAGCAGTAGCTGCTCCCGTGCCTGCTGCTACCTCTGCTGTTGTGTCTCTGAAGCAGCTGCTACCATCACTCCTGGGTCTCTGCATCCACTACTGATGTGGCTGCAGCAACTATAACTGCATAGCAGAACCTTGTTCCGATGCCGAGGACATTCAATTCTAGGCCACTGTCCGTCACTTGAATGCTATGGATCCATTGCCTTAATGATACCTATTGGCACTGAAGAGAAATCCGTGCCTCTGTAATGACCACACCTTAGTTAGGGTGTCATTTCAGCCTGCCTGTATAGCAAGCAGCTTTGGAAGATAAGGACCATATCTTCCCCAGAACAGGTGGGGGTTTGTTTAGAACCTCAGAAGTTACAGGTGGTGTCCCCTGTGGACCTTAAGCTCCTCAGAACCCACTGGTAGAGCCCCCAATCCCCCACTATGTGTGTTGGGAGATACTTTTGAGCCCAGCTTTGTATTCCGTTTTCTTTTGTGCTTTTGTCTTGCAGTGAGGGGACTGGTTTCTGCATCAGAGGCTTTAAAATGGAAGCAATCAGTTTAATGAACTTTCCTGTTATGCAGCTTCTAGGAGGTTGCAGAAACAGTTCTGGAGTTGCTGTTCTTCTCAGGGCAGTTTCTATTGGTAGTTCTTGCTTACCAAGTCTTCCTTCTTTCCTCCTTTCTTTCTTTCTTTCTTTCTTTCTTTCTTTCTTTCTTTCTTTCTTTCTTTCTTTCCTTCCTCCCTCCCTCCCTCCCTCCCTCCCTCCCTCCCTCCCTCCCTCCCTCCCTCCTTCCCTTCCTCCCTTCCTTCCTTCTTTTCTTTTTTTCTTGTGTAGTACTGAGATCAAACTCATGTCCTTGTCCATGGTAGACAAGCTCTCTCATGGGTTACACGCTTTGCCATCCATGTCAAGGCTGTGTGTGTGTAGCCGGGAACCTCATGCGTGCTCATTGTATCCTCTACCACTGAACAACGCCCCTCACTTCTACTGAGGCTGATTTTAATTTTAGAAACATTTTATTTTTCTCCTTGGTGTTTACCTCAGCGTCTCCGTCCTGTTTCTGCCTTTTCTAGATGTCCCTCCTTCAGCTCTCCGTCTTGCTGCTCTCCCTCAGAGGCTGTGCCATGGCTGCCCCGATGCCAGTGCCATTTCATGCTCCACACTGTCCCTCCCTGCTCTTGCTCGATGGCTTACAGTTTCCATTTTATGACGATTCGCTTCTTCAAGCTGCCCTTTATTGCTGAGAGTTCCACACTGTAATTTGAGAAGTAGGACACTAAAACATCCATTCTGAGTCATCTGCTAACTACCGGGCTGTAATTGTATCTGAGATTGATATTTAGCTAAAACTTTTAACTATTTTATCCAACTTGAGAGGTGTTTTTCTACCTAATTATTTCTACTCATGACTTTGCTTAGAGCTTTTATTTTACAGTTATAGATATATTTTTATTCAGCATTAGATGTTTTCCCATCTATTTTCAGGATATCTAGAGAAAAGTGTTAACAAAGACATAAAAGTCGTACGTTAAACCAGGACCATAGACCGCATCCTCTTGCTTTTATTCCCCTTGAAATTTATCATCGTGGAGGAGATTCCACCCAAGAATAATGTCTACCACAATTCTCAAACACCTAACATTATGAAACTAAAGCCTCTTTTATATGCTTGCCGGGAGCGAAAGGGAAATGATGTTCAGACGAACCACCTATGACAGGAAGAGGAATGCCAGCCGTGCGGTGAGCCGTCTAGCTGTGTATGTTCACTTGGTGTTGTTTTAGCGTGACCGTGTTTCAGTGTGACCGTGTCTTCACTTTGGTTCTTATTCCTTTAGTGATTTCCAGTTATACACTTTCCCCGAGGGAGACAAGGGAGGAAGACACAGACTCCTGCATCAAAGAACAGAGGCTTCCTACCTGGAACTCAAGGGGCCCCAGAGGCTCATAGAAAGCTTGTGACAGCGTGTCCTCTGATGGGTTGAGTAGCCTGTAAGCTACAGGTCTTAGTTTTTCAGGGTTCTAGAGGTTTGAACCCTCCACCAAAATCCAGGTAGCAACAGGGTTGGTATGTGGTGAGGTGGCCTTGCGCTGTCTCCTAAGCTACCCCAGAAGATTCTCATTATCTAGAGAATTTTTCGAGATGGTCCTTGGATCATCACATGCACACCTCAAGTCTGTGTTTTTTTTTTGAGTGTGTGTCTATGTGGTGTGTATTTGTGTGCGTGTTGGGGCCAGAGGGAAATCTGTGTTGGTCCTCATGTGCCACCCTGTCTGAGACAGCATCTCTGGTGACTTCTCCTTGGCTGTACAGGCACTGGGACAACAGACCTGGCCTACCACACCTGACTTTGAGGGTGTCTAGGGATTTTAACCAAGGTCTTCACTTTTGCAGCTCATCCTCCACCCATTGAGCCTCCCTCCGAGTCACTCCCTGTAGCTTCAACAGGGGAAGGAGACACTGCCCACAGCGCCTGTGTCTTGGGACCGCCCTTACTCCAGGCTGATCCATTTGCTCATTGGAACTGTGAGCCCCCTGTCATTGACCAGATGTCACACCTCAGTAGGGCAACACTCAGTAATCGCTTACCCTAGAACTCTGGCCTCTTAGGAGCTGCGTCATTTGACTGTTTTATGCTCGGAGGTGTGGGGACAGGGAGGGTTTTGCTCAACATGAAGGCAGAAGAACAAACACTATGTCTAAAATACTAGAAGCCAGACATCATTCTTAGAAACCTGTCCACTCGTGGAGTAAGTTGGGGAGAATCTTGAAGAAGTCGGGGGGGGGGATCCATCACACAAAAACTTTAATACTTAATTAATTAGTAACAAAGAAAAACCCTACCCACCCATGGATGCTTGGTACTAGCCACTTTGCCTCTTTCATATATTAAAAGCCATGTTACCTCTGGAACATTGAGACTGGTGATTTGATGAAGTGATTGATTAGACTGTGACAGAGTTTCAAAACTTAATAGTATTATTTTCACGAGGGAGCAGATTTTGGAGGTTTTTCAATTTCTGTTTTACTTGCTTTTAATTTAATTTAAAAATTAATAATGATCAACATATTCATAATGAGGATGTATTATTTTCTTCTATTAGAAAAAAAACCCACCCAAATATGAAGAACAGATTTTAGATGTGAGATTTCACCTTCTAATCCCTGGAGTGCAGCAAGGGATGCTGCTATCAGGCCCTCTTGGTAAAGATTTACCAAATACATCTCTATCCATTGGCCAAGCACTGCTGGTACTCGGCTGTTTGCTTCAGCCACTTGTGGGCACCTGGGGGAAATTGCCCTTGCTGTTACCAGGCTTAGGAAGAAGTGCCCTGTGGAAGTCCCCACCCAGGCAGGACCCTGGGGTGGACCCAGTGAGATGAGACCTGGAGGGACTGGGAAGAGGAAGTTCTCCCCTCTCTGCTGTGGTAGGGATTTAAGGCAAAATCCAAGAAGCAAAATTTGTCTTTCTTGGGGTGAGGGGATCATGACTGTAACTGGCCTCTGACACCTAGGAGGCAGGTGGTGCTGGCTGAGACTTCCTGAAATTAGGGACACTTCTGAGAGGTAGGGAAGCAGCTATGTCTGGGGACCTGAAGATTTCTGAAAGTAGGTGTTTGATGTGGTGCTCCAAACCAACAAGGAAGGCGTTGGGAACTGCCCTGTGCCTACCCTGATGACCAAGGTAGCTTAGGATTTCTATCGCTATGAAAGGACACAATGACCCATGCCACCTCTTCTAAAGGGAAACATTTTCTTGTGCTGGCTCACAGTTCGGTGGTTCAGTCTGTTATATTAATAATGGGACCTGGCAGCATGCAATCGGACATGGCGCCAGAGACGTAGCTGAGTGTCCTACATCCTGCAGGATAACAAGAAGTGGTCTGTCTCACTGAGTGTAGCTTGAACATTGGCAACCTCAAAGCCCACTCCCATAGTGACACACTTCCTCAAGCAAGGCCACACCTACTTTAGCAGGGCCGTACCTCCTATTAGTGCCATGTCCTTTGAGGGACATTTTCTTTCAAGCCACTATGCAGGGATAACTGGAAAAGGCAAGTTTCTTAATCTTTTTGTCTCATGCAGAAAATAGAACTAATAATTATTGTTGTAGTGATTCAGTGTGTTAATATATATGTTCACACAGCATTTAACAAATCGTAGATATTACATCTATTTGCATGGTGTGTGTGTGTGGTCTTACAGACTTACTGTCGTTCAGTTCTATAGAGGAAACCGTGGGGCAGCCAGGAGTCCTTCCTAATGGCAGGTCACACAGCCTTTATCCTCATAGCCCCTGTCCTCATGGTCTTTATCCTAAAGACATAAAAGAAAAAGCCTGAAAATCTGAGCCCATGTTCCCTGGACAATGCCCACTCCATGCTGGAGGTGTTGGCTCTGACATTGGAGGATATGTTCATGAGAAACGGGGAAGGCATTTGGGATGCCTGGATTTCATTTGCACCCTTATTTTAGGCATACCTTTGACCCTGCTCACTGGCTGTTTGATGAGAAACCACAGGGAAAGCAGCTTTAAGTAAGACCCTACCTTTATTATTACTGAGCTAGAAACCCAGATAGACCGAGTCTGCTGGGGTGGTGGGTAGTCTCCTGAGATGGAAGGGCTCTTGGCCATCACTGGAGGCGGATGTAGCTGTTTTCAGAGGGGGAAATTGGGGATAGCTGATGTCTAGCCAGTGGGGACAAAGACTTGATTGACATCTGGGTCATTTTGTGTGAGGCTTCCACAATGCAAGGGCATCCCAGTGTGCTGAGGGCATGGAAGGTAAGCCTGGAGAGTGGACTGTCCCCATGGAGTCGTGCTGCCCAGTCTCCACATAGATTCTGACAGTGACCGGTTAGGACCAGGACACCCTGCTGCCTCTGGTTCCTCTAATTTCATAATAAAGAGTCACCGCTTAGAAAACCCGGGCTGCCTTTTCTCTTCTCCCATGGTGACCTTGTTGTTGATGCCCTCGGAGCTGCTCCATCCATTTGTCCATCTGTTTAGCAGTGATCAGCTTAGGGGTTGGGAATAGACTTCTCCAGTGGTAACAGTGGTGGTCAGTAGGCATAGAAAAGGCGTTCAAGCCAGGCCAACAAAGGGGAAGATGAAAATTGCTTACCAGTGGGGGTAGCTAGCTTGCCTTCTGTAATAGATCCTATCTTGTTGCATTAGCAGTCACTGCCTGAACCCCTAAAGGCAAAATATTCTGGAAGGCACCTGGAGGGTCAATAAGTGAAGGTTGTTCCCACACAAAGCCACAGGACTCTGTGGGAAGGCTATGTTTTGGGGTGACTCTGAGCCTCTAGCATGGGCATTATCAATATCCTGGAGGCAGGAGCTGATACAGGGCCCATGGAGGGGTACTGCTTACTACTGGCTTGCTCCTCATGTCTTACTCAGCCTGCTTTCTTATAGAACTTAGGACCACCAGCTCAGGGATGGCACCATCCACCAGGGGCTAAATCCTCCACCATCAACCACTAATTAAGAAAATTCTCTCCAGCTGAATCTTATGGAGGCATTTTCTCAAGTGAGGTTCCCTCCTTCCAGATGACTCTAGCTTGTGTCAGGTTGACATGAAGCCAGCCAGGACCGTCACTGATATTTTACAGGTTGTGTGCCGCCTGTGGAGGATGTTGGCAGATATTACCATTTTTACTTCTTCACAGTCCTTTTCTTTGAAACGGAAGGTGTCAGTTCTGGGTTTCCTTTCCTCACGGCTGGGAAAAATTCTGGAGGTCTTTGCTCCATGGGTGTAACATTGTGTGGGTCACTGGTGATTTCTTAAGCATCTTATTCTGAGTCACACCCAGTTGTAGGCTGAGGATACAAGATGGGGCAGTTCAAGCCAGCTAGGGTACGCCAGTTGCTGCAACAAAGGGACAGGGCAGAGCTGCTGAATACATCAGAGGGTTTGTCACAGTTCTGAGGGGTTAGTGGGTGGCTTTGCTCTGTCTGGTCATTCAAGGATGTGGCTCAGCAATTTCCAACACAATACAATGTTACCCAGGCATCAGGAAGGAGAGAAAGAATGTGCTTTATTGGGAGGGGATTCCTTCAGGTTCTAGGAACCCAGCCTGGAGGCAGTATGCCTCTTTCTCTCCTTTTCCTGGGTGTTGCACTTTCTTCTCAGCATCTGCTGGGCTTGACAGGAGGACCAGCGTATGAACAACTGGCAGAGAGGAACTAGTTTTCAACCTCAGCCTGTGCATCACACTATAGCAGGAAGAGCTGGTCCAGAGACAAGACTCTAACATGAAAACAGTTTCCTGAAAACACAGAACGCATCATATTCAAATATCACTTGCCTCATGTAACTATCTAGTTCAGTATTCCTGGTTACTAGTGATGTTAAATATATTCACTTTCTTGCATTCCTGACCATTCTTAGCCTGCAGTCCTTAGGAGAATAATAAGCATTATTGAAGTGTATTGAAGAATTACAGTGTTCTAGGTTTACATTTCTGCTCCTCTTCCGAAATTAACTATGACACATATGTGTATTTTATTCCATAGGAAAGGACATTGAGGCTCAGAAAACATAGGGCTCTTTATTAAGATTGCGTGCGAGTCAACACAGCCAGCTTATAAAACCAGCCTGGCTGCTTATCAATAAATGAATGGATAAAGGAAATGAATTTGTGTGCACAATGGAGTATCATGCCATAATAAGGAATGAATTATACCATTGGCAGGAAAATGGGTAGAGCTGGAAATCACACGGTTAAGCAAAACAAATCAGACTCAGAAGGATAATTTCATGTTTCCTCTCATATAGGGACCCTAGATTATAGGATGAATATGTAGATGAATGACATGAAATATTAGGGGGCTCTTGGGGGAACGAGAGAGTAATTAGGGTGCTGGCGAATTTGGTCAAAGTACATGACAGTGCCGAGCAGTTTCATGCCAGCTCGACATAAGACAGGGTCATTTGGGAGGAGGGACGCTCAATTGAGAACATGTCCCCACGAGATTGGTGCATTTTCTTGATTGATGATTGATGTGGGAGAGCTCAGCTCACAGCGGGTGGTGCCGGTTTTAGGGTCATGGTCCCGGGTTCTATAAGAAGGTAGGCTGAAGAAGCCATGAGGAGCAAGCCAATGGGCGGTGCTCCTCTTGATCAGTGGCTCTCGACCTTCCGAATGCAGCAACCCTTTAATTCAGTTCCTCGTGCTGTGGTTGCTACTTTATAACTGCAATTTTGATACTGTGATGAGTCATCATGTAGATATCTGATCTGCAGGATACGTGATGTGTAAACCCAAAGGGGTTGCAACCCAAATGTTGAGAGCCACTGGTCTATAGCTTCTGCTTCAGTTCCTGCCTCCAAGTCCCTGCTTTGAGTTCCGGTCCTGACTTCTCTGGATGGTCGGCTACAAGTTTTAAGTTGAAATAAACCCTTTTCTTCCCAAGTTGCTTTTAGGCATGGTGTTTTATCAAAGCAGAAACCCAGTAAAGACAATGATTTACTTGCATGGGGATGTCTTCGTGAAACTCAACACTATACAGCGAATACACACTGATAAAAGGAACCTTGTGCATTTATCGCAATGCAGAAGGCCATAAAAATGCAAAGACTGCCACATAATAATGCACAGGTCAGTAATGGACAGGAATTCAGAGCAACGAGAAGCTGATTTGGGACTGGAGGCTCCCAGGGACAAAGCAGGGCGTTAGGTTTTGTTAGTTGCTGTGTTAAGCATGGCTATCAGACAGACATGCTGATATGTCTACGAGTGACATGTCACACGGTAAGACATGTCCAGTTGGAATTGCTCTAGCTGGTGGATGGCTTCTGATGCTGGGTCACTTCCGTCTCGTGGACAGGAAACCCCCAGCATTCAGATGCGTTTTGGACCTGGCCATTCCCTTTCCATTAGTTCCGTCCTTCTTTATGTATAAACTGCTGCAGACCTTCTTGCCTGTATCGATCCCTCCATTTTTGCGAATCCTTGGTGCACTGGGACATTAAACAGTATTAGGAAAAAATAGTGCTTATGAAAGTTGGTGTGGGACTTTTGGTTCCCAATTTTCTACTTCAAAGAAGTAGCAGAGAAGCAGCCTATTTTCAACTCTAGTTGAAGCACTAGACTTCTATTTTCCTTTAGTCTTTTTGTTTTCAGTAAAACTGCAATTCCTGACAGCATCTTCTTTGCTGTACCTCTCCCCTGCTCCCTTCCCTCCTCCAGAGCTGGCGTCTGCAGGTGTTTTGACAGATGCCTGGCTCCAACCAGCGCCCATAGCGAGCACGGATGTTCCGGCAGTTCATGTTCCTGCTCAGGCTATTAACAGTTCCTTAAATGGGCTCACCAAGACTCAGTTCAGCCTCAACTGGCCTTTTCAAGTTTGTCGGCCTGGGGTGGGGATGTTGCTGGCACTTTTCGAAGCTCTTGGAGCTGTTTTCTGCATTTAGCTGCTTATCATAAAAATTCCACCCTGGTCAGGAAAGAAAGCTGACCTGACCCTAGAATCAAGACAACGAAAAGAAACTTTTATAGTTTATCATTACTGATTCTTTTTTAGTGAGCCCCTTTGGAACCTAAGAGAACTCAAATTAAGCAGGGCAAGAGGACTGAAGCAGAGGGTGGATATAATCCCACTGTGTGCTGAATGCAGAAGGTGGATATAACCCCACTGTGTGCTGAATGCAGAGGGTGGATATAACCCCACTGTGTGCTAAGCAGAAAGGGTGTCTATAACCCCACTGTGTGCTGAATGCAGAGGGTGGATATAACCCCACTGTGTGCTAAGCAGAAAGGGTGTCTATAACCCCACTGTGTGCTGAATGCAGAGGGTGGATATAACCCCACTGTGTGCTAAGCAGAAAGGGTGTCTATAACCCCACTGTGTGCCAAGTAATTTGCAGTGAATTACCTACCTCTAAATACTTGACCATGGCCATACTAGTTTCTCAGCCACTTGCTTCTAAGATGTACATCATCTCAATGGGCACAGCTGCTGTTGTGTTTTCTAGAACCCCAGAGGGAATGCTGTGCCCACCAGTGCCCTCTACTCATCCGGTTGGCTATTCGACTGACTGCATCAGGAACCATATCATGGGGGCTGTGGCCACAGCATTCTTAAAACTGGGGTCAAGTGAATTTGCTGTTGAGCTCAGGAGTGACTCAGAGGCTGGCTGCTTCCTGTCTGGTGACAGCCTGGGAAGGCTGACCCTCCCCTCCGCCCCCCGACTGCACAAGTGGAACCACTAGGTGGCTGATGGAATGGGAGCAGAAGACACTTGATTACACGGCCTGTGTGACAAGCTGAGCTTAACCTCTCAGCGTTGCGTCTCATTTTGTGGCAAATGCATTTTAAAATCGTGGCAATTATTGAGTTTCCTTGATTCTAAGATGTTACTGATTGTAAAACATTTTATCTTTTTAATGACAGTAGGGAGGAGCAGGGGAGAGAAAGAAATACTGCTTAAAATATGCAATTTGACTACAAAGCACACTTCAAATTTTCGAAATGATAAAGGTGGTAAATGGGAAAATGTTTCAGCTGAGCAATTGTGTTAGCAGAGAAGATTTACTGCTCCCGTTTAGAGCGCAGCCAGCTTCTCAGGCAGCAGGAGAGGCATTTTTTTTTCTTCTGCAGGTTAGTTATCCCTTTTCCTGGCAGTGGTTTTGGGTCTGCAATTACCGGAGTGGGCAGAGGCCAGCAGCTCCCACTGCTCCTGAGGGGCGATTTGTGGCTGTAATTTCTCGCTGTTGTCTGTTCTGCCGCCCACCTAACTAGTGCTGAAACCCCACTGGTGGGCCAGCATCCCCGGGAGAGTGAATTTGCAGGAAGATAAATTCCCTGTTCCCTGCCTACATTTGAATGCTATTGTGAGCCCAAATAGAATACAGATCACTCCCAAATTGAATTCTGTGTACCTGCTCTGCTAAGTAGAAAATTGCATATCAAATAGCAGTTCCTCAACTCGCCTCCATCTAGAACTTGCTTACTGTTTTCAACGTTCTCTGTCGTACAGGCACACGACCCCTCTGGCACCCTCACCTCAGAACCTTGGGCACTTTCTTTTGGAACTATTTTCACGGCCAGCTTCTCCTTGCGCCCCCTGCAGTGCTCTCGAAAATACTGTTTATCGGTCACAGCACTGTGCATCTTATGATGGAGAGGCTGGATAGTGCGTGCTGGGTCTCTCACTCGTGGTGTTCAACATTACGGCCACCGAACAGCAGGTGACCAACAAATGTATGTTGAAATCGGGACTTCGTGAATGCAGGGAGAACTGGCAGGCATAAGAACTCCTAAAGCCTTTTCATCGTGTAGCCTTTGGCCTGGAGGGGAGCCGGAGGCCCCTGCTTTCATTCGTATGATGTGTGCTCAATGTGCTAATTAGCGTGTGATTGGCATTTCTCCACGACATAATTCCTCATTAGACCTCTTGTCTCTTTCTCCTTTAACTACTTAAATGTTGTGTCCCAGGGATGCCTGGGGTGACTGTCTGAGCCAGTACAGCTGTGGCAGTCCCCTCCAGTCTCCAGACAGCTGCAGGATTCAGCAGAGGGAGATGCCAAACACAGAGTGAAGAAACACGGACAGCAGCTCTGCGCCTAGTAGCAGTGCCAGGAGTGGGCAGCATGCGTGTGTCCGGGTACCAGAGCACTCTACTGTCAACAGGAGACCCTGCAGGTCCTCCAAATCTCCAAAAGTGCTTTGGTCTTTAGCATTAGTGCCCCGTTCCTTTGATCCCGAAGCTTCTATTCTGAATCGTAAGTAAAATACAGTTTCACAGCTATGCATAGCGATGCACACCTTTAGTTCTGGCACTGGAAGGCAGAGGCAGGCGGATCTCTGTGAGTCTGAGGTTAATCTGGTCTACACAGTGAGTTTAGGATAGCTAAAGCCACAACAGTAACACCCTGTCTCAAAAAAACCAAACAATACAAAACTTCAGAAAGAAAACACTAAAATTTGTTGATCTTTAGCAGGAAGAGTGAGGGTGGAGGAGATGAAGTGTGTACCAAAGAAATTAAAACTTAAACCTAGATTCTGTTTGGAGATGGTTTGCCAAGAGCTATGTTCTGGACTGAATATGGCAAGACGCAATAATGTGATATGGCAGAAATCTCCCTCAGCAGAGGTCTGCTTGATGGACAAAGGCATTGCAAAAGAACTGCTTCATCCACTGACGCTCTTGGCCTCTCTGAGGCTCATAGTTTAGTTGGGAAACTCTCTCCTCCCCGCCACCCCCCCCCCCCAGGACGCTGTTCTTTAGGGTGCTGTGTGAGGACAGTGGCAAAAAGACAAACTCTGCTAGTTTTCTGTGAACCTAGGTCAGCATTATCATAGCCTACACTGTGAGAGGCTGATCCATCTTCCCTCCTGCCTTTGTGGCTTCCGTGTTCGTGAAGATTCTAAGGATAGCGGCCACCTCCGGCCACTGTTTTATATCCTGTAGTGCTGTGTTCCCTGGTCATCTCAGCTGAGAGGTGTACGTACCACACCAGTATTTCCTTCCCCTCTTTGATGTGCCAAGGCCATCAGGGCACTGTGTTCACTGTTTCTAAGGTTATGCTGTGGTAGGTTGTGTGTGCACCATCCCGACCACTTCTGACCACTGACACCATTTTGAGTGTGCACTTCAGTAGTGTTTAGCATATTTCATTGCTCTAAGCAGCCCTGTAGAATGCTGTCATCGTGTGTGTGTGTGTGTCTGTGTGTGTGTGTGTGAGAACTCTGCACCCACACATTCCCTGGCCTCCACCATCCTACTTTCTGTTTCTATGAGTCTGACTGTTCTGTACACTTACATGGGAGGATTTCAATAGTCACTGTATTTCTGTGTTCGAGAGAATGTTCTTAAGTTCCTCCAAGTTGTACCGCCGCACTGGATTTCCTGTCTGGTAAAGACTGAGTCATATTGCAGTCCGCACATACATCTCATTTTGTTTATCCGTTGGTTTGTCAGTGAGTGTTCAGCTGCTTCTATCTCTTGGCTGTGTGAACCGCTAATGTGACTACACAAATATGTCATTGAAATACCGCCTCGAATTCTTCTGACTGCATACCCAGAAAGAGGATGCCTGGATCATATGGTTGTTCTAGTTTACATTTTTTGAAAATGGAACAGCTACTATGCTAGCCATAGTGGTGGCATCATTGTCATTTTGACCCTCAGTAGTTCCAGTTCGTCCGCGTTCTTTTTGCCAACACTTGTTATTTTCTGCATTTTTGATAGTAGCTACCCTAGTGGGTATTATTTTGGTTACATTTTTAATGAATTACATTTCAAGACACAGTAAAGGGGTAGTGTGTTATACAAGGGGGGCACTGAGCTTAAAACTGGAAAAACAACTGTTCTAGTGTCTCTCTCCATAGTTTAAGTAAGTTATGTCAAAACATTATTTTCATAGCTCTTTGGGAAACAATTTAGTCCTCTCCAGCGAGGACACTCCCCACGCAGCTCATACCTCAGTGTGATTTTCACAGGCATCTTTTGTTCTCTGCGGAAGTTAGTATATATATTTTTTCTCTTCTGCATGGGTGATGAGTGGCAGGACAGAACACCTGTTTTGGCACTACATCTATGAAATTTACATGTAGTAGGCACTAGTGGGTAGGATTTTATGCTTGAGCAAGAGTGGATTTCCTGGTGGACACTTGTCTTGAGGACACAAAGAAGGAACCTTCATCCCTTGAGCCCTGGTTACCCTCCAGATGCTTTGCTGTTGTGGACCTGTGGGCTTTAGAGACTGCTAACAGTCTACCATCTTCCTTCAAGTGTGCACAACAGTGGTGTGGACTAATATGTTAAAGAGACAGGGCATTTGGTTTAGAGCCTTGTGGGTAGTGATGTGGACTATTGCAGTGTAGACAGAAACAGAAATAATCTTGGTTGGCCTGTCTACCCCAGTACTTCCGTCTTGGGGTACACCCACTAAAACCCATCTGCATCAACATGGGGTTCACCTAGGATTTCCACAGTCCTCACCTCTGGATGTCTTCTCTGATCAGGGGACTGGGTATATGGCTCAATTGCTAGACTCCTTTCCTTGCTTTCAATAAGTCCTGGGTTCAATCCACAGCATTGCATAAACTGGACACGGTGGTATCACCTGGCATTCTAGGATGGTGGGGGCAAGAGGATCAAGACTTCAAGGCCCCCCTCATCATTGATACAGCAAATTTGAAGCCAGCCTGGGCTACATGAGACCAGAAAGCAACATGATAGAACAAAATACCCCAAAGAAGCTAACCTTGGATGCATTTTGTTGTTGATCTTTTCTTAGTAACCTTTGGTCTCAGTCTCGCAAATAAAATTTTCTTTAGTGTGTCAGCGATCAAAAGATGTAGATGAAAAAAATTATTACAATTTCTCACTTGAAATGGTGCAGATGATGCCAAGAGTCTTCTTCCCTTTTTTAGTATCGGTATTTGTGGCTGTTCAATTAAACAGCCACCCAACAGTAGCGAGCTCACCACTATTTCTAAATGTTCCATCTTGGTGTTTGTAGCTCTCCATATGTTTGAAGTATGACATAATCCTTATGGAACACATTCAAGTTGTTGCTTCCCAACTTCAATAGAGGCAGTTCAGTCTGTCTCCTCTTAGACAAATGGTTAATGAAAAGGTAGCTGAACAATCATTTTCTTGTAATATGCAATTCTGTCTCCTTAAATACAGGAGCCTGACAGAGCCACTCAGCAGTTAGTACTTCCTCTCTACAACTGAACTCTCTCTGACCCCCAGAAACTAACAACTGGATAAAAAAGAGAGGGAGAGGGGGAAAGTCAGCTAAAAATAAATGCTCACCTGTAATGTATATTACCCTGGGAACTGAATGGAAGGTGTATTTTACTTGATTTTTTTCAGATAGTGTATGAATAACTGCCTTCTGTTGCCAAATGTATTTTTAAGGATTTCGAAGCATTTTGTGATGTTGATGCAGTGTTTGGAAACTGGTGGGATTATCTGAAGGATTCAGAATTTAGAGTCCCCAACTTTCTCTCTGTTACCCTGTGCCAGCATGTTGGGCTGTGGCCCAGATGCACAATGGCACCTTCTGCCTGCACCAGAGGAGGAGAGAACAGAAAGTTTGTTCATCCATTCCAAGACAGCATGGAATTTAATTTTATACTGTAGTTTTCAATATCTTCAAGAGTTTCTCAGATAGAACCAAGCAAAGTCGGCCTTATCTTTCACCCAGTGGCATCGTCAGGGTGTGGCCTAGAATAGTGATTGGTAGTTCTTGTCTGCTCCATGCCAATCCTGGATCTAGGCCAGCTGTACACATTTGGGTGGACAGTGTCAATCACTTCTGTTTGATAGATGGAGAGAAGTGGGTCAGAGAAGTTAATGAACTCTGTCAAGGTCACCCAGAAGATTTGTGGCAGAGCCAGTGTTTACACTTGATCGCGTACTCGTGAAGCCGTCATCCAAGTGGGCGGCAGCAGACGGCTCCTCCTGTGTTCCTGGTTACTGCCGGGCTCCTTGTTCACACTGCACTTTGTGCTCAGTTGTCCCAGCTGACTTGAGCTGCTGGAGCTGGGACTTGCATGCAACTTTAGATGCGTTGGCGTCTGGTGCTGTCTGAGGTTCAGAGCCGTCGTTAGTGAATGTGTGAGCGTGGAGGGCATTGAGAAAGGAGGAGCCGTGTTAAGGCTGGGGCGATGGCATGGGTGACAGCACTGTGGATGATGACATGCAGACATCTAAAGAACTACTGCCGCTAGCGAGCCGTCGTGGCTCAGACCTTGTGGTAGACTTCTACGTGCCGTAGAACTTGGCCCTGTTGCCAACAATTTCTAGAAAAGCCCCAGGCCTAATGCTTAAACACATTGCTGTAATTCCACTCTCCATAAAGTGATCTTTAAATTGTGTTTCGAGGCTGGGAAGTGCGCATCGGTGACATGCTTAACTGTATAGCCTCCGCAAAACAGGAATCTAGACCCATCTGTATGCAAATACGATGCTTCAAGTTCATTATTGTTATTAGGAAATGGAAATACAGCCAGAGCAAAAAACACAGTGTTTCCCTCCGTCTGGGCGGTGTTTTCATAGATGGAGCTCCTGAAGGACTTCGTGCATTTAGTAACCCATTACAATGAATGATTTTATATCCTAATGTAAAATTAAAGGAATTCAAGGGTCTGCCTAGAAGATACACTTGCTTAAACCTCTACCAGTGTCTCTGCTGGCGCTGCTAGCTAGGCTAGTGGAGGATTATGGGACAAGAAAATGTCCAGGCCATATGAACACTTTCTAAATTCCCGTGTGTTTATTTTTTGAGCAGGAACTAAGCTGAGTTTCTTGCCTTTTGTATGACACATAAGACCCAAAGACAATGGGCAAACCACCCTTAGAGGTGAGCACCGTCAATGCCTTGTTTTTTCAACCTCTTTTCTCTTCTCGATTTTCCTTTCTGATGAGCCTTCCTGGCTTCTGGCTCTCATGTCTGTCTCAGTTAGGGTTTCTATTGCTGTGAAGAGACACCTTGACCATGGCAACTCTTATAAAGGAAAACATCTAACTGAAGCTGGCTTCCAGTTCAGAGGCTTAGTCTATTGTTGTCATGGCAGGAAGCATGACAACATTTGGGCAGACATGGAGCTGAGAGGTAGCTGAGATCATCAGGCAGCAGGAAGAGAGAGACACTGGGCCTGAACTGAGTTTCTGAGATCTCAAAGCCCAGCCTCCAGTGACAGAGTTCTTCCAGCAAGGCTGTGTCTCCTTATAGTGCCGCTCCTATGAGTCTACAGGGGCCATTTTCATTCAACACCAGTGTCTTCAGTTTCTTGTCTACGGCGCCATCAGGCAGGATTTATTGTGCCCACCAAGGCATCCCCAGGGTTGTGTAGTGTCCTATGCAAATATCCTTTCATGTGGTTCTTGTTCGTGTGAACTCTTCAACTCTAGAACATGTCCCTGAGGAAATGAGGTGTGACCTTTAGCCTTGCCCCGTGGATGCTCAAGCAAGGAAGACTTAGAAAATAGTGAAAGAAAAGATATTTGCTTAAAAATTCATTATTTTTTTTAAATAATATTTTATCTAATATTCATACTTGCGCATTGTATGTTTGGATCAAATCCACCATCCATTCCCTCCCCACCATTCCTCCCCCATCTTCTACTATTTTTCCCTCTCAACTTCATGTGCTTGCTGTCTCTATTGCTTTCTCTCTAAATACCCAGAATCCGCTTAGCGCTGCCTATATGTGCAAGGGTGTAGAACCATCTACTGGAGCAAAGGTGGCCTCTTAGAGCCCTCATCGATGGGGGGGATACATCACTCTCGCAAGCTATCTTCCAGAGAAAACCATTTTTGAGACCATGAGGCTTGTAAATAAGGCCTGCGTGTCCCCTCAAAGCCTGGGAAAGCCTGCGTCCCTGACTCTCCCTGAAATACTTTTCTCCATCATGAGGTACATGCTGAGGTCCCCCTCCCACATTTGGAACCTGTTTTGCCTCTGCTGCTCAACCCATCTCACCACCAGCACTCAGCGCTGTGCTGTACGGTTTCCGTGTTGTGCCCACATGAGAACCGCTGCAGGGTTGTGTATTTCACTCTTCCAGTAGGTGGCAGTAAACGGACTGCTTCCAACTAAGGTCAGGCTTAGGACAGAACAACACCCGTCTTTAATGACTTGCAGGAAAGGGCTGTGTGGGTTAGGGAGGCCTTGGAGTACCTCTGACCACAGCGCTGCACCGTCCCTGCTCTTCATCTTGGGAAGCACCTCCATTCCTTCCTAGCTGGCTCCATTTACTCTTTCAAAAGTGTTTTGAACGGCTGTAATGCACTGGAATCCGTAGAATTTTGAGGGTCTCATCAAATATCTCTACTCCTGTTAGAGGCTGTCTAATTAAAACTTCTGGGGCTCTTCCCACTTTGTGTGGCATCCCAACCCCTTTGCATCCCAGGCCACAGAGTATGAAGAGGATGTACAGTGTTGTCTCCGTGGTGAGCACTGAGTCCCACTGGTTCTCCCAGGAGCCACTGGGGCTCCCTCAGTCCAGAGAGGAGGGGGTGCCTTGTGTGGAGTTGTAATAGTTGATGCTGTGTAGCTAATGGTCCTTCTCTGGCGCTTGGCTTTGGGAGTGGTCTGCTATTGAGTAATCTTGACTAGCGTGGTAGATGTAATCACGACTTTCCCTTTAATAGACCTGAGTTCAAGCTCCAGTGTGGTCCCTTATTAGCTTAGCAACCTTAACTTAACAGCTCAATTTCTTGTCCTGTAAAGTGTGACAGAAGATAGTTGTGGCCATCTCTCCTGGTGGGCGTGAGGCTGCAGGACATGCCCAGAGTCAGCGAGCCATGCTGGACACACACAGTACTTGGTGACCCTTGTGTTACTCCCAGGAACCTGTGGCAGTGCAGGGGCACAGCTGTGGGCTAGAGAATAGGCTGCCCAATCCCATCTCTGTGAGCTGTGTGATCCTCTGGACATTACGGACAATCTTCCTGGGAAGTGGTTTTCTCATTTCTTACATGGGGACAACAGTCTCTTCCTTACAGGAGTGTTGTAAGGATGAGATTAAAGGCAGGATCCACAGAATAGACGCTCAGAGCAGTGACCAAATGGTGGCCTCCAGAAAGATGTCTGTACGCTTAGCCCTGGAACTTGAGAAGGTCACCTTATACACGGAAAGGGTCTGTGTGGCTATAATCAGGATAAAGATGTTGAGACCATTCCATCTTGGGGTTTTCTAGCTGGATTCCCAATCCAGGGTCAGGCACCCTTGGGATGGAGGACAGAGACACGTGGGGATGATGCAGATCTGGAGGGATGCAGCCAGAGATGGGAAATGTTCGGAGCCTGTGTGCTGCAAGAGATAAGGAACAAGCCCACGGAGCCTTTGGAGGGTTACAGCCCTGCCTAGCCCTCCATCCAGACTTTTAGTCTTGGGAGCTGAGGGAAAATGTGTGTTCTCTGAAACCACTGTTTGTTGTGGTTTGCCCCAGGGAACTGAGGCTCAGGGTTGTTACAGATATAATCCTCACTGTTGTTGGAGGGCAGAGGAGGTAGGCAGACGTACTCCTGAGAGGTAGAGAGGCTGGGATGAACAGGTCAGGTCCCCTATTGGCTTGGGGTGGGTCGATAAACATTTCAGTAAAGGTCAGTAAGCTAATTATTTTCTGTCTTTTTTGGTTTGGTTTTTGAGATAGGGTGGATAATATAGCTCAGGCTGACCTCAGACTCACGGTGTAGCCAGATGGTCTTGTGTGTCTGGCCTTCCCGCCTCTACTGCCCACATGCTGAGGTTATAGGTGTTTGCCCCCACACTGGGATTTCTAATGATTCTCTTTATCACTCCGCAGCCTTCTATCATGAGAGCAGCTCCCAGCAATGGGACAATGGATTTGGTCTGTCTGGGAGCAGTCACCGGCTTTTGCCCTAGGTGGTATTTGCGGAGGGTGGATGTGAGCTGGGCCAGTTCCAGGATGGTTTGTCACTTTCCGCCATGTAGTTTACAGAACGCAGAGTGATGAGAAGCCACAGCTAGAATGATTTGACAGCTGCCACAGCTAGCGATAAAACGTGCAGACGTTTCTTTTGCAGCATGGCTTCCCCCTTTACTCTTCTAGTGACTTTTGATTATTAATTTTTCACAAATGTGTCAGTCTATAACCGATTAGACATCAAGTCCTGGTCTTTACTCACAGGTAGTTTGAGAAGATTTCAGATGGGTTCGTTATCCTAGAAGAAGGTTGCTATGGAAACAAGTTAAGCTTCCTTGTCTCTCTTGCCTGCCTTTTGTACTATGAAAGGCCTGCATCTGAACCCTGACCACACGGGCGTCACGGCTGGGGACTTCATAGTCTCTACACCTCTGTATTAAGTTACCCACTGTGTGGCATTTTCTTATAATAACAGGAAGTAGACTATAGCATGCCATTGTAGGGGTCATTAGGAAGATGCCCAAGGCTTTACTGGGCCCTGGAGGCAGCAGCCTGGACCCAAGGATGGGACATACATGTGGAGCAATCTTGGATTTGTAACTGCAAATAAAACCAAGATGTCAGTTTAGTCAAGGAGAAGGTGGCCTGGCCAGAGATTCTCCAGACCTGGAGGATGCACCAGTGCAGTGCAGTGGAAGAGAATGACGTCGGATGGGTCCCTGCAACGAGAACTGTTTCTCTACGTGATCTTCTAGATGAGATTCTTGGGATTAACTATAACTATGAATCAAATAAAACTTTATGTGTCAATGGATTGACTCTATAGAAGTTAACTTCTCTCTCAAGTCAAAACTGCATAAGGATGCTTCCGGTTAGTAACTTAGGGATCCAGGCTCCTTCCTCCCTGTGTATTAAAACTGGGATCCCAGGACCAGAGTGGCGAAGGTGATGGCTTAGCCCCATTATTTATATTCCCATGTGGCTGGTGAGAACAGATTGTTGCCTTTCACCCCTTTCATCAGAGCTATTGAGAGGCTACAGGTGTTTTCTATTGCATCAAGATATAATTTGCACTGGGAATGAGGTGGGGGCTGGGTGATTACTTAGGAAGATGCCAGGTTCTGTTAGGGAGGAGCTTGGACACTCAGCTCAAAGATATGTCTAGCCCAGGCCCAGGACGAAAGGGTCCTCATGGAGGGTAGGTGGTGTTAAATCCAGGTATCAGCACACAAATGGCTTTTTGTAGAAGGCAGAACCACAGGTATACCATTGGGGTCTTTGTGCTGCCAGGGCACACACCAGAATAGATATGGGGACAGGCTCATCTCGCCTGGAATCTTGGTGGTGTGTGTGCCAGTGGGATTGTGTGGAGCACACTACTGGTATGGAACCCAGCAGCCAGAACCCTGCTCTCCCAAGAAGACAGATGCCAGTGAATCCTTGCCCAGTTCTTCTGTCTCTCACTGACAGTTGCTGAAGGGCAGTGAGTCTGAAGGACAGTCCATTTTGAGATACAAGTAACCCACTTTTTCAGTGTGGATAATGGATGCCAAATCTGGGACTCGCACCGACTCTAAGAAAGGGATCCAGGATAGGTGGGGATGAGAGCTCGTTCTTGTTTCTCAGGGAAGCTTCCTTTTTCTCTTGTCCCTTAGTCATCTTCTGTTTCACTGAATTCAGAGAGTTCCACATCTGGGGGATGCTGTGTTCTTACCATGCCCTCTACACTCAGTATGGGTAACCACCAACAGGTTTTCCCTCTCTGCATCTCTGAATTCACCAGTGCCCTGTCACCTGCACGTGAGCGTGGAAACGCAGGCATAGGATGACGTAAACCCCAAACTGTGTTAAGTTCCAGAGCGTGCAGGGCCAGGAATCTCCTGGCATACGTCTTCCCTCTGGAGCGGCACTGCCTCTGCCCTTTACCTGCCTGCGGAGTCACGATGCCGTTCATTAGGGGCAGGTGCGGGACGCCAGGCCAAATTCTATGAGAGCAGGAGGATTTCTGCTTGTCTGATCCAGCAGTCGTAAGCAAGCCTCTAGTAAATAAATAGTTGGGTTCCCAGTGAAATTGCCTATGCTGGAATCTGTGCCTTTAGAAGAGATATGAATAATGACCAGGACAGAACATCCTTTTATTTGAACCCAGATAATTTCAACCGCGATTGTAGCGATGTGAGAAAGCCCCAGCTAAGTGTGTTCTCTGGGTCATAAATTCCTTTTCTCCCTAATGTCCCGGCCTTATCTGGAGACTCTTGGCTGCGCGCTCTCCTTTCACTTCTGTCTTCCTTATTCACTGAGCTCCTTTCTCTGATTTCCCTTGCTCAGCAGCTGCGGCTGAACGGAGCCAAGAATGCTCGGTTAGGGAGGCCAAGAAAGACTCAGGCTGGGACTGCCTCGCTTTACCTCCCTGGCCAGTTCTCTCTCAGCACACTGGTCCCCTTATGTAACTCTGGCCCTTTCAGAGCCAACTTGGCCACAGCTGGGTTTAAGAAAAAGTCAGTGGATGACAACTTCAGATGACAGGGCCCCAGTTGGCTTTCATTTGCTGCTTTTAAAACCAAGTATCTTGCACGACTTTCACCCTAGCGTGTCCTTCAGCTGCGTCTGAGGAATACTCCAAACTGTACCATTATTATTATTATTTTTAACAAGGAACAGGGTGATCAGATGCATTGCAACGTAGTGAGTTCACTGCATTTGTCTTCTTGAGCAAGGAATTTTGCTCCTGGGGCGGTGGAGGGAAAGCGGATCTGTAGCTGGTCTCTCGCTAGCCTCAGATCGCATGCTGAGAAGACATTCTGTGTGCTAGCTGGGGAGGGCGGCTGCCTTCTTCACATAACCGGACCTCTCCTGGACACTTTGATTGAACTTGAAGACACCCGAGGCTACAGAATTAGCTGTTCAGAGGAGCAAAGAGAAGCCAGGCTTAGGGAAGACTGAGGACAGGCAGAGCAAAGCTGGGTAAAGAGGAAGGAAATGCCATGATGGTAGAATTAAGTCCAAATATATCAGCAGGACAACATATGAAAGTGAAACCAGGCTGAAGAAGAATGCACAGAAAGTCGAAAATTTAACAAAAGAATGTAGCATCCATTCATACATTCAGACGCATTATAACTCAAGGTGGAAAGTACTAAGGGTAAGCCAGACAGTTCATGCTCACAAGTGAAGATGTATCCAGAAAGGATAGTGCTTTCCAGACTGTTACCTCCTCCTCCTCCCCAGACAGGGATGATTGACAGGTTGGAAGGACTTGGACATGCCCTTTCTCAGTAAGATAAATAGTAACCATGGACATATTTATACACCTTAATTCCTGAGATCCCTTAATCTTCTCTAAATATTATATTTGGGAAATAGGTAACTACAGATGTGATTAATTTACGAATCCTGAAATGAGATCATCCAGGTGGGCTCTCAGTGCTATTGCAAGGATCCCTGTAGGAGAGGGGCCCAGGAAAAGTGGGTTCACAGAAGGGGAGACAAGACTAGACAAAGATGGAAGTAGAGGGGGGCCATGTAGCCATAAGCCAAAGAATGCCAAGGGAGGTGGGCAGCTACCTAGAACCTGAGAGGTCATAGGACAGATCCTTTCCCAGAATCTCCCACAGGCATGGTCAGCCTGTGAGGGATAGCTATAAATGTATCCTACAACTAAACTCTAAAGTTATTAAAACTTGCTACCCCGCCCCCGAAATTTTCACTGTAAGTCAGTTGTGTGGTTTTGAGAAAGAATTCTGTAGATGACAATGGGAAGTCCCAAAGGGATGACATGCTTGCGAGAGCTGAGGCTTGCTGACATGTTGGTTATGGATTTCTGACCCGGTGCATGCGCTTGTGGTCATTTGTCATGGTAGCCATGGGAAACGAATATAATTATAAAAACCTAACTTACAGGCACTGGAGCTATGACTCAGTGATTAAGAACACTTGCTGATCTTCCAGAGGACCTGAGTTTGTTCTCAACACCCACACCAAGCAGCTCACAACTGCTTGTAACTTTAGTTCTAGGAACTGAAACCCTCTTCTGCCTTCCTCACCTACCTGCATAAACATGGGACACACATAGAGACATACACATAAAAAACATTTAGAGAAAGGGTAAGGCAACTGTTGGTATGTAAAATGAAAAAAAAAACCTTTTAAATAAAATAATAAAAAACCCATCAATCAATCAATCAATCAATCAATCAAACAAATAAAAAGATTTTACAAATGTAACTTTATAGCCAGTGTAGTTTGCTCATTCTTTTAAAATATGTAAATATATTTATTAAAAATTAATCATGTATGCACTTGACAGTGAAGACAATCCTGGATGTTTTAAAGTCTTCTTTCTAACAGAGGCAAAGCAAAGACAAAAAAAAAAAGCAACCAATGCTATATAGCAGAATATCCCACTTAGAAGGAGAAAGTTAAAAACAATCCTTGTAAATTGCAAATGTCTTAGAATCAAAACAAGTGCCACAGTATTTAACATCAGAGGACTATAGAAGGTTAACATGGCAAAGGCTACAGGGTCAGATACCCAGAGAAGAATGGGGAGCCAGAAATAGGAATCAAAAAACAGGAAAGAGTGGAAGAAATTACCTAAGATTTTTAACAAGAAATCTGTGAAAGCAAAGAAAGCAGAATAAAGGGAAGAAATTAAAGAAGAAATTAATAAAATAGCCGGGAAATCTAGGGGAGTCAATTAATAAGCAAAGTAAATATTCTGAAGTCATTAATATGGTAGACAAGGTTTCAGCAGTGACAATGAATAAAAAGATAAATATCATGGGGAAGCATGAGAAGGTCTGCAGATGTGGATTTAATCTTTAAATTTATGAATTGATCTATCTATCATCTTTGTATGTTTGAACTATGTATCTGTGTATGTATCTATCATATATGTATCTATGTACCTATGTATGGATCTATCTAATCTATCATTTATGTACCTATCTATCTATGTAATCTATGTACCTATGTATGTATCTATCCATCTATCTATCTATCTGATCTACCATCTATGTATCTATGTACCTGTGTATGTATGTGTTTATGTATATATGTATCTATCTAATCTGTCATCTATGTGTCTTTGTACCTATGTATGTAGATATCTATCTATCTATCTATCTATCTATCTATCTATCTATCTATCATCCATTCATCCATCTAGATAATGATGCCAGAGGTTCTGCCTAGTTCTTGGGCATACTTGGCACATACTTTACTATTGAGCTACATTTCCAACCCCAAGAGTTGAATATATTTTTATCAAACACTACTAGTAGCTGATAATGAGAGTTTCCTCAGATATCACACACAATCACAATTTACCAAAGTCCAGGAACTTGAATAAAGAGGTAGTCACAAACTAAATGAATGACAAAGAGCAAGAACCAGAGTCGCTAACCCCGCCCCCGGCTTAACAGGTGAGTTCTAGAAGATATCCCAGGACCTGGAAGCTCAGGTATGGCAGAACTGTTGTAGGTTTGAGAAGATGAAGAGCTAACCAAGCAGTTTATAAAGTGAATGGAAACACATTACCCAAATCAAGCAAAGCAGCATGAGAAAATCCCAAAGGCTCCCGTGTAGGCAGATTTTTTTCTCTGTCCTTCTAGCCGGCACCCAAATAAACGACATGAAGACTTATTAATTATGAAAGCTCGGCTGATAGTTTAGACTTGTTTCTAACTAGCTCTTACAACTTAAATTAGCCCATTTCTATTCATTTACTTGCTGCCACGTGACGTATGACTTGCCACCTCATCTTCTACATGCCACGCTTCCTCTGTGTCTCCTATGATTCGGCCCTTCTTCCCAGTGTCCTCTCTGCTCTGAAAATCCTGCCTAGTCATTGGTTGTTCAGCTTTTTATTAACTCAATCAGAACAACACATCTTCACAGTGCACAAAAAGATTATTCCACAAAACTTCTGGAAAATGGTAAAGGGAAATATTAATAAGTTGAATCCCACAGTTTTATAATAATATGTTTTAAAGCACTATAATAGTTGGTTCAACAAGGAATATCTAGCTGTGTATTCAACTACTAATCTAGTTAATCAGATGGAGAAGTTTCATAATTATCTCAGTAAATGTTGCCTTTTGAGTCCCTTCGCAGTAAGCATTCATTCACAACAGAAACACCTAGAAAACTAAGGAAAAGGAAATTCATTGAACTGACAAACAGGAAAAACTATAGACTCCATCAGAGCTAATTGTGTGACAAAATTAAAGTCAAGTAAATTCTCCAAAATTATGTCATAACCAAAATCCAATAACAGAAATAAGAATTGGAAAGGAATGAACACAATTATTATTATTTTCAGATGCTATAATTATTCAATTTGAAAAATCCAAAATCTCACTTGGCAAATGATTAGAATCAATAAACTACTCTAGCAAGAGCATAGCGTGAGTCGACTGTGTAAAGATCAGTAATTTTTCTTCTGCTGGAATAGGCAAGCAGCAACTGTAGTTGAAAGAACATTGTGGTCATAGAAATAACAGAATTATTTATTGGGTACCTGAAATAGACCTGTGCCCATCAGCCATGGACCTAGACACTCTCCTCTCTCTCTCTAACCATCACATTAGGATGCCCACCTGCCTACCTAAAATTGATTTTTTTCTCGGCATCTTCTGCAGCTACATCTGGTCATGGTATCGAGTTGCTGAAACATGGGCGAGTTCCTCTGGGAAAAGGCATTTCTCACCCGATGAGAAGATGGTGCTTACAAGAAGGTGGCTTCGGCTTTTCTGTTTTCTTGAGCATAGACGAGACATGAGGAGGCAAGTCATTGGCCCTGGACACCTTAACTCAGACTTCTTTTTTTAAAACTTCTTTTTATTGAGCTATACATTTTTCTCCCCTCCCTTTTTCTCCCCTCCCCTTCTACCCTCTCCCATGGTCTCCATGCTCCCAGTTTACTCAGGAAACTCGGACTTCTTGCTGAGAGATATGGAATAAAGAGAGGGAGGAGGGGCCTCAGTCATCAAAGCCACTGATAATTAGTCTCTTTCATTCATGATATAACCATAAATTAAATAAAAACTTGCAAAAAAGTGTAAAAACCAAATGACAGTCACATATCTATGCATAGTCCCAATCTGAAAGATGACAATGTCAAATTCTGTCAAGGGTATGGATCAGCAGGAATGCTCTTTCATTGCTGGTCGGAATATGTAGTGATTCAGACACCTTGGGAGGCAGTTCCGCAGATTCCTATAAAACTACTCTTACCAGATGCCCATCTGCCGTGTTCCCTGGTGTTTACTCACTGGGTGAAGACATCTACAGAAAACCCCAGGGAGTGATATCTACATCAGCTTCAGTTACTTTCATAACATCCTCCAGTGGGTGCGTGGATAGATGACTTGTGGCAACTCTCAGTTCTCTTCAGTGCTAAAAATGAGCTGGTAATAGAAAATGAGATAATTTGAAATGCTTGGGATTTAGTGAATGAAGTTGAGATCTCTGACGTGGTCTGCACCTGTGGTTTCATACAGATGAGCTCTTAGGAGATGTAAAATGATGAGGACATGGAGGGGCCTGTGATTGGCAGTGACTGGGGAGGAAGAGTGAACAGGCAGAACATGGAAGATGCTTGGGACTCTGAAGCTCTGATATTGTAACAGTGGGTGCTTTTTACACATTTGCCCAAACTCACAGTTTGTGGACACTGAGAGGGAATCCCTGTGTAGACAGTGGATGAGTGATGCTATTGTGTAGACCAATGAGGGTTCCAGGAGTTTGAGAAATACTCCGTCCTGGTATGGGGTGTCAGCAGTGGGTGAGGCTGTGCATGTGCAGATGAGGATATGTGGGAAGGTTGTGCCTCCCTCTCATTTTGCTGTGCACCCTGGACTATTGAGATGGGTCAAGGAGCTTGCTGCCAAGCCTGGTGACCCGAATTTGATTCCTCGGACCCCTATGGTGGAAGGAGAGAACTGACTTCTGAACGTTGTCCTTTGACCTCAGATCACATGTCATGGCATATGTGCAGGTGAATACACACATGCACACACACAAAATAAATAAGTAAAAATGTAATACAAGCGATCACTGTAATGAGAAGAATTGGTAATAGGGCATAAAAAGGCTTAGGTGCACAGAGAAGCACATTGAATCTACAGATGGGAAGAGTCCCCCTGCTACAAAGGTTTCATTGCTCTTAAACGAACACAGTTTAAAGCGGCTTCTTTTATTGTTTTAATAATAGAAAATGGTCGGGAGTCAGATATTGGGGTAAAACCTGATAGATCCGCAGAGCGATGGAGAAAACGATCAATGACTTCTACTCTCCATGCTTCTCCACGCATGAAAGCCCACGCATCTCCGCTGGCCCTTCCTTATTCCTCTTAGGTGCCAGTTTATCTCCTCTGAGTCTCTCTGGCCAGCTGAACGCCGACCCCGCCCTCTGATCCAAGGCTTGATTCCATTGGCAGTCTCGGAGCAACAACACAAACAAATCTCCCGCAATGCATTTCTGATGAAAACCTCTTAGAGATGATTCTCGGAATTCCAGAATTCGTATGAAAGATGAACACAGAAGGAAGCTGAGACTGCCAGACCCCGGAGAAAGGATGAAGGCAGTCTCAGGACAGAGAAAAAGCGTGAGCAGTGAGCGCATGTGGCTCAGTAGGGGAAAGGACCCACTTACCTGCCTGTGGTGGGGGTAAGTACTGGCGACAAGGAGAGGAGAAAGGACATCCTGTGGCATGAAGAATGTTCCCTGCAGACATCCAGCTGCAGAGGACACAATGGCCAGGCCCCGTCCACCACTGTGGAGACCATGCCTCCTGTCTGGGAGACAGTAGATTCTTCTCATGGGCACCTTTGGCTGAAGGTAACTCCAAAGCCTCTGCCAAACGTCCCTCTGGCTCCTCTGTTCAGCCGGGTCTAGCTTTCACAGAGTGTTGCTGTTCTCCCAGTCTTCTCTGCTTCCTACCCAGGTTCCCGAAAAGGCATTTCTCCCAATAAAATCCTCCACAATAAACCATAATTACCCCATCTGGGAAGCTACGTCTCCCAGAATACAGATAAACACAGATAAAAAGGATCCCTTAAGTTCAGTTCTCAAAGATGGAAACCAAATCCATAGGAATTAAGGACTTAAGCATAAAGCCAAATCTTTAATATCACTTGAAAAAAATGAGACTCCCCACCCACCCCTTGGGTGACATTAATTTCAGTTTCCCACCTGCACACTCTCACTGTCCTCAGACAAACAATATGAATATTCTCTTATAGTTGTTCAGGGCGGAAGTGTGCAGTCATGGTGCCGTCGGCCCTGCTTGCTCTGGAGGCTCTAGGCAGAGCGAGTGCTATGCTTCTGGCTTCGGGACGTCTATGTCGCTGCAGCATTTGTTGGCTTGAGGTCACATCACTTTAGCCACCGCCTCATCTTCACATGGCCCTCTCGGTGTGAGGCTGAGACCTTCACGCTCCCTCCATCCTAAGGCTAAGGTGATGCTACTGAGATCCACCCAGGGGATCCAAGATGATTGTGTGCCAAGATCCTGAAATTTATCCCCCTCACGAAGACCCCCTCTCTTAATTGTACAAGATAACAGGCTTCACCTTGTCATTTTTAATGTATGTATGTAATGAGCTCCCATTACCCTCTCTTCCCCCACCCCCATGTCCTTTTTCTTCCTAAATGGTTCTCACCTCTACACATAAAGTCTAGGTTCTGCAAATGAAAAATAAACCTATGTAATTTTTGTAAAAAGATCTGCTTTCAGATAAAGAAACAGGTTCTGAAGATTAGAAAATGATGCATATTTTGGCATTCATTATTAGCTTATCACAAGCAGATGTGGTCTTAGCGCACATAACATAAAGGAAATTTTGGCAAATTTGGCTATATAAAAAATTCAAACTATGGTATAATAAAAACTATGTTGCATGACACAAGAACTCAAGATGACTTTAGATCTTTAATGATTATCAAAGATTGGCATGAGACAGAGGCTCCAAGTTTGCTGCATTATGTGTGTAAATTAAAGACAGACTCTCATAAGAGTATATGAAGTGGAAGGAGGCTTTAGTAAGAATTAGTGGGGGAAAAAAAAGCAAGGTTGAGGGGATGTGAGAGAAACCCCAGAGGGAGGGAGGGGTTCCCAAGAGAGGAAAAGCCATCAAATTTCTTTTCACAGAGGTATCTATAGGGTTATGGTAGGCACTGGACAAAGGCTGAGGTAATTTCTGTTGAGACTGGTGAATTCTCTGGGCTATCAAGGTCAGAGCCAATGGGGTGTGATGTGGGGTTCCCCTCTGTATGCTGTGAATATGTTTATTACCTTTGGATAATAAAGAAGCTGTTTCAGTCCATGGCTTAGCAGATTAAAGCCAGGCAGGAAATCTAAACAGAGATATATAGAGAGAGTAGGCAGAGTCAAAAATATGCCATGTAGCTGCTGAAGGAGACAGATGCTGGAACCTCACCAGATAAGCCACAGCCTTGTGGTGATACACAGAATACTAGAAATGGGTTAATTTAAGATGTAAGAGCTAACTAGGAATATGTCTAAACTATTGGCCAAACAGTGCTGTAATTAATATAGTTTCTGTGTGATTATTTGGATCTGGGTGGCTGAGAAATGAACAAGCAGTCTTGGTCAACAGGGGTGTCCACATGCTCTATGCCTGTCCCCTGTCCCCAGCAGGGAAGGGATCACATGCTGTTCAGTTAGGGGTGGTTGAAGCCCATCTTTGTCCTTCTGGCTCTAGTTTTGACCTTGACAATCAACTAGCTGCTAGTCACTCAACCCCTGTCACTACTTTCTAACAACATTGCAGACGTCTTAAGGGATGTTATTGACATTAAGGTTTCTGTTTTTTTCATTGACAGGATCAACTTGTAGCTTTATCACCCAGAGTATGAGCTCCCTGCCAGCCACAAAGATTCGGCTCAGTCTTTCTTGGTTATCTCATGATTAGGTCTGTGTATATAGGTGGTGAACTGGTCTCCCAGGGAGAAGCTTTTTGTTAGAAACCATTCTAACTTACAGTTTAGTCTGCTGCAATAAGCTGCATCGGGAAAGATGATCGTTTCTAACATATGTCCCTCAAGGGCTTTGTGAGTGGGTGTGGGTGGAACAGCTGCCCTTCCATCCCTGGCTCGGAGCCTGGCTCTCATCACTCTAGCTTGGTCATCTCATAGCCAACAACCCACCCTCTTACTCTCCTTCCTCACTGTTCCATATCTTGGCATGTGAACCCCCAGTTTTCCTTTTTGCCCCAGGTTCTGTTCTCACTGTAACATCTTCAAACAGTTCATACTTTTCACCCTGGACCATTTTCCCTGGCCATCTGCAGGGAGCAGCTCTTGCAGCAATCTCAAGAAACTGTGTAGAGCAATGCTTATGCCAAGTTCAAAATGTCATCATTTTACTGATAATCAAACATGGTTATATTAATTCATACACAAAAACACCATATAGCATAGCAGCCTTAGGTAGCAACAGAGCTCATCGTGCAGGTGTTGGTGGTTTCAGCACTCTTGATGAACACAGAAGGCAGATTAAAGGATGTTACATGGAGCCAACACCTTCACCAGAGCAGGCCTGAACCAGCAATCTCCACTGGAGCAGGCATGAGGCAGCCACCTCCACAGGAGCAGGTATAAGGGAGCCACTGTTGAGGGAGCAGGCCTGATCCAGAGACCTCTGTAAGACAGGGCTTGAATCAGCAACCTCTGAGGTAGAGGCCTGAGCCAGCAACCTCTGCTGGAGCAGGCTCAAGGTAGCAATCTCAGCGGAAGCAGCCCCAAGCAAGCAACCTCTGTGGGAGCAGGTCCAAATGACCCACAATATTTCAGAGCAACCCCAGGGTGTGCTGAGTGACCTCCAGGAACACCAAGTGACTTCCAGGGTAACTGGAACCGTGACTCTGACTGTACCATGAGGAGTGACCATCTGAGCCTTGGATCCACTGGCACCTGGAAGATGATCACCAGAGGCAGCTCCAACTATACCAATCAGAGGAAAAGATAGGTGGACAAGGTAAGAACACATTCAACGTGACAAAGAGCAACATGACACCAATAAAAACCAGTGGCCCTACAACAGCAAGACTTGAACAATCAAAAATAGATGAAGCAGAAGAAAACGACCTAAAAATAACTTTAGGAGAATGTTTGAGGCCCTTAAAGAGGAAATGAAAAATTCCCTCAAAGAAATGAAGGAAAAGACAAAGAAAAAATGGAAGAAATCAACAAATCACTTAAAGAAAACCAAGAAAAAGTAATCAAATAGGTGAAACAATTAAAGACTTGAACACCGAAATAGAGACAATAAAGAAAACACAAACCAAAGGAATTATAGAAACAGAAATTATGAAAAAATGATCAGAAGCCACAAATGCAAGCATAAACAGCAGAATAAAAGAGATTGAAGAGAGAATCTCAAGTGCTGAAGATACAAGAGAGGAAATAGATTCATTGGTCAAAGAAAACATTAACAAAAGCTTAACACAAAATGTCTAGGAAATATGGGGCACCATAAAAAGACCAAACCTGAGAATATCCCTAATAGGGATAGAAGAAGGAGAAGTCCAGCTCAAAGGCACAGAAAATATACTTAACAAAATTATAAACAAAAACTTTCCCAACCTAAAGAAAGATATACATAAGAAGATACAAAAAGCTTACAGAACACCAAATAGACTGTATCAAAAAAAAAAAGCCCCCTCACCACATAATAATCAAAACACTGAACATACAGACTAAAAAAAGAATACTAAGAGCTGCAAAGGTAAAAGGCCAAGTAATAAATAAAAGCAGACCTATCAGAATTACACCTGACTTCTCAATGAAAACAATAAAAGCCAGAAGGTTCTGTTCAAGCGTTATGCAGACATTAAGAGACCACTAATGCCAGCCCAGACTACTATACCCAGCAAAACTTTCAATCACCATAGAAGGACAAAACAAGATATTCCACAACATAACCAGATTCATACTGGGCTGGAAGACATAATTGACTTTGTCTCAGTCATGTGTAAAGTCTCTTTTCCCAAATAAGACCACGTTAGTAAATGTGGGTATTAGGACTTAAGGTGTGTTTTGATTTTTTTGTTTATTTTTTGAGTCAGGGTGTGAACACAAACTCACAGCAGGAAGTGTGTTTAGATAGAAAGTTACTTTTCTGGTTTTAAGAGGATTGGCTTGGTTCACTGCAGCCAGCGCTGTGGTGCTCTGCCATCATGGCGGCAGCTTGTTGGCTGTTGCTCTGCTGGCCTAGGAGCTCAGTGTGCCCCTTTCCTCTCGAATGAATGATGGTTCCATTCTGAGTTGCAGGCCATGAGGTTTGCTGCCATCTGCACAAGGGACCATTCCAAATTAGGCTTGAAATACAATGATGTCGGCTGCCAGCTCCGTTCTCTGACATGGTGAAGTTGTGTTGCTGATAAGGAGTCATACAAGTGAGGGAAGATAGACTTATTCACTTGGAGTGGTAGTAAAAGGTTTCCTGTTTTGTGGTGTGTGTGTGTAGTATGTGTCTGCTCATGCACACGGAGGCCAGAGGACAACCTTGGCTGTCATCCCTCAGGCGTCTTTCATCTTACTGTTTTGAGGTAGGGTCTCTCACTCTCTGAACCTTGCCAAGCAGACCAGACCGCTTGGCCATGGCCTTGGCCATCACGCCCCAGGGGCCTGCCTGTTTTGGCCTGTCGACCTGCATCTGCCTCCTAGCCCTGGGATACTGAATCCATCCTGCTGTGTCTGGCTTTTATTGAATGTGGGTTCTGGGAAATCAAACTGAGGTCCCTATGCTTGCGTGGCAAGTAATTCTACCAGCTGAGCTCTTGCTCCAGTCCAAGACTCCTATTGTTTATGAACCGCTGGGACCAAGCTTGTGATGGATAACAGATTTGCTTCAAAAGGCAATTGCCAATTTATCTAACAGGGATTCTTGAAAGTTTTGTAAAAGTCACTCCAAGCTGGGAGCAACATTCAGGTATGTGTGGGGAGGCGATTTGAGGTGAAGAAGTGATTCTTTTGACAGAACAAAGAGAAGACAGTGGATGTAGTGAAACAAGCATGCCCCCAGTGAGCATTCTTCCCAGGATCTGGCCTCTTAATGCTGGGAAGAGCCCCAGGCACGGGTCCTAGCGGGCCCATTAAAAGGAAGTCAGACACTAAAGAAGGCTGGATAACTAAAATACATTTCACTTTGACAGCACGTCAGGGTTGAGAGTCTGCACCAGGCCTGGTTGTGGGCTGTAGGTGGAGTGTCTGGGTTGCTGGAGCGGCTGATCAATAAGGAGGGAGGTTATGACAGGGTGAAGGGGGAGATGGACATTAGGGCAGTGGTTCTCCTGGCTTTTCTGCAGTTTCCATGGACCATTTGGTGGCTTGTTCACTGTGAGAATTTCGGGGTTGATGAGACACAGTCATCATCCGGAGAGTTCTGTCTTTTGAGCTCCAATACCAATGTAATTCAGGGTGATGAGCAGAACAGAGAACACTATGCAGAAATGCTGGCCCAGAACAGGGGATGATCCGGGAGGACTTCCCAGAGCTGGGGACATCTCCACAGGTTTGCAGGAGAGTAAACAGAGGCTGTGGGAGGGAAGGGTCTCCCCAGCGGTGCTTTGGAGAGTAATAGAAAGGCAAGAAGCCCAACAGTTCCCACTGTGAGATGTCTTGTTTGGAACATCAAGGACACACAGTGAAGAAAATTCCTGTTTGTTTCAGAAACAGCCGAGAGTCACCCTTCTCTCCTGGACTGATTAAGATTTTTTTATGTTTGGAGCACAGATGGAGTGTGTTGTTTTTTCAAAAATATTTCTAGAATAGTTGAATAGCTGTTTCTTTCTTTCTTTTTTTTTTTTTGAGTTAAACCAATTTGGAAAATGTTCATTTTAAGTGCAAACAGAATGTAACTAGTGGGTTGGTGTTGGGCAACACGCCTTGGCAGGCATGTCTCTGTGAGGTGGCAGAAGGTATCTGTGATTCCTTGTTCCATTTCACATGGTTACTTAAAAGAATACAGTCTATACTGCTTCCTGACTGGTCAGGTGAAATTCCCAGTTCAGCCCAGATCCTGAGGACAAACCTCTCAATGAGAGATCAGCACCCTGCTCCTAGTGAGGTCCCAGCCCAGGGCCTCAGGTAAAGCATGGCTATTCATTCTCTTGTTGGGGGCACAATGGGGGGGCTCAACATTTATTTGCATTTTAGACATTGCCTGTGGAGCCCTAAGGAAGCTCTTCATTCTTTGGCCTTGGCTTCTTTGAGAAGTGGGGACACTCTCATAGCTAAATGGGTGAGGGGCCCATGGGCAATGAGACCACTGGTGAAGTAAATACCTCTCACATGCTGGGTCTTCACTACGGTGTAGAGACAGGAGACTGCGGTGGGCTCAATCCGAGGCAGCAAGGGGACAAGAGTGAACAGAGCAGGCACACTAGGCTCTAGGGTAGGAGTTAGGGGGCTTTGGTTCTTGGAGCACATTGCCTTTAGTGTATCCCTGCAGTGTGAGCCTGATACAAGGCATGGGTCCCGGAGAATGAGAACTTCCTTGTGGCAGACATAGAGCTAGTGAGGGAATTCTGGTAGATACTGCAGACTTTTTAGCAATGGGGAGAATGCCTTGAGCAGGGAAGGGCTGCTGGATGGGAGAAGGAAGTTGGAGGGTCTGCCTGTCATCAGAGATTGGAACACCCAGAGGTCCTCAGGAGACCCCTCTTCTTATCCTTTTGCAATATCCTTGGACCTCAGACACTTGGGCAGGTTTCAGCCCTTCTGTGCCCACAAGTAAGGAAGTAATTGCCCTTCCTCCAGTCTCTTCTTGGGCTGACTGGCCCTTTGGCTATGTCCTTGGCTTGTCTGTTTTGTCCACAGCAGTTTAGCAGACTTAGAGGGAGATGCTGAATGATGGTCTTTAAATTATTAATGACTCCAGCCTTTTGTAATTAAAATGCTCATTTTCTCCATGAATTTTAAGCATTCATATATCACAAATACAGATAGAATGTATTTTAATGAATAACATTAAAACACTCAATTCCAAGTAATGAGGTTATCTTCCTGTCTGGGCTGATAGTCTATATTTGAGTCACTCATTTATTTATCCACCCTCTCACTAAATATTTTTGCCCCCTACCATGGGTAAAAGTATTAATACAGTTTTGCAGATGTAGCTTCAATAAATTATGATGAAACAAATCTTGCATGCCTGAATAGCTCATAATTGGTCTTGTGGAAGATACTCATCCGACTAGGCATTTCATGGTAATTTCCAGATTTCAGCACCCGAAAACACTTGGGTGGGAGAGGAGAGATTTCTGAGGTTCTGGTCAGGAGGACAAAGGGAGCAAGGAGTTGAGTCGCGTAGTAAAGTTAGCTGGATACTGGGTAGGCTGAGAGACTGAGGAGGATGGAGAATAGGAAAGGTGGTGGACAATGTGGAGCTCATAACATGAGACCTAATGGTGGCACCTATCTGGTAGGGTCTTCTGTCAAGAGCTGGAGTCTGTGACCTCTTTGTCTAGACTCCTGGGTAAGCATTTTTGGTCAGAGGAGTGATCTGGGAAGTCCTTCTGTATATGTGTTGTTTTTATTGGTTAATGAATAAAGAAACTGTCTTCAGTCTGTGATAGGGCAAAAGAGTAGAGGTAGGCAGGGAAAACTAAACTGAATGCTGGGAGAAAGAAGGCAGAGTCAGAGAGATGCCATGTAGCCACTGGAGGGGAAGATGCGAGCTGCCAGCTGGAACCTTGCCAGTATGCCATGAGCCTCATAGTAAAATATAAACTAATGGAATGGGTTAATTCTAGATGTAAGAGCTAGCTAGCAATACACTTAAGCTATTGCCCAAGCAGTGATTCAAATACTATAGTTTCTGTGTGATTATTTCGGGGGTCTGGCAACTGAGAAATGAACAAGCAGCCTCACACTACAGTGGAACCCAGAAGAAGTGTCATCATGTGACTTTGAAAGTTTAAAAGGCCTGGTAACAGTGCCAAGCACTTCTCCCATGCTCTCCCATGACACTCATGCTTATCACTGGTGGCCTTGTTATGAAGCAGCCTCAACGAGCACAGACGAAGTCCTCAGGGAGTGGCCTTGTGTGTAGGGGTGCTATCTTCACAGTCCTCCAACACTGTACTGGCTAATTTTATGCCAACTTGACACAAACTAGAGTCATTTGGGAAGAGGGAACTTCAATGGAGAAAATGGCCCCACCATATTGGCTTGTGAGCTAGGCTCTGAGCCATCTCTCCAGCCCCACAGGTATCTTTTCAGATGGGAATTGGTATCTGTAGATTGTATTTATTTTTTTTAACTCAAATATAATTATATCGTCTCCCCCTCCCTTCCCCCCTCCATCCTCTCACGTCATCTGCTCTGCTCCCTTTCAGGTTCATGGCCTCTTGCTCTTTAATTATTCTTGTTACATATGTATGTGACTAAACACGCCGATGCTGCCTGCTGAGTCTGTCTAGTGTTGCTTCTGTGTGTATGCTTTTCCCTCTCTCAGTGATTTTTCATTGTCTGTAGCTCCTGGTCTAGGGATGGGCCTTGTGAGATCTCCCCCATTCCTGTTGGCTTGGCAACTGCACTTGTCTTTGTGCAACTCTTCTTTAAGCGGCTATTTTGTTGAGATTTCCTGGGCATTGCTTCTCTAGCGACTAGAAGACACAGTCTTGATGAGACTTCCTGGTTCTCTGGCTCTTATAATTTTTCTGGCTGCTCTTCTGTGATGCTCCCTGAACCTTAGGTGTAGGGGTTCAGTTGTAGAATGTTTTCTTCTGTGTGTGGAGGAAGGGAACGACAGGTCTTAGTCTGCCATGAACCATTGTGTGGAGCTCTGAGGGAAACTTGGTGCATGGGATCCCAGCAAAGACTCTGTTCTGCCTGCCAGACTGGATGATGGCTGTGTTTACCTAGATTTCTCAGAAACCGCTCAGTGTGCTGACTCCAGGAGGCATGGCTGGGTATAGGAGCCTGTGGCTCCGCGGAGTACCTGAGACTAGCTCACAACAACAGTTCCATAGCACACTCAGCATCATGGCTGGCGGTGAGACCTTGCTGCTTAGCTCTGCAGCAATTACTGGTGGTGGTTCCTGTTCCAGGTCCTCAGCTCAGGGAACTCCTGACTTTTGGACCAATCCCATGTCCACCTCCAGTGCCTGCATCCTTTTGCCTAGGCCCTTAGACAGCCCAGAGGAGCCAGTGGAAGCTGCCCATGGGGATGGCCTGTTCATGAACAAGCTCTTCACTGGCTTCCACTTCTGTCACTTCCTCCTCATCTGTCTTGTTCTGAGTGGACAGGAGTCTTAAAGGTACTGGCTGATCCCGTGGCTCCAACCAAAGAGCCCCTTCCTTTCTCCTGTGCTCTGTCAGAGAGTTTTGGCTTTATTTTATTCTTCTTAGGATGTCTAGAGGCAGGAGGAGGAAGAGGAGGGGATGAAGGATGAAGGGGAAGAGGAGGAAGAGGAGGAGGAAGAAGGGAGGAGGAGGGGAGAGGGAGGAGGAAGAGGAGGAGGAAGAAGGGAGGAGGAGAGGAGAGGGAGGAGGAAGAGGAGGAGGAAGAAGGGAGGAGGAGGGGAGAGGAGGAGGAAGGCTTTGTCTTTCTGTTGAAACTCTCTTGTTTCTATGATGGAATCTCCTTGGGGAGCATGTCATCCCGGCAGAGGCCAGGGCCTTCCTGTGCTCCCCACCATACCACTTCATCTCTCTGTCCTCCTTCTGTGGCAGGCAGGACCCATGATGATCTCTGAAGCATTCTACCTAGCAGTGGAGAGCAGCACTACAGGGTGCCTGTGGGCTGGGGCTGGTGTAGCCTGAGAAGGAACAGTGAGTTGCAGGACCTATTGGGGAACGTTCCTGCAGCAACACTTCCCTTTTCCTTCCTGCCTAGGTCTTTCCTTCCTTCTTTCCCTCCCCCTTTGTCCTCCCTCTTCCCTGATTCCCTTCCCTTTCCATTCCTTTCTTCCTTCCCCTGTAAAAGTAACATGTCTACCCGTCTGGGGTTAGAGGACCAAACAGTACAGAGGACACACAACGCCGCTCACCTGTGCCTTGCTCCACCCCCTCCTCAGCCTGGTTCATCTTGAGCAAAGTTGCCCTTAATAGTCTGTCTTTAATCACCTGGTGGTTACCTCCACATCTCTAAACGATTGCTCTTGCAGCTCTCTTGATTTATCAACACTAAACACCATCTATCTGCTTCCTGCTGGAACAGATGAGGCTCTGCCTTCAGCCCTCCTGCCTTCCCCTTCCTGAAAGCCATAGCACCTATTAAGTTCTACTTTTAATTGGGTAACTCTAAACAATGCATCTAAGCATCTAATTCCTGCTACATCCACGGGAGAAGCCCTCACTTCTTCTCCACCCCCAAGATGTTTCATTACCTGGATTGGAAGGTTATGATGGTCTATCCTTAGAGCTGGCTCTTCATTAAAGCTTGTGTCAAGTCCCCTCTGTCCCCTGAGATTTATAGTGGAGGGCCTACTGGCCATTGGCTCTCATGGGCAGACAGCATGCATGGAGCTTTGGGCCTTTGAATAAGGAGACTCCCGGCTTCCCAGAGCAGCCTGATTTTGCAGTGCGTGTCCTCTGAGCATGACTTCTGGAAATGGATGGTTGGTACCCGCCTCTGCTGTGCTCTGCATACTGCTCTTGGGTTGTGTGAGAGCCACAAGCTGGGCTTCTGTTGTCCACTGTCCTACTGTTAAAATGGAGACGTTAGTTCCCAGTCTAGCACAGCTTGGTTGTAGAAACCTGGCTGAAGATGAAAGACGGACAGACAGACACATGTACAGAAAAGCAGGGATTAGGTGGGCCATGCTCATTCCGACACTACTCAGATGAGCATCTTTATTATGTGCAGCAGGAGAAGGATACCCTGGCGAGTCTTGGCAGGAGGTCTCTGGAGGGAGCAGTCTGGGGTTCCAGTCATCCAGGAGGAGGAAGCTGCAATGGCCAACTATTGCATATACTGGTTGATCTTTTGTGATACTTTTACCCAGAGGAAGGCTTTTCTATGACTCTGGGAGTCGCTCTGGGAGCCTCACTGGGACGAAGGTTTTGGGTCTGAGGATTGGTCAATACACGTTGACTCAGAACTGGCTGCACTTTCCCCACAACCCCATCCTCCCTTCCCACCCCTTACTCATTTACTTATCCTTTTCACTAGAGCACATCTTCAGGTGGTTTTTGAAGACAGGACACATGGAAAAGTTTGTCACTTTCTGTGCTCATTTTCTTTAGTTCTCATACAGTATGCCACACGTGACACCCATTTGCTAGCTTGCAAACTGAGCACCTCTCCGCCCCTGCCAGGACTGAGGTTCCATTGGCTTGTTATAGGTCAGCAGGGACTTAACCCTCCAGAGGCTGGTCCCCTCCCTCTCCCTGCTCCTGACCTTTCCCCTTCTTCAGGGCTAGTAAAGCCAGGGCTGGCTATTTCCATCTTACTTAGCTTCTTTCTGCCTCTCTATCTTGGCTGCCCTCCGTCCATGACAGTCCATTGCCTCTAGGGACCCTGTGACCACGTGGTGGTCTCCCAGGGTTACCTCCTCATTCTACACTCTGTAAAACCCCAGACTGAGCCTCCTTTGCCACGTTAGCTGTATAGCTGAGTGTTGAACGAGGCTCTGAGTGTTGAACGAGGTTGTCTTCGTGGGCTGCTATCCTGCTTATGCAATACCTGCATCTGGAACACAGAATTTCCACGGATCATGGGCTGGCTGTATACTTCTAAACTGGACATCTTTTCCTCTGTGTTGCAGGCTGTGATGGTGTGAAGGGTCAGGAAGTTTGGGAGGTGCTTTTGTCATCAGGCAGAACTATGCCAATGGGATGAGGACCATTATAAGGGGACTCAGAGAGATCCTGCAACTGTTTTGGCATTTGTGAGGATACAAGGAAAAGTCCCACATCTCAGGCAGGTGCTAGACATAGAATCTGTTCTGATCCTGAACTTCTCAGCCTCTAGAACTGTGGGAAATGCACCTCTGTTGTCTGAGATCCTCCCAGTGCCTGTTAAGCTCCAGACAAAGACTGAGACAAGGCCTAAACCCTCAAAGCCGAGGCGATGAGCCTGGGAAGCAGGCTTCTCTAGTGTGCTATGTGATATACAGGGGCCCTTTTATTTCTACTGTTGTTTCCTGGGTCCAAGCTCCTGCCTGAAAGATCAATGATGCTGTAGGCTAACCATTGGTTTGATCCTTAGACTTTAGGGTGCCTCTTTTTCTTATTACCTCCTAGATTGTCCCCCTGCCCTGGGCTTTTAGAAGACTATTCCTTTCATTTTTCTGCAAAGTGAATTGCTTCTGAAGGCTAGGAAGTGACAAGCCTGGGGGAGTTCTACGTGTGTGAGACCATTGTATCATGTCCTTTATTACAACCACCACACAAGGACAAATCAGGCAATGCTTCAGCAAGGTGATAAAAGCTAGTCTGCCAGCGAGGGCTGAGTGGACATCATGTAGCCTTAGCTGGAAGGACAGAGCATCACTCTGGAGTTTTCATTCAGGAATGGTATAACCTTAATCCAGCCACAAGGAGGCACAGAACACGCAGCCGTGAGTGTTCTGTTAGAAACCGATTGTATTCCTCAACAGCGTCAGGCCCTAAGAGACCAGGAAAGAGTGTGGAAATACTAAACGCAACCTAAGTATTTTGTAGAAGAGTCGAAAAAAAAAAATCTAAAGGACATTTTGGGGTCGGCTGGTAAAATGGAATATGGAAAGCAGCTTGAATGAAGCCGTTTCCATGCAAAATTTGCTGAAGCTGAAAAAGATACCACGGCTATTGAAGACAGAATCCTTAGGAATGCTCTGTAAGGGATGAGGATAAGGCTCTCTCAGGTCAGAAGTCTTTGTTCCTGTGATTAAGGGACAACGGAGGGTGGTGATGAGAATGGAATAATTTGTTAACTCTGAGTCCAGGCAAATGGCTTGTGAGCATGTGATGGACTGTTTTCATCCTTGTAGCATTTTGTAAATGTAAATTATTTTCAAATAAAAAGTAAAAAAAAAAATGTGAGCAACAGAACAACCCTGCAGCAAACAACCTCACATCTCAGGACAGTTACATTACTTGAGGGGAATTCTTCGCATTACTCTAAATAGAACTGCTCCATCTAAAGTCTGCCATGCTAAAGTGCTTGGTTGGCGCTGCCGAATTGCCAGGCAGCTTTTGGCTCCAGATCTCAAGATGGAATGTCATCAAAATGGGCGGCACTGATGTGAAAGAATCACGTGACGGAAGAGGCCTTAAAGCTGGTGTGGGTCTGGATCCTGCCTTTACTGACTGTGATGGCTAGTGCTGACGGCCAACATAACAGGAGACAAGACTCTGGGCCTGGCTGTGAGGGATTGTCTAGACTAGACAACTGGAGAACCCACTTCACCGTGGGAGGCTGGGGACCTGGACTGAGAAGAGGAGCACGTGAACGGAGCTCCAGCTCACGCAATCGACTTCCTTAGTGCAGAAGCGGTGTGATAGATGTTCAAGCGCTGGCTGCCATGGTCTCCCTTCCACGATGGACCTGACCCTCGAAATGTGAGTGCAACTGTAGGCTTTTTGGGTTAAGCTGGTTTCGTCAGAGCAGCAGAGGAAGTCAGAAAGACGCCATCCTTTTGCCCCCAATGGAAGTTAGTTGCTCTGTCACCGCAGTGACAAAATCCTGGATAAAAGTGACTTAAGGAAGGACGGGTCTGCTCTGGGTCCCAGTTCAAGGGTGAAGTCCGTTATACAAGGGAACATGGCAGCGGGAGCCAGAGGCAGCCGGTGACATTGTGTCTGTGGTCAGGAAGCCGAGCGAGGTGAACGCTGATGCTCAGGTCTCAGCTCTCCCTATCCCGTATGCCCAGCCCAGGCCCTGTCTGTGGAATGCTGCCCCCTATGATGAGGGAGGGTCTCTCTGACTAGCTCTCATCTCCTCTGTACTGACTCCCGTCTGTCTTTGTCCAGCTTCCTTTTTCTTCCGGATCCGTTCACATGGGCACTTCATCTTGGAGCTTCTCCCTTCCTCTTCAGCCAGGCTTTGTCTGCTGATCTTCTCTCCTTGAGTCACTGGTGAGGACATTGGAATCTAAGGAGCTGGATGCTCCTATCTCACTGGTTTGTCCTTGTCCAGAGATGAAGCCTTGACTCCAGCGTGCAATTAACAAATGATGAACTTCTTTTTTATAGTTCAAATACAACCCTAAGGACACATCATAGTCCCCTTCCGGTTCATTGTACCTGACATACTAGTCTTGCTAGGAACTAGGCTCTCAGGCTGTGGTGCTGAGAAGAACTTAGATCAGGGTCCGTGGGACACAAAATGGATCAGACTCAGGACAAATACAGAAAAAAATGACAACTAGGGGTCAGATGTTCTTGTTGGTATAGTGTCATGTGAGGCGGGGGGGGACGACACAGATGTTCATGAAGCACAGCATCCTGTGGGCAGAGGCAGATGTTCACACAAACTCATGGGTGAGGGAGGAATGTGCTCCATAGAGAAGATGCGGTAGGTTATCCTGAGACATGATGGTTGAAATCAAGCGTGTGGGTTCCATAGTCAGTCTGGGCTGGGCTCGCATAGCCGAAGCTCACACCATAAACCAGGCTGGTGAGGTCTGTAGTTTGCATTCGTCTCCCTCCACTCAGTGTGGAATTTGCTCATGAAAATGAGCCGAGCTGAATCAGCAGGTAGCAGTATGAATAGAAGGCCTTCTACCCTTGGAGCCCTGTATTTTATATTGAAATTCTGATTTAAACTCCTACACATAACTACAGCTCCCTTGGGGCCCTCTACTGCTTTGACCAGAGGTCTTTAACTGGCGTGTCTGTACACAGACTCCCCTCTGCTGCCGTCAGACGGCTCTGAGTGCCCTTTAATGCTGATCATGCCGGCGCTATCCTGTGGGCATTGCTGTATCCAAATATTCCCTTTCAAATTGAAAATCCCAGTAGCTCAAAATCATCAGAATGGAATGAAGCAGATGAAAATCTGATTTAATATCCTCTCAGCAAACTTTGCAAGCAGGTGAGGAAAGCAGGGGTCCAGGGACCTCTTCAGGACAGAGAGAGCAGCTGGAGGCAGGAGGCAGCCACACCATCATGGGCCACAGAGGGAGAGATGGAGAGACAAGCCAAAATGGCAATTGAGGTGCAGGGAGCCTCCTTGGGAGTGACTAAGGAATGAGACTCAGACGCTGGGGTCATCTTCCTTACTTAACGTTTGTCCTTTTTTTGAGGCAGAGTTTCATGTAGCTCATGTTGACCTTGAACTTGCTGTGTAGTCAGGAATGACATTGAATTTTTGATCCTTCTGCCTCCATCCCCTGAGTGCTGGGATACCAGACCAACTTATAAAAAAAATGGCAATACAACTCAGGGTTTCATGTGTGCTAGGCAAGTACTTTGCCGACTGAGCACCATCCCTGCTCCACATCTTGCTTTCTACCCCCTCCTTGGCCGCTTTACTGGACCGAAGAGTCCCCTTTCCTCTGTCCCTCAGAAGCCATGTCCATCTGGAGCCTCAGAAGGTGACTTTGTTTAGAAACGGACTGTTGGCGTTTGTAATGACTAAGTGAGGTTGTGCCGGCTCAGTGTGGTGGGCAAGGGTGAATGATTGACATCCAGAGGGGAAGGGCTAACAGATACAGTGATGAAGAAGAAGGTCTGTGATGATGGAGGAGACGGTGTGACGTAGCCAAAGTCAAAAACTGTTGAAGATGGAAGAAACAAGGGCCAGTTTTCCCTGAAGTCCCAGGCCCTGGGGTGGCCCTGCTGATGCGTGTGTTCCTGGTATGGTCCTGCTGATGCCTGTATTTTTCAATTATTACAATGACCTTCAAAGAGGGCAGCTATTTCAGGGCAGCTTGAAAAGCAAAGCTTGTCTGTATTTTCAGGTGGCCAAGTGATGATTTGACATGGCCCATCTGTGCTTCCACTGTGACCTGTGTTGCTGAAATCATGTTGGTTTTGGGAGTGGAGCTCTGAGATACGGCTTATTTCAGAGTGGATGCTATTTGATTTGCTACCAAGGCAGGCAGAAGCTCCACAGATTTCTGTATTTCATGAGAATATAATCTCCCCAAACCCTGGATGGTGTTCACTGCCCCGTGTCTGCTGCTGTGGCTCTCATGACTTGGTATTAGGGGTTTGGATCAGCAGAGATGGGGGAAAGACAAAGAGCAAAGATACGGCGGGGGGGGGGGGGGATCAAATGATGGGGGATGACATCAAATGACCACCAGAGGGCAGATGTTCAGGGGAGGATGTGGCAGGCAAGGTAGGCAGGCTAAGCTGTCCTCTTGGGTGACTGGAGTGCTGGGAAGGGTGATTGAAAGTGGCTGCATTAGTACCAGTTTTTGCAGGATAGGTCAGAAAAGAAAGGGCCTGCAGGTAGAGAGAAATAGAAATCCATCTGGACAGCTGTTTTTCCTGACTCTGTGCTGGGATGAGACACTGGCTTAAGCCATTGTCAACAGAAGAGCCCCATCCTAAAGCAACAGAGGACAGATGCCACTCAGGGCTTCCAGGTTCTGCTCTCACTCTGGGTTCCAGTTTATCTACAGACCCCAGCGTCCCTCTCTCTTTCCCTCTCCCCTTCCCATCCCCTCCTCTCCTCTCCCCTCCCCTTTACTCTCCTTCCCTCCACTCTCGACTCCCCCCTCTTTTGCTCTTTCTCTTCTTCCAAACAACTTAGGTCCTGTGCGGTTTCAAGCGTGTGTGAACAGTGACAGGAGCTGGGACAGGCTGGGGCTGGTCTGTGTCACCTTCTGTCTCAGAGCCTCTCGTTCTCCTTGGTCTCCATGCTCTCCTGGGAAGGACGGACAGCAAACAGGTGTCACGATGGCCTGTGGGTGATGTAAGGATTCTGACTGATTTTCCTTCCACCTCTATCTTTAAGGGCAAATTTCCTGTATCCATTGGCCACTCAGCAACATGACAAGGGGTGATGGACATGTGTGGATGTAACATTTCATCAAAATTCAATTCATTGAAATCTGGGGCATCTGTGGCAATGGTGGGAATATGATCGTGGTTTCTTGTCAATGAAGTGTTGATCAGCGATCAGATCTGATGCCCCTGGCATCTCACTTCATTTTACATCTCTTATAATAGTTTTACTTGTGAAAATTGTTTTACTTGTTCAGACAGAAATTGTCATTTCCCTTCAATTTGTTTTTCATTTTAAAATTGTATGTATGTTTCTCTCTCTCTCTCTCTCTCTCTCTCTCTCTCTCTCTCTCTCTCTCTCTCTCTCTCTCTCTCTCTCCTGTGTATGTGTGTGTGTGTGTGTGTGTGTGTGCCAGTGAGTACGGTGCCTTCAGAGGCCAGAAGAGAGCATCGACTTACTGAAGTCACAGGCAGTTGTGAGCTGCCCTGTGGGTGCTGGGAGCTGAATCCGGGTCCTTTGCAGGAGAAGCAAGTGTGTTAGTCACTGAGCTGTCTCTCCAGCCCCAGTGTTTGCAGTGCCGTGTAAGCATCCTCTCTGCTTAGTCCTCAAATGTGTTCAACACTCTCCAAAGGAAGCTTAATTCTCTTCCCCCTTCCTCTGGCCCACAGCACTTTCCAGTCTTCAGTTTTCCCCTCTGTGGATTACCATGGCCTGGGTATTTCATATAAGTGGAATGAGATCTTTGTGCTGGGGTTCTTCCCCTTAGCACAGTGTCTTTAAAACCTATCTACATTGCATTGTGTATCAATACTCCATTCTTTTTATGGTTGAATTATATTCCACCACATGGATGTACCACAGTATGTGTATCCATCGGTGGACATTTAGGTTGTCCCAGTTATTCGCCTGTTATGAACAATGTGACATAACTATGCATGCATGTTTATATGCACACACACATATATTTGCATTTATTAGTTTTTATATTTGTGTGTGCATGTGTGCATTTGCTTAGGTACCAGTTTTTAATTCTTTGGGGTATATCTAAGTGTTGCACTACCGGGTCACATAGCAATTTTGTGCTTAACTTTCTGAAGAACTGCCAAGCGTCTTTCTGTAGCAGCTGTGCCGTTTTTTCCATTCCCACCCGCTGTGTGCCAGGTGCACTTCTATGGAGCCATTTGGTCCCGGGAGAGTTTTCTCCTCTGCCTTCCTGCTGATAGGAAGAAAATAGAAAAACCCATTGCATGTTGGGAATGCCCTCAGCACTGACAATTTGCTTAATGGTTTTACTGTTTTCTATAAAATTGGCATATACCTTTCCACTACTTCAGTTACGCTCAACTGTGCTTCCTGGCTTCTGTCACTCAAGGAATCCGCAGAAAATGACAGCTTCTGTGCAGGCTTAGAGAGGAGGGTGCCCATGGCCGCAGGTGAGGGGTCTGCACTCTGATATTGTGCAGGAAGAGGGGCTTAATCCCACGACAACTTCTAAGCCACTGTATTGGGACATTGTTTCCTTCTCAAGGGCTGTTTTGGGTTCAAAGTCACTGTCCCTATAGAGGTTCTGTATCAGACTTTTTTTTTAATTTATACACGAGTGATATGTGCAGTAAGGCAGAAAATTGTAACACGCTGCCCAAAGATGTGTCATGACTGCATTCAGGATCTAAGATTTTAGATTCGTCAGTCCAAACACAGAGCGCCACCTTGCTATGATCTCCATGGAGTCCAGTTTCTCAAAGCAACACTTAGGTTACCACAAAGGGCACCCCTCACTCCAGTTCCCCCTCACTCCAGTCACTTAATCCATGTAAATGGCGTGTTAAATTGAGATCGCTGCTCACACCACACTTGCTGCGCATGGGCAGGTCAGTCCTCGGGCTGGAAAGTACTATCTTGTCATTGATTTATAGATCCCGACCACCACAGAGAGTTTCATGAAATCATGTGATGGTGGAGGTCTGCAGTTAGACTAATAAATCAGAGCTAAGTGGAAAGGGTTCTGCAGGCCTCCCTGGACTATCATCTAGGCTGCGGAGAATCATCGGAAGGTGTGCGGGAGCTGCCACCATCAATCCCTGTTGTTGTTAGTGGAGGCAGAGGTAGAAAAAGATTGAACGTCTGTCAGTGCCCTCCGATCCTGCTTCTATCAGGGAAACATATTCCCTTGACAGCAGCAGAGCAGGTTCTGGTACCTGTCAGTCCCGAGGAGAGAAGCTCACTGGGTAAGTAGGTGGCCAATGGGAAGTCAAGAACTGTCAAAAGACAGAGAGCAATCAACCAAAACAGAAGAATCAACAGCCCCCAATAACTGACAGAATCAAGCCTACAGGGTGGATGGCACAAATAATTCACCTACAAAGGCATGGGGGCAAAGGTCACAGAGTTTGGAATAAAATACTTGGTGAACTAAAAAGAGGTAATAGTTGTCCTCAACTATTAGAAGGGGGAGCAGAACGTGGAGCAAGGTAAGTGCTTGCTTGGTTGTTTTCTCTGGCTGTCATAGAGTTCATGATGCAGTGTGAAACAAGGGGTTTACTTAACTCACGGTTCGGGAGGCTGAAGATTTGAGATTGAGGGCGCCCCTTCTGTTTGGTTGCTCATGGCAATGGCTTCAGTGGAAGTAGTGGGGTGACCACATGGCTGGACAGTTGTAACTGGTCATTTATAACAACTTGTTCTTGTGAGAACTCTTTATTGTCTCCAGAACTCCCCTACTTTCTTCAAGAGCATAATGCAAGCGACTTAACCGAATTCTATCAAGCCCTTGCTCTCTTTTAAAGGTCCGATCGTAGCCTCTCGTGCCGCCACGTCGAAGATTAAACTTCCAGTGCTTGGATCTCCAGGGGATGCACTGGAATCATATCCATAACACAGCAACGCTGGAGCAGTGTTTGCTGAATGAATAAATGAGCACACTCTGTGCTGCTTCTACTTCCCCCTGAGTTTAGCTGTGTCCATCTAGCTAGTGTCTCGGAGAGCTATCCACTTTAGCACACACTGACCTGTACCTTTGAAACTTCTGGACCGAATGTGAAGACAAATGGAGTCACACTACAAACACCCAGAGGGAGAAGACGTCCCAGTAGGGCCACGCTAGAGCCCCCTGTCTAATGTGTCTGTAGGTCTATAGGGGCCCTTACAGGCATTTTCCAGCATCTGTGTTAGGAACTCACGAACAGACGTGCTCAAGCCTCATTGAACACGGAATCAACAAAGCACATGTAAAACGTAGGTGATGGTGGATCTTGCCCACAGCTCAGTCTTCCTTGATCCTCCTACGTGTTCTGTCTGTCTACTTCCCATATTGCTTATTCTCTCTTTTCTTTAGAACCCTCGCCTGAAGTCTCAGGGCCCCACAACGACGTCTCAAGCTATTATACAAAGCATTTCATTTATTCCCTTTTGTTCTGCCCCAGCTTTGCCCTGGCAGCTTCCTCCGACATGGTCAGTTCCTTTCATTTAATATTCTCTTTGCCTCCCCTAGTGTGTGACCGCTCAACACTGCGTACTGGTTTGGTCCAGGCACTCCTGCAAAAATTATTCAGCCCGAAGAAATTTTCTCTGAGTTAAAACTCATCTTCTACTGTTTTTGTATCTTCAAATTTATAATCTTCTGAAAAAGTCCCGTTTAGTTTTCTCAGCTCACTTTGCCATGCGCGTCCTAACTGATTGAGAGTTGGACGTTAATTAATCCCCCCATTCCTTCCTTCTCTCTTCTTTTCAATCAGTGCTGAGTGTGTCCCGCTGAGCTTTGCTGAGCACTTTCTCGTAGATACTGACATGTGATTATTTGTTATCATTCTCTTTTATTCAACTGTTTATGCATATTTCTTATTTTTCTGGATGGAGTTGGCATTTTTTAAATTTTTATTTGATTTTCAATTCACAGCTTTTCAGGGTATGATGAGCCTCGAAATTCCCACGTCTTCTTCCTCCCTGGAGGTTCCTTTTCTGCCTGACTAAGGACATTTGCCTTTGCACTTTCATGGGCACTAGAATGAAGGGATTGGTTTTCATTCCAGGTTCTGTGTGCAAATATACATATATTTTCTTATCATCTCTGGGGTTAAATGGTGAGCAAACTGAAAAGAGATGTCCACAATTTCCCCTTTAAAGGCTGTATTTACTACCATTCAGTCTAGGAGTTAATCACGGCTTGCTGCTCTCCGCCTGATGTATAGAATACAGTTTCATTGTAGATATTGCCTTGTCTTTCAACGTTCTGTAAAAGTTTCCTGGGTTATTTGCTCTGTTCCATCATTTGGGATTCCAGTTATGAATAATGTTGCATAACATTGAAGTCTTCTAGTCTACAAGTTTCCTCCTAATTCAAGCTTTCTTGAATTCCTTTAACGTTCCCCGTGCTTCTCGGACATTTCCAGGTTCATCTCACGACCGTCTGTCTGGACGCTCAGGCCTTTTCTCTGTGTTCAGCTCAGATTTGTTTCTCTTGTGGAATCACCATCTTGCTGTCAGGTAGCTGCATTCTGAACTTCCTGTATCAAACCTTGTGGACTCTTCCAAGTTCTCTGGTGAATTATCTAGTTAAGTTAAAAACATTCCACAGGATTACGGTTTTCCGGTGAGTGTTTCTCCTGCTGACATGTATTTACCTGCTGTTTCCTGAGCCAGTTCATCTCAGTCTTGCTAATGCTGTGAACTTTTAATAAATCTTGCATGTTGTGGTGACTCCCACCCACCAAATTATTTTCACTGCTACTTCATAACTGTAATTTTGCTACTGTTATGAATCATAACGCAAATATCTGATATGCAGATGGTTTTAGGGCACGCCTGGGAAGGGTTATTCTACCCCCAAAGGGGTTGCGACCCACAGGTTGAGAACCACTGTCCTAGGCCTCTTCCGTAGAAAGGACGGAAGGTGTGCTCCTTCCTTTCAACATTCGATCACCATGTTTTCCTTGCAGTTTCTTTCTGTTTTCTCTTCCCTTTTGAGTCAGGGTCTCATTGTGCACTGCTTGCTGGTCAAGAACTCACCGTGCTGACCTTCTTGGCCTTTGAACTCACACAGAGCCTCTTCCCCCTGCCTCCTGAGTACTGTGTTTAAAGGCATACACCACCCTTCCTGCCGTCAGTTCTGTTCTGAGAGTGGAGCCGAGACAGACATGAGCATTTTTGAGATGTGGCTTTAGAGTATGGCCCTTTGCGAGCCTTCTCGGCTTCTTCCAGTGAAACCTGAGGGTTTCTGCCTGCTACCCCCTTGCCATCTGTGACTATGGACTGTGGGCAATGTCTATCACAGCAGTGTCTGGACTCCTTACCTTCAGGAGGTTGCATTTTCTCTCCCCCCCCCCCTCTCTCTCCCTCCCCCTCTCCCTCTCCCTCTCTCTCTCTCTCTGTTTTGTTTTTGTTTTTACGAGACAGGGTTTCTCTGTAGTTTTGGAGCCTGTCCTGGAACTAGCTCTTGTAGACCAGGCTGGCCTCGAACTCACAGAGATCCACCTGCCTCTGCCTCCCGAGTGCGCCACCAGCCCGGCTGCCTTGCATTTTGATGACATTACACACTGCACTTCCCTTCCACAGGGCCTGTGCTTGGCCTCAGCTGCACTTATTGGCCGTACACACTGAATATTTGTATATTAGATTTTTCTTCAAATTTTATGGAGAGTAAAGTTTCTGAGTTCGTATTTCTTATTTTATATATATATATATATATATATTTTTTTTTTCCTAGGAGAAGGCAAGAAATGTGACTTGCATGAATATGCTCACAATTGAAATCAATCTCTGCATTTTAGAATAATCTTTATGATTTCATTTGACATGTAACTCTGACAAGCCACCGGGAAATTACTTATTATAAATATGAGGTTTATATATATATATAATTACATAAATATGCATATATGCAGTAAATAAATCGATTACACACATATTCCATATCATTGTTGATGCAAAAAACCCACAATGCTAAGGAAAAAGGAGCCATTTTGAGTAGTCATAGTCCAGGAACACATACTTGAATTATCCCAAATTCCATGTTTCAATGTAGAAAGAGTTTAATAGTTTACAAAGCAAAAAAAGTCATAAACCATGGGTGATTTAAAATATGCTGGTGAGTGCATCAGAGAGACAGGTCCGGTGAGGTGGAGGAAACCCTCCTGGGGCTCCGATGCTATCTGACGCCATCCTTAGCTTCCGGGTTGTTGGAAGCTGGCGGTCTGTTAAATTAATATATTTTAAAGGCTTTTTTTCTGTTAGTCACAATATATCCTGACAGAGGCGGGCAAGGAATGGATTTTCAGGGGGCTAACGCTAGCCAGGCTACCCTCTGCACCTGCAATATTCCATCACATGTCACTGTGTTCCTAATCAATCAGTCGGTGCAGACACGGCTTCCTTCTAGGTATTTTTATCCACATGACTATCCACATATCTACGCACACATGTAGCTATGTTCTAGCTGTATTAATATCTTTTATTGATTAGTCTTACTTAGCCTTGTTGATTGTGTTTAAATGACATGTTTATCATGTGCTCAATTCTTAAACTTACTCTTTTTAGAGTGTTTCATTATGACTGTTCCTTCAGTTATTATTGACACATTGTTTTAATGTTGTGTATAATATGATTTTTGTATCTTATTTTTCTGAATTTATTTCCTGTCTTTCCCCCCAGGTCCATGAAGTGAAATAATTCTGTGTTTATTTTATATCTAGCATTATTTTAAAAGATTGAACAAGGGTGTCTATCTTTTGAGGCTCATACTCAATAAAACACAACATGAGAAATCCTACTGTAGAGTTTGAACAGCAAATACCATGCTGAGTAAGAATGGATCTACGATGTCAGATAAGTATTAGTTTCTGTTTGCCTAAATCCTTTTGAGAGTCAGAAAGGAGATTAAATTTAGCTTCCTTTAAGAAGCCTCATTTTCTGGATGGAGCCAGAAATATCATTTTGAGTGAGGTAACCCAGACCCAGAAAGACAATTATCACATGTACTCACTCATAAGTGGATCTTAAACGTAAAGCAAATAAAACCAGGCCACAAATCATAATCCCAGAGAACCTAGACAATAATGAGGACTCTAAGAGAGACATACATAGTTCTAATCTACATAGGAAGTAGAAAAAGACAAGATCTCCTGAGTAAATTGGGAGCATGGGAACCTTGGGAGAGGAATGAATGGGAGGAGAGAGGCAGAGAGGGGAGCAGAGAAAAAAGTAGAGCTCAATAAAAATCAATAAAATTTAAAAATAAAGAGAGTTAGAAGAAAAACATCAATAATGAAAGTATTAGGAGGAAAACATTAAGAGAGTTAAGAGAGGGGAAAAAAGTCTCATTTTGTCCCCTTGACCTGTTATTATGGTTAAACATGCTTGGCGTTCCATTCCCCAGCGGTCGCCTGCACTTTCCCACTATAAGCCGTGTCCTTAGGGTTCTCTTTGTCTAGTGTAGTTCTAGACAATGCTATTCTTGCACCTACACGTCTGCCATAGCTGACGAACTGTTCAGCGTCTCCTTCGGAGCCAAGACAAAATGGCCCTGGCATCTTTGGGATGCCTGGCTGAGTGTGTCCAGTTCCAGTTAGTGGACTGTGGGACTCTTGGAAATCTTGTCAGCCTTGGTGGATTCAGGTGACCAAACGGACACAATCGCAGGGTGACAGATTGTGGCCGGCGCACGGGGATGACACAGGGAGAATTTGTGGGTGGCACTGCTCCCCATCCCCCAGACTTCCCCCTCTCTACACGTCCCTTTCAGTCAGCAGAAGGTTTTTAACATTTCCAGACAAGCAGCACCTGGTTGCAGTTGAGAGGGAAGCACTTACCATATCGAATTATGCTATTTTTGATATCTAATGATCTTAAAAATATTTTCTGTATCTGTAGCTATAATTCATTTTTTTGATGCTGAACATTGTGTATTTGTGTCCCCCTCCCATTTTTCTTGACTTTACTGATTTTGGGTTTGCTCAACTTACCTGTTTTCTAAACTTTAGATTTGCTTACCAACGCAGCTGCTTTTCTATTTTGTTATTTGCTAATTTCATTGTTTTTATCTCCTTTTTCTATTTTGCTATTATTGATGTTTTTCTAGCTTCCAGATTCCATTGCTTATTTCATTGATTTCTACTTTTTGTTTAGTGCTAAAAACATTCAAAGTTAGAAATTTCTTTCCAAGTACTTAACATTCGATTAATATTGAGGTTGGGAAGCCAAGGCTATGGGCCAAATCCATTCTGTGCCTGTAAATGAAGCCTTGTCAGAGCGCATCCATATCCATCCACCCACACACTGCTGATGGCAGCTCCATGCCAGTGTGGCACGGCGAGGAAGAACAAGAGTCATTATGGCTAATAAGTCTAAATATGTATTATGGCAATTTACAGGAAAGGCTTGATCCCCACTATTATAAAGCATCGCATAACTTCTGATATGTAACTTTGTTGTTTTAATTTTTTAAATTATCTGTAATTATTAACCACCCCAAGTTATTTAGGAAAATGTTTTAATTTCTTATTTGTAGTATTTTAGTCATAATTTTAGTAATTTCTCTTTCTTATTGTATTTGGCCAGAGGCTATGACCTCTGTGGCTTCTGTTTTCATTTGGTTACAGGAAAATGATCTCTTATCGTGTAAAATATGAACATTTTTTAGAGCTGCTCCAAAGACATTGAAAATGGATACGTGTTCTCTACAGTAAAGTTATTATTTGTTGACGTTAATTGTTACACATTGGAACTCTGTTTCCGTACTTGCCTATTGTTTATATAAAGATTGGGAATTTGCCATAAAATTATGCATGTGATTTTTATTGGAAGCTTCTTATATTCCTTGTAGCTTTAGCTTAGATTATTTTGATGTTAGGCCACCCGACAGATAAACTTTTGTGTGAATATGAGGAGCACTGATTTGAAAGCTCCCCCGCTCCTGGGACTTGCTTTCTCTTTGCTCTTGGGCGCAGTCCACTGTCCTCGTGCAGACAAGCCCCGGCCAGAGTGAGATGCAGACAGCCCAGTGGCCACTGGCTTCTGTGTTGGCCTCTCTGGAGGTTAACCCACACTAGGTATGGAGCAGTTGATCACAGAGGAAGAACAAACCCTAAGTGCATTAGAACAGTCCCTCTGAGCCCAATCCAAATTGCCCATCCATTGAACACTATGCTAAGCAAACACACGGTGCTTGCTCAAGTCATGAGGTTCTAGTGTGTTTTACTACATGGCATAAGTAAAATTTCACTGGGAAGTCGCCCCTTTGCCAGTGTGAAATCTTGACCAATACTAAATTTCCCTATGTAGTTTATTTCAGTGGCACTGCTTGTGGGCTTTCTTTTGACTGCAGTTTTGGTTATGGTTTTAATAGTTTTTTTTGGGGGGGGTCTTAATTGTTATTTTGTTTACATATGCCATGACATATTATTTTCTCCCCAAATGGCTAAAATGTCTCTTCATCCACAAGCCAATTTTTGCAGCAGGCACTTGGCATTCTTCCCTGGAATGCTAGTTGATCTGGGACAGCAGCAGCAGCAACACAACAGAGCTTGAAGGGCACCAGAGGCCTCCTGGCACCCACTGGTTCTCTTGGCCTCTTGCCCAAAGCCAAGGTACTACAGCGCCCACGCAGGTATGTTCACGTTCATACAGTCAAGCAGCCAGGCGGGTGCAGCCACATCCGCACAGCTGTGTCCACGCACCATGCTGGTTTCAGGCTCACACATTTGCTGCTTCCCTGGAATATTCTTTTATCCTCCATTTTAAGAGGTTCATTTCCACGGCAAACAACCACGACACTGCTGTGGAGAAGGTGGCTTCCCGTGGCCGATGCTCTACCCCCTCACGTCCCACTTTCCTTTCCTTTTGGGTGGTTGTTCCAGCCTGATACTGTAGTATCCGTGTGTTCCTGCATAGGCCTGTATTCCCGACTGGAACACAGGCCTCTGAGAGTTAAGGTTTTAGTGGTGCTGATTGCCACAAAGAAAGGCGATTCTTTGCAACTGCATCCCCGTGTTGGTTTTGGAGGAGCCTGTCAGTATCTGTTGACTAAGCACACAGATTATCTGGTTTTTCATGATTAGATTGTTCCCTCTATTTTCTGTCAACATTCGAGAAGACCTAGAGGACCAAGAGTGAGGTCCGGGGAAGGGAGGCAGCTTACTTTTCTCCACTGAAAGATACTGATTTATGCCTGATCCACTGGGCTCATGACTTTTTAATTCTAATTGTATTTAATTTTTTATTTGCTCTTGAGAATTTCATACATATATACAATGAAATATGTTCACATCTACTTCCCGTTTTCTGTCTTCCCCTATATCCTTCCTTATCATTGCCTCCTTCCAGTCTCTTTCTCTCTTATTTTCTGTCTTCCTCCCTTCCTCCCCCGCTTTAAAGATTTATTTATTTATTATGTATACAGTGTTCTGCTGCTGTGTATGCCAGCATGCCAGAAGAGGGCACCATATCTTTTTACAGATGGTTGTAGTTATTATAGATGTGGTTATTGGGAACTGAACTCAGGACCCCTGGAAGAGCAGCCAGTGCTCTTAACCTCTAAGCCATCTCTCCAGGCCTCTCTCTTTTTGATAACTCACTATGTCCACTACTGTTGCCGTTATGTGCCTAGGTGTGGAACTATCGCCTGGAGCATGGGAAAACCTACCTGCGGTCATACTCTGAAAACAGAACGACCCTCCTCTGTCAACAGCTCCTCAGTAATGAGGGTGGGTTGGGGCTGGAGGTCACCGCCTTTGTCTATTTGGCACATGACCTTACTTTAGTTGATGAACCATGAGCAGGTGTAACACATGACATGCAGCATCAAGACTCCTTGAAAGATAGACTGCTCAGACATTCACACTACTCCCACAGAGACAAACCTGGCCCACAGCTCAGCCATACAAGTGCTGCCCAATGGCCTGACATATGTAGTGATGCTTTTAAATATATAATATCAAATACCATTTGCAACTTTTAACTCTCAGTCTCAAGACTGGCCTTCAGACTTCCAGAAGAGAAAGCTTTCTGAATTTGTCTGTAACTGGAGCCAACAGGGTTCCATGACTTGAAAGCTGCCTTCCAGCCCAGCATGGGCCACACTCCCTGCGCATATTCAACTGCTCCAAGCCAGTGTTAAAGGCTGGTTAGTGAACGTTGTGCTGCTTAGCTTCCCACTCGACTGAAATGGAAATCATCCCCAAATATGCTTCTATTTTGGTAAAGTACAGTCAGTAGGCAGGGCGTGAGCAGCGTGAGGTCCTATTGTCCTTGTGTGGGTGACTGTGTGGAAGGTGTAGGTTAAATTAAGTGATATAGGCACTTATGAGATGACAAACTGGATTCTAAACAAGTACCCAGAAATTATTATTGTACATGGGAAAATCCATACTTGGTTGCCTTAGGTAGATATCTACTTTTTAAAGTATAATTTTAATTTTTTTCTTGAGCATTTCATATGTGCATACGTAGAAATATGAACCTATCTACTCCCATTTCTGTCTACCAACTCTCCTCATACCCTCTAATATATCCCCTTTTCAATTTCATCTCTTTTGGGGGGTGCTGTGTTCTTAACACATGTGCTCACTAAGCCTGTGCTGAGTATCCTCCTGTGCAAGCATTTTTAGGAGCAGGGGATACAGGGTAGAGCCAACCGGGCATGGGACCTCATGGTTTTATGGTGTAGGGGAGCAGACTCTGTCTAGCATCAGGCGCTGACTGATGAGTACGGGGTGGAGTTGGAAAGATGGCATAGCCATCAGCCCAGTGGGAAAGGCATTTCAAACTCAGGATGTGACCATCATTATTTCAGTTACTCTTCCTACATTGCCTTACAGAACCTTTACCAGAGGGACAGAGTCCTCAAAGTCCAAGCTCATGTTTGCTGTTTTTCAACATGATGGTTTTTTTTTTTTTTGTCAGTTTCATGGATATTGATCTTATGGGTTGCTCCCATAACATTTGTGCCGCTATTGCACGAGTGGGTACATTGTGACATTTTAAAAATATAGTCAACTTGGACAGTAAAAATTAACACTCACAGCTGGGCAGGCTAGGCTCAGAGACTTGGCTCTGCTTCACACACCTCATCCGTCACTGGGTCAGTGGGCTATCCCTGGCACAGCCTTTCTGTGGCTATGGCAAAAGCACCAGAATGCAAGCCAAAGCGTACCAGGGCACTTGGCCCGGGGTTTTATACTAGTGCACCACTTCTCTTGTGTTCTATCAACACCATTCACACACCCAGGCTGAGATCAGAGGGGGAGAGTATTTCCTGCCCACTTGGTAAAGTGCACATTAACCATGGCATCCCACTTAAGGTGGCTTAGAGAAGTGGCTTCCTTGGTGGACACTGGGGAGAAAAACCATGTAACCCGTTTGTTTCTTATGTTCTTAAATTATAAATACAACCCACAAGAGAATAGCAGTTTGCATACAGTTTTGTTCTGGTGCTTGATGGCAGTGAGTACTTTAATAAATCCTTTAGAAAATAGATTCCATTTTTCAAGATGCCTCAGCTGTCAAAATCTGATTTCCTGGTTGAGTGAAATGGCCTTGTTATTCAGATCCTTTGGGTCTAAATTTATTTTACATGAATTTACTCAAGAAATTGATTGCAATTCCCTTCCCACCTTGTGTCGTGGATTGTGTAATTGGAAGTTTAGAGAGAAGAGGTTGAAATAGCTTTAAGTGGCACCTCCCCCCACACTCCCAGAATAGGAGACTTTTGGCTTACTTAGCTTTAACATCTTCAGTCCTTCAAAAATATCAATGTCCGCTAGGCCTTTCAATTGTTTGCTTTTTAGAGACAAACTCAAAGGGTTGTAGTTGCTTGTCATTCTTCTCCCCTTTGCAACCAGCAGTGCCAAGGCTGGGGGAGAGAAATCTGAGACTTTGTATCCTCTTTGTCATGTGTCATTCAAGACGAATCCTGTTTGTTTCTCTGGCTGCCTCCCGCTGTCAATGATGGAGATAGGGATAGGTTCAAGTTTCAGTGTGATGTCAAATGCTTTCCACTCGTTCAAAATCTATTAGGATCTTCACAACAGAATAACGTCTTAGGGGATTTGGAGTAAGTCTTTGGTACTGGAATGCCCTGAGCCCACAGGATGCAATCGGGCACAAGCACTCTATTTATATAGCTAAAGGATGTAAGAAAAGCACTGGGAAAATTTGGCTTAAAAGTGAAGATTAACCCCATGAGGCATGGATCAGGCTTGATGAAGTGTTTAGAAATAAGGATATCTGTGAAACACCCCCCCTCCCCTGCCGCCCCAGGGAACTGGGTTGAGGTAGCTGGGAGGTGATAGTTGTTTTATGAGGGGTAGCAACAGTGTTGGCGCTTGCTGCTTCTGTGTTGCATGGGAATTGTGAATTACTATACTGGTCAAAGTCCTTAAGTTTCAGTCATGGCCAGTCGTTTGGTCCTGTGGCCTTACGATGCTCTGATGCTCTGTGTCTGTCCCACATGTCCTTTCTACTGCCACTGCTATTCCGGTAATGCTCGCCATGAACAGACTGATATAAAGTGGAGCTTATGGGACTGTGTGGTGCATGCTGCCAATTGCAGCTTGAGTTCTAAGTTTTTCTTTTCTCATCCATACTCCTTATTCTCCCTGCTTGTGACGCTTCCACATACTGGCAGAGAGATTATTTTCTGGTTTCTGTTTTCCCCCAGGCTTTAATGCCTAGCTTGTTTTTCTGAACACAACCGTGTTGCATTCCTGCTGCCTTGGATACACACTCGCAGCTCAGTCAACAAGAGGACGTCTAAGGATAGTGTTCTCATTATATCCTAATCTAGTCAGTTCTGGGGAGTGGACACTGGACAGGTCTGCTCTTCGTGTGTTCTTTATGCCACTCAGTGTCTTTTTCTAGTTCTCAGACATGCCCCTCTTGTTTTGTGGTACTGGTGATGGACCTAGGGTCATATACACATTGGGCAAGCATTCTATCACATTTCCAGCATTCTTTTTTCGTATCTTTCTGATTCAGCCTTTCAAGTAGCTGGTATTATAGGCTCACACCACTGGGCAAGTGTAGGCGAAATCTGCTCGTTCATTTCCTGGCCACCCAGACCTGAATATTCACACAGAAACTATATTAATTACAATACTGTTTGTCTAATAGCTTAGTTGTATTCCTTGCTAGCTCTTACATCTTGAATTAATCTATTTCTATTAATCTATGTATTGCCACGAGGCTATGGCCTACTGTAAGGTTCTGTCTGATGCCTGTCTCCTTTAGCAGCTACATGGCATCTCCCTGACTTTGCCTACTCTCTCTCTATATCTCTTTCAGCCTGGCTATATTCTGCCCTGCTATAGACCAGAGCAGCTTCTTTATTCACCAATGGTAATAAAAAATATTCACAGCATACAGAGGGGAATCCCACATCAGGCAAGCTTCTCAGAGCTCTTCTCACTTTTGCTTTTCACACACATCCTCGTACACACACCTGCAGCGCTCTGCACATCTGGTCACAGACCTGGTCACACCCCGTTGTGATATGTGTCTTCACCACTAGGGACTCATCAACTGTAGTCTAAACCCACAGCTATTTACTGAGCACTTTTTTTTTTTCCTGAGACAGGGTTTCTCTGTGTAGCCCTGACTGGGCTTGAATTCCAGGTTGGTCTTGAACTCAGAGATCTGCCTGCTTCTGCCTGCTGTGCTCTGGGATTAAAGGTAGATGCTCTAATCCCAGAACTCTTAATGAATTTGATGACTATTTTTATATGTCAACTTGGCTTGGTCAAATCTATAGTCTAGATGTTTCATCGAAGGTAGCTTTTTATACAAGAGTAATCTTTAAATAAATAATAATAATATTAAAGAAAATGGCCCTTCAAGTGTGGTAGACCTCACTCAATCCGTTGAAGACCCCAAGGGAAAAATATTTGTGCCCCAGAGAACAAGTCAATCTCCAATCTGCCCTTCTCACTCAGGTGATAGTTCAAATCTTCCTTGTTTCTAGCCTTCTAGACGATTCTGCAAGATGTGGGCTTGTCATCCCCACAGATATGAAGTTCGAAGCTTTAAAGCAATCTTTTTTCTAGATGCATAGTCTGCCAGTTCTGTTTCTCCAGAGGACTGGCTAATCTGTGCTAAGAGCAAAACATTACCTTACGTGGCCCTTGCGGCAGCCTCCTAAATGTTGTGTTGAGAGGCAAAGGACTGCCCAAGGTCATGTAGTTAGAAAGTAGCAGAAGCGGGACTCCAGCTGCAGCCTAATTTATGTTCAAACCAAGGCTCTTGACACAATGCCTGCTTGCCTGTCTTAGAATCTTCCTGCCTCCCCAGCACCTGACAGTAGGAGGAGGCTACAAGACAGCTCATCCGATGAATAAAGTCACAGACAACCCTGATTTCGTTATCTCTTTAGCCTACCAAAAAAATGACCTAAAATTTTAGAGGCGTCTGCAACTTCATAGTCATGTAAGTTTTGCTAGAGGTCCTCTGCTTCTCGTAACACACCTTGATGGCATGCCTCCATAGCAACCATGGAAATATGGCGTGCCTCCATAGCAACCGTGGAAATATGGAGTGCCTGCATGGCAATGTTGGAAATGTGCGGTTGAACCTTTGTTGGCTCCTTAGTGTATTTTTTGCTCTTTGCTCACCATAGAACTGACATTGGTCTGTGGTTCTTTGCTGTTTTCCTTGAAAACAACCAGGAAGAGGAGGAAACCCCAGGGTGAATCGCTGAAGTTGGAGCAGTGCAGTCCAAGTCTCTGGCAGAGTTGACCCTTTCTTGGTGTATTTTCTCCCAATTTCATTGTTACTCTTTATTTCCATCTCAAGGTCACCATTTCACTCCATAAACTCTGACCGTGTGCAGAGTTCTCTGAAGTTTACTAATCCGGAGCCTTCTGTCCTGTAAAGATTTCTACACAATCCTCATGGCTGATTAGAGTCCAGGAAAGCCTCCCACTTCTCAAATTAAGTATTTTTCTTTTATGTCATTTAATTCCAGAACACTATAGATGATAGTTTTAAAAACCAAATTTATGCTTGTTGCTCATCACATAAAAATCAATAGAAAAATATTTTGGTAAAAAAATAATAGTGCTGTAAGTTGTTCTCAAGTCTCCGTCTTATTTACGTCTCCTGTTTCTGTGAATAAAAGTTTCCTGAGAAAAGCAACTTACAGGAGAAAGGGTTTATTCTGGTTCAGAGTCCAAGGGTACAGTCCAGCATGGCCCGGAAGAGAAGATGACTGTTGGTGCCCCTCTCACTTTCCTCTTTCGTGCAGAGCCCAGGACTCAAGCTCAAAGAATGCTACCATCTACTTGCAGGGTGGGTCTTCCCAGCTCCATGGTGATATTTTGTTTGTGCTTTAACAAAGAAAGCTTGCCTGAAGATCAGAGTGTGGAGTGAGCCACTACTTAGTAATAGAGTCCAGGGAGTGGTGGCACACACCTTTAATCAAGCACACTCGGTAGACAGAGTAGATGGATCTCAGTTAGTTCAAGGCCACCCTGGGTTACACTAGACTGGTCCACTCTCAAAGAGAAACATCCATGAAATGCTGGTGCACAACTTTAATCCCAGAACGTGGGAGTCACACTCCTTTGAGGTTCCGTGGAGAAGGCATTCAGTCTGAGGACTTGTAGAGACAGGACACCCCATTTGGGCTGAGGATTTTGTAGAGGTAAGAACTAGTGGCTGCTACTCTGCTTCTTTGATCTTTCATCTTTCACCCCCTAATATGTGGCTCTGGATTTTTATTATTAAGACCAATTAGAGTCCGAGCTACACACCTCAATTAACCTAATCTAGATGCCTTGGTGCTGGATCCTGTCAGGTTGGTAGTCAACATGAACCATGACCCATCAGGTTGTAGTCAACAACAACCACGATTATTGTTGGTACCCAACCTCAACCATGGTGATCTGTGAGATGTTAACTCTAGAAGGGACTTTGGGCATCAAGTAGAATCTTTGTTCAAGCTTTCACAGTGAGCAAACGGAGGCCAGAGAGCTATATGGCATCTTGACTTCAGTGGGATGATGTCTTGATAAAATCTTCTGAAACTGAAGATGCATTCAATGTGGCATCTGTGGTGGGAATGTCCCCAGGGTAACAGGATGACTGGTAATAGAGTCAGGTTCCTAACACAGGGTTATGACTTTTGGGGTGTTCCCTGCACATGACTGAAATAGCAAAGGCTCCATTGTCACCTACCAATTTATTGTGCGTTTGAGCATACACAGGTGTAAAAGAAAGCTGCGGGACTTCGCTCTTTGCTTTTACTTCACTTTTATTGTTTAACTGAAGTATTTTTCTAATCATAAACGTGAGACACTGGTGTTCTTTTTAAGTAAGACACAGTTAGTGCTAAGTTCTTTTACTGTGAGTATATAAACACTTGCTAAACATTTCATGTAAACAATTCAAGCAAAGCACATGAGGTTGAGGGGGAAAATGAGGAATTAGAGAAAAGGGGCCGGGAGGGAAGTTGATCGGAATACGTGATAAGCATATATGAAATTCTGAAACAATAAAAAGTAACTTAAAAGAGTTAAGTTTAATCATTGAATGTTTTCTGGTATTCATCATCATCATTATTATTTTAAAAGAGCATTAAGTATGCTAAGACAGTTTAAGGGAAGCCAGATGTTGTTACAGAGGGTCCAAAGACGAGCTGGCATCACTCCTTTGATGCCGTTTGGAATGTGCCAGAAGGTATGAAGAACTGGGCTGTATGTCCTGGAAGGGCGCATTTCTAGGGAGCGGCTGCAGCGTGCATAGCAAGCTGCATGCACTCTGGTTGACTTTGTTGAATTTCCAGAAATGAGAGTTTAATGAATTCCAGATGGGGAAATGCTAGTTCCGCGCAGATTTGAACCATCTTTTCAAGACTGCACCCGGTCCTGTGGTCAGTGGGGCTTCCCAAGGATGCTGAGCACACTGACGTTGAAATGTGAAGTGACTCTAGGCAGGTAGGTAAACTGGGGCTGCAGTCAGAATCCCATCTCCAATATGGAAGGCGTGGCTGCCCTTCCTTCCGCTGGCAAACACACAGGTGCCCACTGTCCCCATGGTCAGGTGTGGATACAGCATTATGGGAGACACTAGCAGATGGAACCTGATTTCACAGGAGTTTTAGTGCTCTGCTTCAACAAGATTAATGCACCTGACCTACGCAAGGAATCCCCAGTGATAATAGATGTCAATGACAAAGAGCGACAGCACGGATGTTGTGAGGGAGGAAAGAGGCCAGCTTGGCCCGATGGTTTTCTCTCTGGAGACAGCTCTGATTGTCTCGGTTTGCACAAAGCCTGTGCTAATGATACTCAACGATGATGATATTGGTCATTCTACAACCCACAGAACAGCCCTGCTGCAAGTGAGCATTTCCTTTAAACTTGTGCTAAACTTGAGAAATTCCTGTGCACACTGAAGCGAGTGTGAGGGCCATCTCACCAGCCTTGGTGCAGAGTGCCAGATGCCAGAGCAGACTATCACTCTGATGGACATAATAGATTCCAAACATTTCAAATAAAAATGGACTTGGAACATACGATCTCAGGGGAAAATGGGTATTTCGGGGCACATGCTTATCAACTATTCTCCCATCCCTGGAAGGTGGGGGCCCATTGGTATAGTGTCTGAGAAGGCAGAAGTCAAGGTCACAATGTCAAGGTCATTTAAGGGTGGCTGCAGCAGAGTTGTTGAGAGGTATTTTTTGGTTATCCCTTTGAGATGCAGGTATTTATACCTGTAGCATAATTTGTAAGAGTCCTACAGAAAATTATTAGCTAAAGGGAGAGAAATTCTCTGAAAGGACGAAGCTTTCTAAACATTTTAGATAATGTATAAGTCTTACCTAGCAAGACACTTCCATTAGCACAAAAAAATAATGGCCTTTCCCTCCAAGATGACTGTCACACGGAAAAGAATGTCGGCAGCCAGATGATTTATTCGCTCTGCATTTGAGTTTATTCATGGGGAGATTCACCTTGTGAACCGATAATTTTCTGGGCAAAGAAAAAGCAGCGGGTGGTTTTCTTTTAAGGAAATGTCTATTTTTTATTTATTTATTTTTTTTTACTGTGGGTTTCTTTGGGCTTAGGAAATCGTCTAGGTCTATGGCTTTGATATCAGGGGAAAGACTTCTTCCAATGGCTTTAACCTTTTTAAAACAGTGACCCGTAGGGATAAATGTTCTCATGCTGGGAATCGAGGCTCTGCGCAGCCTCGAAAGCAATGTAGGCCGTGCAGGGAACAGACAGGGGTCTGAAGTAGTTTAGGGAAAATTCAACTTTCTGAACTGAAGAAAAGAATTTTTTTTGGGGGGGGTAGGGGAGGTTTGGTTTAACACCATACTCAAGTCTATCAAATGTGCATATTTATATATGTATATATGTCAAACTAGTCCCTCTGAAAGAGGCTGACAGTTGTATGGCTGGGGCAGACTGAGGGGCCACTGGCAGTGACACCAGGATTTATCCCTACTGCTTGTACTGGCTTTTTGGGAACCTGTTCTTTTTGGATGGATACCTTGTTCAGCCTAGATGTAGTAGGGAGGGCCTTGGACCTTCCACAAAGCAATGTGCCTTAACCTCTCTGAGGATTAGATGAGGGTGGGGTGGGAGGGTATGTGGAGGGAATGGGAGGAGGGGAGATAGTGGGAACTTGGATTGGTATGTATAATGAAAAAAGATAGTTTGTTTTCTTTTTTAAAAATATAAATATTAAAAAACTTAAAAAGTGGTGGGAATATTGATTAGTGATAGAGTACTTGACTGGCAGTGTGAGTCCATAAGTCTAGTCTGCAGTGTTCCAACACCACTCTCTCTCTCTCTTTCTCTCTCTCATATACACACACACACATACATGCACACATACTACACACACACTCTCTCACACACACTCTCTCTCTGACACACACACACTCTCTCTGACACACACACATACACATACATACACACGCACATACTACACATACACTCTCTCACCTCTCTCTCTCTCTCTCTCTCTCTCTCTCTCTCACACACACACACACACACCCATACCCACACACACCCACACACTCTCTCTCTCTGACACACACACACAATTCTCATGACATGTGAAAACTACCTGAAGAACATTCTGGCAGGTTATTTTTCCTCTGTTAAGTCCAAACCAAAACAACAACAATAATACAGAGGTCAGGATTTTGGGAGACCAGCAAGGACAGGTACAGGACTGGGTCTTGAGAGGCAGAGGTCAGCATGTGGCCTCAGAGACATTAGCTTAGAACTTACACATCATCCAGGTCTGGTGTCCTGTTGAGTCTTTGGTAATCATGGTAACCATGCAGCAGGCCCTTTGCTCTGATGAACAGGTGGTCTGGTCTGCCCACTTCTGCTAGCCAGAGCTACTGGGTACTAAGCACAAGAACCGTTCTATTTCCCGTGAGCCCTCAGTCATAAGGTTCCGGCAGACAGTGACTACGGTTTCTCCTGTTACCATTCTTTAGGGACACACAGCCACTTAGTCATTTGGACCTGCATGGGATTTTCCTGAAATGTTAGGTGTAAACACACATTTCTCACATGATAGCATGTCACCGGGAGTCTCAGGCAGGCTCTTCACAATCAAGGGACTCTCAGGGGACCCGATTTGGATCCCCAAAGCTCAGGGATCCTAACCTTTTTGTGCTGTTCTTCCAAACTTGGGACCCAGAAACCTGAACTCGGACTCCCATTCAATACCTATGGATAACCAGGGAGATATAGCTTCTTATTTGAAATCTTTCTTGTCCCACCCATCCCCTAGTGGATGCAAACATATTTGCTGGTGACTCCATTAGGGTGGCTATTGCTGTCTGTCAGCTGGGTGATGACCACCGAATAGAGGGAGCTCGCCCTTGATGTGGGGATGAGTGCAGTGAACATGTCCTGGCTGTAAGATGGCCAGTTTGGTCACACACATTTTTCCCTCCGTCCCTCCGTCCCTCCGTCCCTCTGTCCCTCCGTCCGTCCCTCCCTCCCTCCCTTCCTTTCTTAGAAGATTTGAGGCAGGTAAGTCCTGCCCTGGTCCCTTGTCTAGTTCCTGGTGTCAGAGCAGCTTTGGCCATACATAAAGAAGTATTAACTCACCACAAGCCTCGCAGTGCTCATCAGCCTGAACTGCAAGCTCACTGGGGTCCCAGCTGCCTGTCTCTTGGGTGCCCTGACTGCCATCGAGCAGAAAGATCTGCAAAGCAAAGGCCTGAGTTTTCAAGCTGTTTGTGGCTGGCTGAGTCCCCACCATCTTTATCCGAGTCCTACTTTGCAAAGAACCATTCATCAATTTTTAAATACCTAAGTTATTTGAAGTGGGTCATTCATGGAAAATGCTGAAAGTAAAAGCAAAATCGAGGAGAACCTGGGGGCTCTGAGGGCTTTTCTTAACTTGTGGCCATTTTCTGCCTTTAAAAGCACTGGCTGGACTTTTACTAGCGGCTGTAGAATAATCTAACAGAAAATGGAAGGTAAGTATAGTCATCCCTTTCAATATTTTATGCCGTATTCGGATATGCATTTTTCAGAGATCATTTCCTTGACATTTTCTGGGGGTATATTTCCTGGAGAATAAAATAAATATATTTGGTTGGTGCTCATACCAATTTATTTCGAGCTATAAATAAGATAGAGATGGTTCTTGTCATTTGTACTAGAAAATATAAGAAATCAGAGGAATATCCTTGGAGGACCGGGCAGAGGATTAATCATCCTGTTCAGATCATACTGAGGTTGGTTGCAATGTTAAGCTTTTTAGCCGATCCTGTTCTGGGCATACTGGAGTCGTCAGATGGTCAGAGCTCTGGGCAGAGATAAGATAGCAGTGCTCCAGGCTACACAATTCATTAGGGGCATCTGAGACACAGAGTTGGATTTTTAAACCTTTCGAGTCCCTGCAGGTCACACCACCTCTCCACTGCAAGCGGATTATCTGGTATTGGAGTCATTCTGCGTGCTTCCCCCAGGCCAAGGATGACCTGGAAGAGCTAAGCCGGCTAGTTCCAATTGAAGGCTGAGATGTGTGTGGAACTCCCAGGAGAAATAGGAAAGAAACATTCTCCCTGCTGTTTTTCAGCAAGGAGTCTGCTCAGGCGCTGAATCTACAGAATCATTGCATTGCTGCTGGGGGGTAGGGGGTGGGGTGGGGAGATGGTGGAAATGGGTTCCCTGGGGCGGTGGGTGGGGAAGGAAGGAACCTGGAATTCAGATAACCAACCAGAAGCCTGTGTAGGAGACCTTAGGCAGTAAGGGCAGACCTTAGCAAGAACGGTGAGAGCTCAAAGAGGCCTCAAAGCCTGGATGGAAGGAGGAGGCAAATGGGCAGAGGATAGCATAGAGGATGGGAAGGATGATGTCGCTCAGTGCGGAAAGAGGGTGTCCATGGCAACAGGAGAGGAAGGGGCAAGACACAGGGAAGCATCTTCAAGATAAGGAAATACTTTCCTACTGACTGATGCCTGCACTGAGAAATGTGGTGTACATACACAAAAGAGTACCCCTCAGCCGGAAGAAGTGAGTTCTACCACGTGACTTGCCGGTGGCCTTGTCAGATTGGCAGCAGGTGGCAGCTGAGTTCAGGGTGGCAGCCCACCAGGAGGAGACTCCCTGATGGGTGACTATGTCCTTTGCCTCTGCTGTACCTTCAAGTGCCATCTTTCTCTGGTATCTGGCACGGTGTAAATGGGTGTGGGGAGAGCCTTACTGCCTGTAATGTAGTGTGTTTATCTCATGGAAACACCCCGTTCTACTGGGCATTTGCACCTGTGGACTATTGTGAAGATGATTTCTCCCTAAGTTGTGCTGTCTAATTGATAATAATAATGATATCTTGAATAGAGTTTTGATGATAAAAATGTAAACAAGGAAATGTCACACAGCTAGAACACATGAGTTTCTATTGAGGAGCCATATAGACTGCGGCTTAGGTTAATGATTAAGAAAAACAACTGAATCCCAGTGGCCCAGCTAGCTTAAATTCTTTTAATCTTGATGCTGGGAGAGGTGTTCACAGGTTTCAGAGTGCATCACAGCTGAAACAAAGCTTTGAAAATAACTTAAAGTTAGACTAAGATGTTTTTGTTAAATAGCTTTGATGTGAAAAAGCCAAGAAGACAATCTAAAGTTTTAGAAAGGCAGAGTTGAGTGAGGAGCTCGTTAAGGTCAGGGAACAAGAACAAAGCAGCCCAGTTACCATTGATTGACATATTCTCCCTGCTGTGTTTGGTTGATGACCAAAGGTGATGATTAATTCCTTATACCCACTTCTGCCCTGAATCGCCTGATATAAAAAACTGTGGATATGCACCCTAAAGATTTAAAGTAGAGCTGGCTGATGTGTGTGTGTGTGTGTGTGTGTTTAGATTTGTGATTCCTTTAAGATTCCTTCTAAGAATACCTTTCAAGATAGGTAATAAAGCGATTGTTCTTTCTTTGTAACAACAAAATGCAGCCTGCCAGTAAAACAATATCTTGCTTGCTTATATGCTGTTAATCTATAACAAGTTGTTGGGTATGAATGTAGGTGGGTTCTTGGGATAATTTATTTTTCTCCAGTAATACATAAAATGTTTAATAATGTAAGGGATAAGGAAAACATGCTGTTTTTTACTTGAGTTCATTGTAATCATTCATTTGAAAAACACATTGTAATTGTTATATTGCCTGAAAGATTTTCCTGGGTTATATAAGCTGTAAGGGAAAGAATATAGAGTTAAAATGAGTTGGAAAAAAACACCAAGGATGAGGGAGTCTTGGGGAATGTTATTTTCAGGTGTGTGACTTTTGTTTATGCTGTATTTGTTTAACTCTGTGGGACTGTGATTCTTTGCCTGTCTAAAATACCCGATGGTCCTAATAAAGAGCTGAATGGCCAGTAATGAGGCAGGTGTAAGGATAGGCGGGGCTGGCAGGCAGAGAGGATAAATAGAAGGAGAAACGAGAAGAAAGTGAAGAAAGAGAACAAGGAGAGGAGGACATCAGGGGCCATGAAGAAAGAAAGAAAGTAAGACATACAGAAGTAAGGAAGATAAAAGCCCAGAGGCAAAAGGTAGACCGTAATATAAGTTAAGAAAAGCCTGGTTAGAAACAAGCCAAGCCACTATCACATGTACTCCTCATAAGTGGTTTTTAAACTAAAGCAAAGAAAACCAGCCTACAAATCACAATCCCAGAGAACCTAGACAACAGTGAGGACTCTAAGAGAGACATACATGAATCTAATCTACATGGGAAGTCGAAAAAGACAAGATCTCCTAAGTAAATTGGGAGCATGGGGACCTTGGGAGAGGGTTGAAGGGGAAGGGAGATGCAGGGAGGGGAGTAGAGGAAAATGTAGAACTCAATAAAAATCAATAAAAATAAAATGCATGGGAAGTATAAAAAAAGAGAGAGAATAAACAATTTTACATGGGCTGAAAGAAAGAAAAAAAGAAAGAAAAGTCAAGCTAAGGCCACACATTCATAACTAAGAATAAGCTTCCGTGTATGATTTATTTGGGAGCTGGGTGAGCCAGAACACTATGCCAAGTGGCTAAGTTCTACACAGGAAGATAACTACTGTGCAGTCTCACTGTGTGGAATCTATGATAGTAAAACTCACAGAGGGACAGCGACTAGAGGGGAGGTTGCCAGGGACGTAGTGGGTGGGTGGAGTTGGTCAAGCGGCATAGAGTTTTCCTATGGAAGCCTAAGATGCAAATGTTGCTGTGGTTAGCATCACCATACTGTGTGCTTTATGTTTATTAAGACCTTAGATCTTAGTATCCACCCCACACGTGAAACATTGCTTCACTCTTTAAGAGAGCTCTATCCTGCAAAATGTGAGGTGGGAGAGAAGGGGCAAAACAAACATTAAATAGAGAACAGGGAGAAGCTGCCACGTCTTTGAGTTCTGTGTTAGAACTGAAAACTAATTTTTCAATTTTAGGGTGGCGTATTCAGAGTCACAGCCATTTCAGAAGCTTGGGAGACTTTTTCAGAGCTGAAGAATCAGCTGCGATTAACGAGAGATCAGCATCATAGAAGTGAGACCTTTGCTTTGCTGGGGGAATGGCTGGCTGGCTGGTCAGCTGGGGCTGAGGAATTAGCAGAGATTAAGAAGAGACCATGGTTGAGGTGAAGTCTTCTGGGAAGTGTTTCCTGCGGATCAGCACACACAGGCTGTGTTCCAGAGGCGGCCAAAGTTGTACCTTTATGCTGGGAGACCAACTTGGTAGCGGAAGAGTCTCCCAGGGGGTGCTGGTTTTGAAGGCGTGAAGGGTGTAAGTCAGGCTTCTCTAAAGTAAGAACTTACAGCATGAATCTCTCTGTATGAAAGGGGGTTTAATGGAGTGACTTACAGGCTGTAGTCAAGCTAATTCAACAATGGCTGCTTATGAAGATCCAAGAATCCAGTAAGTGTTCAGTCCACAAGGCTGGATGTCTCAGCTGGCCTTCAGTATACCCTGGAATCCCAAAGAAGTAGCCTCTAATGCCAGTGGCGGAGTGGACTTGCCAGCGAGGCAAACTTAAGCAGGCAAACAGCGAAACTTCCTTTTCTATGTCCTTGTACACGCTCCAGCTGAAGGCGTGCCCCAGATTAGAGGTGGGTCTTCCCACCTCAAAATATCTGGATTAAAACTGTGGTTTCCCACCTCAAAGATCTGGATCAGAAGTGGATATTCCCACTTTAAATTAAACAAAACTCTCTCACAGGTGTGTCCCATTGTTTTGGGGGTTTTGTTAATTCCAGATGTTGTAGACAACCAAGAAGAGCCATCACAAATGGGTCATGGCATCGGGAGAGGGCAGGAGAGGCCATTGGTGACAGTGTAGCCCCGTTGCCGAGGATGACCCAAGCATTTTGGAGACGTCAGGACCATGGCCACCAAAAGGAGCAACAGCTGTGAAGAGGAGCTAACTGGAGCCTGGAAGACAAGCTGTGCCTATGGCAGAGGGCGGAGCTGGAGAAGCGACCCAAGCCCCTTGGAGGAGCCCAGAAGACCCTGAGTGGGTCCCAGGTCTTGGACATTGAGTTATTGACACTGCTGGAGTTTGGTTTTGCTTTGTTCAGATTGTGAGAGTGTCCTGGTTCCTCCCTCTTAAAGCCAGGCGACATTTAACTTAATTCTGACTTTACAGGAGCCCACAGCTGAGAGGCTTTGAACTTTGTAAGATTCTTGATTTTTAGAGACTGGATAGTTTTAAAAAGAACTTTTAATGTGTTTGAATGTATAAGATGGTGGGACATTTAAAGTTGTTTATGTTTGATAGTATGGTATTAGTATGAACCTGCCATCTTTGAGGATAAATGAGAAAGGAAGGGTTCTAAGTGAAAAGTGATGTTTGTGTGTCAAGACAACAAGGGGCCAGTTGTGCTGGCCAGTGCTATGTCAGCTTGACCCAAGCTAGAATCACTAGAGAGGAGAGAGCCTCAGTTGGGAAAATGCCTCCATAAGATCAGGCTGTAGGCAAACCTGAAGGGCATGTTCTTGGTTAGTAATGGATGTGGGAGGACCACTCCTGGATGTGGGTGTGGCCACTCCTGGTTTGGTGGTCCTTCCTGAGTTCTGTAAGAAAGCAGGCTGAGCATGTTATGAGGAGCAAGCCAGAAGCAAGTAAGAAGCCCTCCTCCATGGCCTCTGTATCAGGTCCTGCCACTGGCCTCCACCCTGTTTGAGTTCCTGTCCTGACTTCCTTCAGTGATGGCCTACAATGTGGCTGTGTAAGTAAAATAGATCCTTTCCTCCCCCAGCTGCTTTGATCATGGTGTTTATCATAGCAATAGAAATACTAAGACAAATATATTAACCTATTACTTCCTTGTAGTAGGAGCTGTGGGCCTCTTCCCACAGCCCGGCTCATGGCTGCCTAGCTAGCTTTTGCCCCGAAATAACAACACATGCATTGTATTCTTTTAAACACTGCTTGGCCCATTTCTATTCAGGTGTGTAGCACCCCAAGGTGTGCTTACCGGGAAGATTCTAGCCTACGTCCATCCTGGGTCAGAGCTTTATTGCGTCTGCTGGGGAGAGGGGAGCATGGCATCTGCTCCAGAGAGCAGAGCTGTCGAGTCTGAGCTCACTTCCTCTTCCTCCCAGCATTCTGTTCTGTTTACTCCACCCACCTATGTTTTAACCTATGAGGGCCAAGCAGTTTCTTTATTACTTAACCAATGAAATCAACAGATTGATATATGACACTCCCACATCACTTCCTTTTGAGGAGGATACCGGAGACCAAACCCAGAGACTTATGCATGTTGGACAAGGGGCATATTAAGGAGCTGTGGCCTCAGACCTTGGGTTTTTGAGTCAGGAACTTGATTTGTAGCTCAGACAGATTGCTCTAGAACTCACTCTGAGTTCTTTAAATTCCCAACCTTCCTACCTCAAGCTCTCAAGAGCTGGGCTTACCAGCATGTAGTACCCTCTTCCAGTTCCAGCAAAAAAAAAATTGAGGTGCATAATAGTTCATCCTACTGAGCTTTGACACTGGTCAAGTTGCTTTCTGGAGACCTAGTGATCCTGAGGGGCCTGTAGGAGACTGAGGAGAGTCACCTGAGTGTGTTAACATCAGCAGCCACCTGTGCCCACGGATACACTCTTCCATCTCCCTGCGTGTTCTAGCTTCGTATGTCAAGGCAGTACTGAGATTCTGCCATTTGCTGCTGGAGGATCAGTTACTGCACTGAGCCTGCAGAAGGCATTCCTCTTACAAAAGGTAGGACCTTGTTGTAACCGATACCGCAATTAAGGGTCCTATTAACCCTTGACTCCAAGACAGGTTGGAATCTTCTGAGATGAGATGTCTGCCAAACAACTGTCAGAGAAAATAAAGGCGCTAAATCTGCCAGTGACTTCAAGGTGTCTGAAGGGGCTCTGACTATCCAAAATGTAGCCTTGATGCACGACAGGCCTGCCAAAGCCCGTTATCTGTCTTGTATTTTGATCTGAGTTCTTGCTCAGTTTCCTGCCGTGAGTCTTTGTCGGTATCTGCCAAGAGGATTAGCTTGTTCATTAATGTGTCACTGAAGTTTAAAAATGCCCCTTCCCGTTCCTCGGGTAATTACTGCAGACAGGTTTGGGGGAGTAGTGTGAACAGCGAGATTCTCAGTAAAAGGAGATTGGAGAGGCAGACAAGGACAGGCATGCTTCACTTTTAACTAGAGGGGCTCCCTGGTCCCCGAGTTACGGCGGCGCAAACATCTGCAGTCAGCCACTCTTTTCCTTTTCCATCTACAGGCTCTGTTTGTGTATGGAGTCTCTGTGTATCAGGTACTCCTATGAGGCCTGAGAGGAACCTCTTTCATTTTTTTAACTGTTCTTTTTGGGTATGTCTCTCGCGTGTGTGCGTGCGTGCGTGCATGCGTGTGTGTGTGTGTGTGTGTGTGTGTGTGTGTGACTTCCTGGCTTGCCCCAGGGAAGCAGCTTGGGTTGAATCTGCAGCAACACGAAGGATAAAGAGTTCTAATCACTTTGGTTCCTTTAGCATGCCATCTCTTTTGTGTGTTCTCTTCCTTGTTCACTTCTTCTGGAGGCCATGTCTCCACTAAGACATACTGGGACATTGTGCTCGCTAGTTTCATGTCAGTTTGACACAGGCTATTGTCATACGAGAGGAGGGAACCCCAACTGAGAAAAAGCTTCCAGAAGATCGGGCTGTAGGCAAGCCTGTAGAGCATTCTCTTAGTGATTGACTGGGGAGGGTCTAGCCCATTGTGTTGAGATTAATCCCTGGGCTGATGGTTCAGGGTTCTAGAAGAGAGGAGGCTGAGCAGGGAAGCAAGCCAGTAAGCAGCACATCCCCACAGCTCCTGCATCAGCTCCTGCATCTGGGTTCCTGCCCCGAGTGACTTCCTTTCCTAACTTCCTTTAGTGATGGACTAAGGAAGTGGAGGCATAGGCCAAAGAGACCCTTTCCTTCCATCCTTGCTTTTGGTCACATCAGTAGTCATCCTAACTAAGACAAATGTCAACACCCCACAATGGGGCCTTCAGACCTGTGACTGGTGGGTGTTGCTGACACTGGCCTCTCATTTGCCTTTTTACTTTGCCTCATTTCCCAGGTTATTAGCTTTCTTTTTCCTCTCTCTTCTTCCTCCTCACCTTCTCTCTCTCCACCCCCAGACTTCTCACCCTGCATTCCCAAGTCTTCCTGTGTAGCTCAGGCTGACCTACAACACTTGATCCTCAGTCTCAGGGAGACAGGCATGCACCACCATACCTAGACCATTCTTATTAAGACTCTTTAAAGAGATCAGTAAGATAAGTAAAGTATAAAGTGGCTTCCCTACTCTTCATGTCTAATTTTAGGACAACTTGGCGAGCTCTCCATTGGTGTGTTTCTTTGGTCTGTCTTCTTTCAGTGACGTCAGGAAGTCTCCCTGTATCTTTAGCAAGCACAGTCACTTGACTGTAAGGAAAATTTGTGATAGAAATGATGCAGAGAAATGGCACCTATGCATCAATGAATAAGGACATAAAATATCCTTTCAGAAGGGATGGTTATTAAGGCGAGGCTTGTAGCTCAGGCTGGTCTCAAACTCACAGCAATGCCCCTGTATCCTCCTCCTGGATGCAGAGATACATGTGTAATCTATGTGAGCAGTGACTTAGGCTTGAGAGCAGTGTTGATTGACAGAACTGATGGGTGCACCCCCTAAAACCATCACTGGGCTGCAAGGTGATGAGAAGGACCAACCCTGGGAATGAATTCTGCACTTGCATGCAACAGCAAAGAACTTTTCAAAGAGAAATTGCCACCTTTTGGTTTTAAATGGAGAGCTAGTTGTAATTTTAGGGATGGAGTTAGAGTTAAGGGGCACATCCTTGTTTGTATGGAAGATTCCAGTTCTTTGGTTTGTCTGCTGTGCTCTGCACGGAACCCTTGTTCATAGACATTGACGTACTCACTTGACATCAGATTGTTCTTTAAGCCATCCCTTATGCCAAGCATAAGCAGATCCGGTGTCTGTCAGACTCCCCTCTGGTTCTGTTGTGGCGCTCGGCTGTGGTTGTCATGCTACCACGGAAGAGTGACACCTGTGTTCTCCTGAGTCTTCGCTCCTATTCAGATCACTTCCTGAAACCCCCCATGTCCTCTGGTTGCTGGAACACATCACTTAAATTTGAATCTTCACATTTTTAGCTCTTTGTTCTCCTGTGAAATGTAGAGGGTAATTGGCTGAAGGCTAGCTCCTCATTACTGTTGGCAAATGAAGAGAACACCGCTGCCGCAGCCTTAGGTGAGTGCAGAGGCTCACAGGCAGAGTTAATAAGATGCCCTCATCATCTGTGTTCTTCCTGCTGTTAGAATTGTGCGGCTGGTGGCGCCAGGGCTGGCAGCAGAAAGAAATATGATGTTCAGCTAATGGCTTGAGAAGGGGAGGGAAGGACTTGGGGTCACTTGTGGCATATCCTATTTTGAGCTGAGCCAAAGGAGATTAATGCTGTCACTTGCTTGATTAGCGTTGCCACTTGCCTGGCTCTCAACTTCCAAATGTATTAATTCCGCGAGAGCAGCTTGCACCAGAGTCATCTTGTCCGTGTTGGCAACTAACCTTGTAAAATTTCCTGGCAGTACACTGAGTGCAGGCTGGGGCTGAGACCCTGGGATGCTGTGATTGTCTTTGTGTTTGCTTGCATGACAAAGACGTTCACAACAACGTCCAATTTCTTAAGCCCACGTCTGCAAGGTAATTGGTGTTTTGTGTCTCAAGTTAAAGCTCTTTTTAGAAGATTTCTACCTCAAGAACCTTGAATCTGTTTTGATGTGTACATGCATTTATTTATTTGAGTGTTAGGAATTTTCTTGTTAATATAACCTTGTTTGGGGTTTCTCCCTAGCCCAGCAATGGCTCCCTCTATTGAGACATCTCTTTCCTTGCCCTTCCACCTCATCCCTCCTCCAACTCAACCATCCTGTTCCTTCATGATCTCATCCCCCATCCCCTCCCCTTTACCACCCCTTTCCCCCAGTTTACCCAGGAGATCTTATCTATTTCTCCTTCCCAGGGTGATCCATGTGTCTCTCTTTGGGTACTCCCTGTTACCTAGCTTCTCTGGAGCTGTGGATTGTATCCTGGCTATCATTTGCTTTACATCTAGTATCCAATTATGAATAAGTAAAGACTATATTTGTCTTTTTGGGTCTGTATTACCTCACTGAGAATGATTTTTTTCAAGTTCCATCCATTTGCCTGCAAATTTCATGACATTATTTCTTTTTATACTCCATTGTGTAAACATCCCACATTTTCTTTATCCATTCTTCAGTTGAGGGTTATCGAGGTTGTTTCTAGGTTCTGGCTATTATGAATAATGGTGCTTTGAACATAGATGAACAAGTGTCCTTGTGGTATGATGGGAATCCTTTGGGTATATGCCTAAGTGTGTTATAGCTGGGTCTTGAAGCAGATTGATTCCCAACTCTCTGAGAAGCTTCCAGAGTGGCTGTGCACATGTCACCCCCACCAGCAGTGCAGAAGTGTCCCTCTTACTCCACAGCATGTGCTATCATCAGTGTTTTTGATCTTAGCCGTTCTGACAGGTATTTAAGTTGGTATCTCAGAGTCATTTTGATTTGCATTTCTCTGATAACTAAGGGTTCCAGGAATCCACAGGGATGGCACCAGCTAAGATCCCTAACAGTAGTGGAGAGGGTGTCTAAAGTGGCCTTCCCCTGTAATCAGAGTGGTGACTACCCTAACTGTCATCATAGAATCTTCATTTAGTAACTGATGAAAGCAAATGCAGAGATCCACATCCCAGCACCAGGCCGAGCTACAGGAGTCCAGTCAAAGAGAGGGAGGAGAAATTATATGGGCAAGGGTGAGGGAGTTCAAGATCATGATGGGGTATTGTTGGATGCCGCTTATTTGTTTCCTGGCCACCCAGACTCCTGAAATAATCACACAGAAACTATATTATTTGTAATACTGTTTAGCCAATAGCTTAAGCGCATTGCTAGCTAGTTCTTACATGTAGAATTAACCGATTTCCATTATTTTATATTTTACCACAAGGCTCATAGCCTACTGGCAAGGTTCCAGCTGGCAGCTCATGTCTTTCCCCTCTGGCAGCTAATGTGGTGTCTTGTGACTCCGCCTTCTTTCTCCCAGCATTCAGTTTAGTTTTCCCCACTTGTCTCTACTCTGCCCTATCAAAGGCCAAGCCAGCTTCTTTATTCATTAACCAATAAAAGCAACACATATACAGAAAGACTTCCTACACCAATAGGGAATCCCACAGAGACAGTCAATTCAAACTTGTGGGAGCTCAAGGACTCTAGACCAACAGCAGGAGATCCTGCATGGAACTGAACCAGGCCCTCTGCATGTGGGTGACAGTTTTGTAGCCTGGTCTGTTTGTGGAACCCCTGGCAGTGGGACTAGGATCTATCCCTAGTGCATTAGCTTGCCTTTTGAAGTTCATTCCATGTGGTGGGATGCCTTGCTCAGCCTTGATGTGAGGGGAAGGGGGGGACAAGCTTAATCCTGCCTCAACTAAATGCGGTCAGGCATTATTGACTTCTTGTGGAGGCATTACTGTTTCTGAGGAGTGAATGGGGGTAGGTTGGGAAGAAGTGGAGGAAAAGGGAGGGAGAGGGAACTGTGATTAGTATGCAGAATGAATAAAAAGATAAAATTAAAAAATAAAAATATAACCTTGCTAAATACATTCTTGTGATGTGAATCATAATGTGTATTTTGAATTTTCAGTGAATTGTCTCACCTGGCTCAGTTCTTGGGTATCATGCAGATTAATCGTGGCTTTGTCAGAGATAGTGGGGATGGTAGGCATCCCCTTTGCCGATGGATTGAAAAAGGGTCTATGCTTTGATAGACCCATTATTGCTGGAATTGACAGACTTGGGTTCCAGTTTGGATAAAGTATAATAATTCTCATTGAATAACAGAGTATTTTTTTTGGAAGCCCTCTGATATGTATTGCTACTTTTCCATTAGAAAGAACATGCCAGCTTTGTACTTTGTGCTTGTACTGAGAGAATCACCAGATATTATTTGTACAATTCTGCATAGCATATAGGAAAATTGTTCTGCTATTGTTCTAGTGTGTGATGCTTGGACTATTTGTGAGGATAAACACATTTCCTGCATAGTTTCATCAGCTTTTCACTGTTTCCAGCTAGAATTGCCTGTTGATATTTTTGCCATTCCCCTTGCTTGATTTTTCTTCCTCAACACAATGAAATAATATTGATGTTTTAAAAAAAATCACACTTGCAAACAACAAAAACAACAAAAATACACTTGCCTTTGAAAGTTGCAATGATATGGACATAATCCCCCCGCCACAATTCCAAAATATTTTGTATAAATCTGCTGCAATGCTGGGACACCACATGGCTTGGATTTGCCATTAGCCAGGAGGGTTTTTTTTTTTTGTGCCTTGTTTTTTCTTTAACACAGGAGGTATTCTCAGCCATTCCTCTTCTCTATTTTCTTCTTATTTGATCATATTAAAATGCTTCCAGTATTTCCTACCAAAACCACACGTCCCTGGCCTTTTAGCACTGGGCATGCTGGGATATGGATCTCTTCTTTTGGCACACCCATCACTTAGGCATCCAACCTTCCACTTCTTGGCTCTGATTTGGCATTCACTTGGATCAGAGTAGAATACTGGTGGTTTGAAAGAAAATGACCTCCAAAGGGAATGACACTGTTAGGTGTGGTTCTGTTGGAATGAAGTGTGCCTCTGTGGAGGCAGCCTTTGGGGTCTCTTATATGCTCAAGCAACACCCAGTGTCTCAGTTCACTTCCTGTTGTCTGCAAGATGTAGAACTCGTAGCTCCTTCTCTAGCACCATGTCTGCTTGCACATTGCCTTGTCCTGCTATGATGATAATGGACTAAACTTCTGAAAATGTAAGCCACCCCAATTAAGTGATTTTTCTTTATAAGAGTTGCTGTGGTCATGGTGTCACTTTATGGCAATAGATATCTTAACTAAGACAGAAGTTGGTACCAGAGACTGGGGTATTTCTATGGTAAATCTGACCATGTTTTTGTTTGGAAGAATTTAGACTTTGGTACTATTGGTTAGGAAAACAATGGAATGCTTTAAGCACTACTTAATGGGGCACACATGGAAGATAGTGATGCCAAGACTTGAACTGAGTGGAGGGGGGATGGCTCAAGAGGTTTCAGAGGAGAAGAATATCAATATGTGGTCTAGATATCATTCTTATGGTATTTTGGTGAAGAATTTGGCTGCCTCTTGCCCTTGTCCAAAGAGTCTGCCATAGGCTAAAGTGAAGAGTTTTGGATTAATTCCCTCAGCAGAGGAAATCTCAAAATAAACTAGTACAGACTCTATTGTGTGGTTATTAGTGCTAACACTAATGAAGATTTGCAATAAAAAGGAGCAATCTGAGCAAGGAAAAATGTTTGAGGAGAAAAGAAACACCAGAAAGTGGAATGGAGTTAAGTACTCTATTCAAGGAGATAAACAGATTAAAAAATGGAGGGGATGGAGGATACTGAAAAAAATACTGGACCAAAGCAAGACTAAGAACCAGCTGGGCAAACTCTAACATCTGCATCTCCATGTCTGATGTCAAAATGCTCTTCAGATCTTCAGTTCCTCTCAGCTTTGTTGACTGTAACACACTTCTTTCCCTTGGGCTGGTTCTAGTCCCTGTTAGCAGCTGCTGGTGGTTATCCTATGATTCTGGCATCTCCAACATCTTGGGGTCTCCAAGGCAAATCAGGCATCAACTTCAGAGCTCCACACAATGGCCTCTCTATGCCTCCATTCAGGGACACCCCTGACACATGCTTGGCCTCGGCAGCTTTCTTTAGTATTGGAGGCAAATTCCATAGCCTCTCTCTTCTTTCCTTAACTCCAGAATCACGTGGATAAGGTGACAAGTTCTACTGCTTAACGAGGTTATAACATGGTTATAACCTCATTCAGTTACATCGTCACCAACTTTATGTGTTCAATGGTGTCCTTCACTGCTTAACCTTGGTGGTCCTGAAACTGAATCTGTAGATCAGGCTGGCCTTGAATTCAGAGATCTTTCAATTACAGCTTCATCAGCTTTCTGTTTTCAATGAATTCCTTCACTCTCTAAACTTGGCTATTCTTGAACTTGGCCTGTGGAACAGGTCTGCCAGCCTGGGATTAAAGGCATGCATCACCACACCCAACTCTAAATTTTTCTTGAATTCCTTTTTCACAAATTGGAAATTTAGCTTCGTGGGATTTTGCCCTGAGGTCACCACTTCCTTTATTCCATTTTTTAATCTGTTTGTCTCCTTGAATAGAGGATTTAGCTCCATTCCACTTTCTTGTGCTCCCTTTTTCCTAAAATATTTTTCTTGCTCAGCTTGCTCCTTTTCATGATATATCTTCATTAGAGTTACCACTAGTAACCACATGACAGAGTCTATACTAGGCTGCTCTGAGATTTCCTCTGCCAATAGAAATAATCCAATACTCTTCACTTTAGCCTCAGGCAAACTTTTCAGACAAGGGCAAAAGCAGCCACATTCTTCAGCAAAATATCACTAGGTAGCACACTAAAATTGTTCTCCTCTGAAACCTCTTGAGCCATACCCACCACAGTTCAAATCATTTTCAGCACCAAATCTTCAATGCTTCTATTAGTATGTCCCATGAACTAGCCATTTAAGCCTTTTACTGCGTTCCTAACCTAAACTCCCACAGTCCAAATTCCTCTAAACAAAAGCATGGTCAGACCCTTCATAGCAATGCCCTAGACCCTGGTATCAACTTCTGTCTTAGCCACAATTTCTATTGCTGTGAAGAGACACCATGACCATGGCAACTCCAGGGGGCTAGCAGACTCCTTTAGTGTGCTGGAAAAAAAGTCGTCAGTCTCCTCAGAACACACTGTGAAGTATCTGGCCAAGTTATGCCCTAAGACCAGCTTTCTATCACTCTTGCTTATGAACTAAGTAGCTAGGTTAGAGCCAGAGGGAAGATTTTTCAGTCTTAAATGCCAACTAAATAATTCATAGTCTGGTTCCAGGAATAAACCAGCTTGGAATTCACAGTGACCTTTCCATTTTCTGCCATCTTGCCACCTCTATTTTTTTTAAAAATACATTTTATTATACATATATTTATTTGTTCTTTGAGAATTTTATATTTGCATAAATTAAAAAATTGTACCTACTCTCCATTTCTCCCCTCCAATTTCCTGATGATGAAAGTTACAAAATAATCTCACATTAATTCAGAATTACATATAATAAAGAGTTATTTATTTAGGGGTAGACTCACAGATCACAGTTCTCTGTACAAATGGGGAACAGGAATCGAATCCTGCAGCTGGAAGCAAGAGAGTGAACACATACTTTGTAGCTGCATTTGTAGTATAAGAGACCACACCCAAGTGGGCTGGTATCTTAAAGGCTATTGGCCGAAGGAGCTCCGCAGCAATTCCCCCTGGACTCCCACCAACATGCTCCTCTCCCAACATTTTCCCCCTTATATCTCACTGAGTCCAACCAGTGCTGCCCCTATGTGCATGGATGTGTGACCAACCACTGGATTGAGGGGAACTAACTTCCAGTGGCTCTACTCCCAAAGAAAAATGACTCCCTCTCTCCCAGCAGCCACCAAATGATGATAGCTCTGAGCTAGGAGTGGGACCTTGTGATCGCCACAATCTCTGCTGTGATCTTCTCCACAGTCTATGATGTGATCTCCTTCACAGTCTCTGCTGTGATCTCCTCACAATCTCTGCTGTGATCTTCTCCACAGTCTATGCTGTGATCTCTCACACAGTCTATGCTGTGACCTCCTTCATAATCTATGCTGTATTGTTGATTGGCTTGATCTTGTGCAGGTCTTGTATGGGTGACCACAGTTGTGAGTTTATGAGTATAACAGCTATGCCACGTTCAGAAGACAACATTTCACAGTACCCTTCCCCATCCTCTGGCTCTCACATTTTTCCTGTTCTTTCTTCTGTTCCCTGGGATTTAGTGGTGGAGAGGTGATAAATATGCCCTATTTGAGACTAAGTGCTCACATTCACTGACTCTTAGCACTTTGACCAGTTATTTTATTATTTTTATTAACTGCTGTCTACTCCCAAAAGAGACTACTCTGATCAAGGTTGAAAGCAGCACAAATATATGGGTTTATGCAAACAGAGACTCCTCCTTCATTTCCCAGATGCCCAGACCTGAATAATCACCAGAAAATATATTAATTACAACACTGTTTGGTCAATAGCTTAGGAATACTCCTAGCCAGCTCTTAAATCTTAAATCAACCCATTTTTATTAATCTGCGTATCACCAAAGGCTGTGGCCTGCTGGTAAGTTTCCAGCATCTTTCTCCTTCAGCAGCTACATGGTGCCTGCCTAACTCTGCCTTCCTTCTCCCTGCCTTCAGTTTAGGTTTTCCTCTGAGCTCCCTATTCTGCCTTTCCACAGACCAAAGCAACTTTTTTATTGACCAATAGTAATAAAACGTATTAACACTATACAGATGGTAATCTCACATCAGGTTTAAACATAAATATTTAGAAGTAAGTTTGACTATATGACCGTTTAGCAAAGTAATAGTAGGTTTTCTCCTAGGGATGGCTTTTGACTAGGAATATAGAACCAGCTATGAATTAACTCCTGTGGAATGAGCCTCAAATCTAACCAGAAAGTGATTGGTTACCATCCTAACAGCTATACCTCTATTGCACCAGTCGGTGCACCTAGCCTGGTAGGTCGGTATTGTAGTATGCAAGACCCAGTGCTGAGAAAGACCACTGACATCTTTTCTCCTGCAGGTGTATACATAGCACCTTCTGACACTATGAAAGCTCCCTAGCAGGGAAGGTTTCTGATCAGTTTGAGACTGAGTTCCCTGTAACATGTAACCAACTGTTCAGTGGAAACCCCAGAAGTCTTTGTTTCCCATCACAATAGTAAGATACGATTTCCACCTCTCTCTTGATACACATCACCTTCTCTGATAAACCCCAATGAAATCTCTTAAGCACCAGGAATTCTGTTCTGTTTTTATTCAGAGATGAGGCTGTTTGAGTTAATGATTTCTCCTGGAGGATTGTATAAGAAGCAGACCTAACTATTTCTCCCATATCAAATTATGATTTCTGGTTCCAGTTCCTTAGGGTCTGCAGGCCACAGCAATGCCAGCCATTCTTCCACATTTCTAGGACAGCTTGGGATTTCTCTATCATTATTAGTTAAATACACACATCTTTTCTTTAAAAAAATTTTTACGCATGTATATGTGTGTTTGTATATGTCTAGGTACAAATGCATGTGTGTGTATGCATGTACATTTGTCTACAGGCATGCGCAGGCTTGAGGTTAATGTGGAAAGTTAAAGTTGACCCCTCTTCCTTCTTATTCTTTGAGACAAAGAAAGAGAGAGAGAGAGAGAGAGGAGAGAGAGAGAGAGAGAGAGAGGGAGAGAGAGAGGCATCTCTTCTATATTTTAAAAACTGAGAGAAGATGTTATTATCTATGCTAGCCAGTCAGGTGTTGTCCCATCATCAATGCCGATATTTCCATATTGGATTGTTCTGGATTTTCTAGCCAACCCCTCCGTCCCAGTTTACTTGGCTTGTTTAAGCTGAACCTCAGCCCTCACTACACAGGGCTCTGACTGTGGAGTCCTCAGTTCAAGGCAAGGTTGACTCCATTGAGTTGTAAAGAAACTCAGACCAGGCTCAATGATGCTTCCCCTTCTGAAGCTGTCAGATTTATTCCTGTGGTGTCATTTAACTTGATTTCCTCTCCTCCCCGTGTCTTCTTGACCAGAAGTTGCCTCTATAGGATGAATAGTTGCAAATCACACATTTTTCACGGGAACCATGGTGGCATGACACATGTCGCACTGGGACACATAATATTTTGATGATATTATAATGTGTTTGACCAGCAGGTTGCAGTAATCACGGCCTAATTGATTCCCTCTGTGACATACCTATTGGTTTGTCCTTACTAGAAGATCATCTGTATGGTGCAACTCTGGCACCATATGAATGTCCAGTTCTCATTAGCCGTGTACCCGAGAGCTTATGGATGGTTTGGACATCTTGGCCTGTGTGATGGTTTCTTAGAAGGCCAATTTCCTGATTCTGTGATCCCCTCTTGCTGGTGAATCTGGCAGTCTTCTGTAAACTTGATCTTTACCCAGCAACCAGATGGCCGATTTCTGTGGAACGCTTTTTACTGGCAAGACTTGACTGAAGCTGAATTCTTTCACTGTGGTCACTAATTTTCAAATTAATCCATGGCAAATAGTGACAGGAAATTTCTCTCTACTCCTCATCCTAAAGTGTCATTATGAACTGCTTTGATCCACTATAATCAACATTTTTGATTGTTCTGTAGCTTGGATAGTGAGGGCTGGATTTCTCAGTGCTCAAAACTAGGTAGGCATCCTAGCAACTGTAAAATGTTTTTTTTAAATGGTATACCACTAAAAAACCATAACCATTTCATATAAAATTATTTTTGATTACAAAATAAGTCTTAATTTTAGAGATCTTAGTGTAATAAAAAGGCTAATGTTAAGTTCAGAGCAATAATCTTACATTGTGAATTCATGAGTTTATATTAATAGTTACAACTTAATTTGGTAGTAGGATTGCTTTGCTTCTTTCATTTTAATAATCATATATCTTTAACATTACCTTTAATATTGATCCTATTGACTGAAATTCCCATAAAAAAAGTCACCACTACAACAGCCATCTCAAGAACCTGTTGAACCGATGAGAACTTCAATGACCATGGAGAGGTTGGAATGTTGCTGGTTGAGAACCAAATTCTCTTGGGTTATCTTAGCCCCCCAGTTAGCCACTTTGTCCACCTGCATGTGTGGCCTAATGTTCTTGTGATCTCTAGGAAATTCTTTTGAAATGTACCAGCAGGTTTCCAGCTCCCACTATCCTCAGAGCTAAGAATGTCATCGGATGGTATCCAAGGCCAACAGCGGAGTGTCTCCTTTACTGTAACTCACTTATGCGACATTTCCAACCATTTGAAAGTGCATTGGTTTATGACTTCATTTGTTCTTCTCATATAGTGTGGTGGTTTGAAAGAAAATGGACATCAAAGGGAGTGGCACTAATAGGAGGTGTGGCCTTGTTGGAGGGAGTATGTTACCGTGAGGGTGGGCTTTGAGGTCTTCCCTCAAATGTGTTGGTCAGTCAACATCTTGTTTCCTGCAGGCTGTAGGACTCTCAGCTACTCCATCACCATGTCTGCTTGCATGCTACCATGCTCCCTGTCATGATGATCTTAGATCGATTCTCTGTAGTAGGGAGCTGCGGGCCTCTTCCCACAGCCCGGCTCATGGTTGCCTGGCTAGCTTATGCCCCAAAATAACGACACACAAACTCTATTCTTTTAAACACTGCTTGGCCCATTTCTGTTCATGTATGTAGCACCCCAAGGTGCGCTTACCAGGAAGATTCTAGCCTACGTCCATCCTGGGTCAGAGCTTCATCGTGTCTGCTCTGGAGAGGAGAGCATGGCGTCTGTCTCTCAGAGGAGCTGCCCTGCATCTGAGCTCACTTCCTCTTCCTCCCAGCATTCTATTCTGTTTACTCCACCCACCTAAGGGGTAGCCTATCAAATGGGCCAAGGCAGTTTGTTTATTGACAAATGACCTTCCTCCATCATTTCCCTTTTTTCTGTTTAAACAAAAAAAAAAAGGAAGGCTTTAACTTTAACATAGCAAAATTACATATAACAAAACAGTTATCAAGTAAAAATTACAATATTTACATCTATTTTATCTTTATCATAACTAAGGAAAACAATAACTATCTATATATTCTTTAACTCCCTCAAAGACTCCAGAAGGATATAATATTACCTAAGCAAACAAGAAATAAGCAACTTTCAAACTCTAGAAATGACAGAGACATCTCACTGCCTGGACAGTCACCCAAAGTTCCTCTGTACCGTTGGGGCATCCATCTTCGGCCTAAAGGCCCATAGTATCCAGAGACGTTTCCATGAAGCAAGAAATTTAAAGGCAGTTCAGTCACTATCTGCTGTGTCCTGCAGAATGTCTCACAGACTCTTTCATGAATCAGGAACCCCGAAAGATCATCTCACCTTTAGGCAAGTTCAGCAGTCCTCTCTCTGCGGGTTCTTTGTGTCCAGTTTATAAAATAGTCCAGGCAAGAGCAGTTTCTTGCCCAAATGGCTATCAAACTCCATAAGGATCCTCTTCGATGCCCATCTCCTTCTTGAAGTAGATTGGTGCTGCCAGGAGCAGAGTGTCTCATTGTCATGAAAAACCCTAAGTTATTAAAACATTTAAAATGCCATATTTTATAATCTTTGAAAGATATGAAGAATGCCTATCTAAAATATATCTATGTACATCTAGAAAATCTAACATGACTACAAGCTTGACTATTATTGATAATTATCCATTAACAACCTATATACATTACATTTTTAAGTGAACTACACAATCACAATACCTTAATCAATATCAGAAATACATATACATATAATAAAATTGACCTTAAATTAATATCAGTAAACCAAGATTCATATCAATGCAAATTATTCACATCTATATCATCTCCCCCTTTAAATGTAAAAGAACATTTATAAACAATATATGGGAACATGGGCGTAGTTTTTTCTCTCCAAACTGCTTCCTGCTGAATGGGGGCGCTGTTAATCAAGTCTTTCATGGTATAACCTGTGTGCTAGGTTCCTCTCAGTCGGCAGTTGAGCAAAGTAATTTTTTGAAGGTGTTCACAGCAATCCTTCAGGAGGACGTGGTCTATCATACCATATTGGGATCGAAGAAGCAATCCAAAGAGTCTCATCCTCTGTGAAAACAAAAGAAGAAACTCTTTTCCAAAGTATCATATCCTTAGATACAAATTCTGAAGTCAAGGTATTTTGAAAATATCTATCTTGGATTAGTTCAGCAGCATTTATAAACAAATATCTTTTAGCATCTGTTGCTCCTTCCTCAGCATTCAAACAATTCAAAGAGAGCATAATAGCATACAGTATCAAGATTCTCTGTGTAATTTCCATCTTTGTGCAGCTTTATTTTAACTCTATTTTGTTTACTTTTACTTTTACTTTATATTTTCTGTATATCTTCGTCCTGGAATAACTCTTTAGACAAGGCTGTCCTTGAACTCACAGAGATCTGTCTGTCTCTGCCTCCCAGGCAGTGGGATTAAAGGCGTGTGCTACCACACCTTGAAGTCTCAGAGGTCAATCTCCCTCTGTCTCCCAAGTGTTGGGATTAAAGGTGTGTACTACCACACCCAACTACTCTCTTTCTTCCTTATTTTACTTTTAAGAACTTTATCTTTCAGCCTGCATATATTTTTAAACACACTGTAAATCATTTAAAGTTTTCTTTGTCTTTGAATCTCTCTTTACTGTATATCTCTCTCTCTTTTTCTGACCACATGAGTCTTTAATTTACCAAGCAATATCAGTAGGACGAAAGCCGTGCCTTTGATGGCTGGATTCAGCACATTTATTAGCTTTCCAGCCTCATGGAGGAGATACCAGCTCTAGCCATGTTTATCACAACTCTGTGGCGTTTCAAGGTATTTGCCAGCAAACAAGCTGCAATACTATATCCACAGACAACATTCAACTCCTCTCTCTGTAGTCAGCCCTCCTGCCTCAAACAGTCAGAGTTTGCCCTGGCAGGATGGCCCAGAAAGCCGGCATTTTAAAACAGCACAATTTTTTTCCTGCTATGGCTGAAAACCGAAAAGCATGCCTTCAGCTTTTCACCAACACCGTTTTAAGTATTTCGTGGTAGGACATCTTAAATGAGCTGCAAGGTTTCACAGCTGAAGCTGAGTCAGGAAGCCTCTCTTAGATGAGAGCACTTGCTTGCCTCTAGCAAGCAGAGCAGACCCGAGAAATTGCTGCTACCAAGAAAACACGCTTTACTCTATTCTTTCCCAAGCTTTCTCAGGCTTTCTGTGGATGCAGTTATCCACGTGGGCGCCATCTGTAGTAAGGAGCTGCGGGCCTCTTCCCACAGCCCGGCTCATGGTTGCCTGGCTAGCTTATGCCCCAAAATAACGACACACAAACTCTATTCTTTTAAACACTGCTTGGCCCATTTCTGTTCATGTATGTAGCACCCCAAGGTGCGCTTACCAGGAAGATTCTAGCCTACGTCCATCCTGGGTCAGAGCTTCATCGTGTCTGCTCTGGAGAGGAGAGCATGGCGTCTGTCTCTCAGAGGAGCTGCCCTGCATCTGAGCTCACTTCCTCTTCCTCCCAGCATTCTATTCTGTTTACTCCACCCACCTAAGGGGTAGCCTATCAAATGGGCCAAGGCAGTTTGTTTATTGACAAATGACCTTCCTCCATCAATTCTCTGAAAGTGTAAGCAAGTCACCCTGATTAAATGTTTTCTTTATACGAGTTGCTGTGGTCATGGTGTCCCTTCACAGCAATAACAACCCTAACTAAGACATACAGAAACTAACTCCATAAAATTGTTACTGTATTGGAATACTGAATATGGAGTAAGCTAAACCTGTGTTCCCAGGCCATGGCTGCTCATATTTGACTCCATATAATCTGTGTTCTTTCATGTTGACAATTCCAGCCTCTTTCTGTGGATTTCTTGTGGCAGCTGTGGTGAAGAACTTGGTATCATTTGTTCTCCCACAGGTCTGAGTCAGCATCACTGGAACACCACAGTGGGATGGCTAAGCTTCAGAGCACCCCCTAGAGGTTCTCAGGGAGAAGCCTTGCCGTGTTCTCCGCAGCTTTTGGTGGCTGCCAACCTCTCATGGCAACTGAGCTCCAGCCTCCTCCTCTCTTTCCTCAACTGCTCTCTGCCCAACCCGGCTGTGGCTCCTGTCATCTCCAGGTTCACTACACTCATCAGAGTATCAGCACTCACTCATGCCTGAGGACTGTGACTACCACCTCTTTATGCTGATATGTCCCTTTCTCTTCTTTCTTTCCAGAACTTTTTATTTCCTTCTAAACCTTTCTGTCCGTACTCAGAGATGAAATTTTCCATGCTTCTTTTAGCCTCCACCCTACCAAGACCTGGGCAAGTTGTGGAGGTATTAGGGCTTAAGACGAGAGATCCTGTGAGACTAAGCCTAATACCACAGACGTGGGGAGTTTGTTCGTCATGAAGACCTCCATGGCTAGGGTGCTTCTGCTCTTGCGGTAGAGTCAGTTAGTCCTGACTGTTTTTTAGCAGTTGTGAAACTAAGTCCTTCTGATCGTGCTGCACCACAGATGTGGTTCATTCCTCATTTAGTGGATTATGTGGCGTAACAAATGAATAGGGGAACCTTTAATGGGTAGAGGTGAAGGTCAGGTGTTCGTGGAGGTTAGCTAATTGAAGGTGTGGCTCTTGGAAAGATTAATACAGCTCCTGGCAGGCTTTGGGTTGGTCTCCGTAAGAGTCAGAAAAGAGAAAGGCTAGTTCCTCCATCTCACTGGTTTCCGATCTTACCACGTGACTCCTCGGGCCGTGCTCTCACCTGGCAGTGTATCCAACAAAAGGCCCTCAACAGAGACGGCAGGTAGTTGAGACATCTGATAGTGAACCTTCAGCCTCCAAAATTGCTAGTTAAATATACTTCTTTTTACATTATATAGACTTGAGTGTTTTGTTATTGCAATAGGAAATGGTCCATGGCATTATACAGACTTATCTTTTTATATATTCTGTGTCTGTGTGCTCTTATTTTTCTATTCGATGTCTTTTGGAGAAATATCAAACTTGAACCTATTGAGTAAAAGTAATGCCCTTTCATGATGGAGAGATCCCATGTTCCTAGAGATGGTATGTGGTTCACCGTGTGACTTTTTATCTGGAACACTCAAATGGAACAAAGCGGTGATTACATGGCATGACATCTGTGGGAAGTAGGGATTTTTGTAACCTGTGATACTTCTTTATACTGTTTCACTCATGTGGTATGAAATCTACTTTATACAAAGCGCTGGTGACTCGGGGGTAGTTGGGATTGTCCTCACGTCTTTGTGTTTGTTGACTTTTCATCCTAGTCCAGCAAATGTAAGTCTTTCTGGGAGATTTAGTAGAACTCAGACTATTTCCCCATCCTGTCTTGATTATATGCTTGGAAAGGGGAATATGATGACCAAAAGGGTAGAATAATTTCTGTGATGGGAACTCTGGCTATTGCCATGACGCACTTGAAATTATGCTGTTACTGTCTTTAGGTATTAATTCTATTTCCTGCAATAATGAACTGCAGAATTCAAGCACTTTGGAAGCACATGAGCGAGAAACTATGTCCTCAGAAGAGAAAATGGCCAGAAGGTGAAGTAGCTGCTCTGCTAGCGTGCAGATGCTGGCCGTTTGGAAGGCTTTGGGCTGTTTAGTGTCAGACTCCAGGATGCATTTTTGATAGAGTGTAGTAGCTTTGAGGGCATGGCAAGTGATTGGTGTTGAACTTAGTGGGATTGTTTCTGAGAAGCGAGTTAGAATTCTTAGATGTTGAAATTTGCCTTGACTGTCTCAGTACATATGAGGAACAACTGTGGAACAAGGGTTAGTCTCAAAAGTAAAAATTCTATAATAGTTTATTTGATTGGAATTGCTTATCAGATCCTTAACTACACATGCCAGGAACAAACGGAACAGATGCCTGACTGACAAAAGGCATATTTCAGGGCCCTATCCAGCACATCTCCCCTCGATGGAGTTCTGTTTCCTCTGCTATGACGGAGTGACTCATCACATGTCGAAGAGCAACTGAATCAAGTGACATGAGCTCAGGCTGATTTCTATTGGGTCTTTTAAGTTGATTATATATTTATTACACATTTTTCAGCCAGGGTCTTGATGGGGAATGAATGTCTCTTTGTATGCTGTGAATATGTGTCATTACCATTGGTTAATAAAGAAGCTGATTTGGCCAATAGCCAGGCAGAATAGAGTCAGGTGGGAAATCCAACAGAGATACAGGAAGATAAAGGATGGAGTCAGGGAGATGCCAACAGTTGCTGGGGAAGCAAGATGAGAGGTAAAAAGTCAGAAGCCTCGTGGTAAGATATAGAATAATAGAAATGGGTTAATTTAAGTTGTAAGAGCTAGTTAATAATAATCCTTAGCTAATGGATCAAACAGTTTGTAATTAATATTAAGCCTCAGAGTGGTTATCAGGAACTGGCAGGTAGAAGAGAAACTTCCAGTTACAAATGATCTCACTATGATGATCTATGTTGGGTCCAGTCTCAACTGGTTTGTAAATTCTAGGGTACGGGCATGTGGATTAGAAATGTTAGGCAGAAAAATCAGAGATACAAAAGAAAAGGACAGAGATACAGAATAGAGTCTGGAGGGCAGCCCAGTGAATACTGAATATGCCCACATTTATTTTCTATATGCTTTATATACAATTATCTCTTCAGTACCTGAAACATCAAGTAACTATATTCTGAGTTAAGTATTCTGTAGTTTAGGCAGGACGTGCAGTGACACCTTAGGCCAAGCATCCTGTAGGCAGCCACACCCTGGGTCAAAACTCCTGCCATAACCTTGAAGGAGCAAGAATAGGCCTGAACTCTCCGACCTTTAGTCAAGGTAGAACGGATCCACTTTGGTGGCTCCAACAGATCTAGTGATTAAATTCATAGCTGGCCTTAAATTCAATCTGTTGGATATTTTCTTGTATAATAGAAATTTGATTATCTTATAACCTCAGCCAAAGTTTTCTTGCTCTCCCTTAGTTTGGATATTCTATATGAATTTCTGCCCCTAAAATAAATCATGGCAATCCAGGTATTATTTTAGGTTGATTTCCATAGATGTGAGTCACTATGTGTCCCAGAGCCAAGGTCAGAAAGTGTCAGAGGATGTTTCTTAAGAGGAGAAAAGAGGAAGCAGTCTGGGCTGACTTTGTGAATCGTAAGGGCTCTTGGGAAAGGGGATCAGGAAAGAAACGGGGCACTTGTGTGAGAATGGCTAGAGGATCCGTGCTCCAGACCAAAGAGCCTTGAAAGTCAGATGGAGGAGTTTTTTGACAAGACGGAAGGCCATAATTCATCGGCACCATTAAGTCATATCAGCTCTTACCTCAGCCAGTCACCTGAAAAGTCTTAGCACAAATCCGCTTGAGGCTGAATCTGGCTGAAATGAACTTGGGTGCTGAGCACACACATCTGCCCTGCCTCTGTGGCTCTGTGTTAAGGATAAAGGTCAGGGTTGAATGTGATGCTACCTGGACTTGGGTGGTGATGCCACAGAGACTCATGCTTCTACCAGAAGTTCCGAGCCATGGACTTGCCTGGGAAGGGTGTGTAATTAAAGTTCTGTCTTGCACCCAAAGAGCACATGGCAACTGACTTAGACTGGAACCTAAAATTTTTTGCTTTGTTTGTTGCTTTTTTATTTTCCTTTCCATTCATATCCACAGTAAATAATCTATGAAAACACGCAGTTATCCGTGGTCCTTTACTCTGAAAAACAATTGGCATGTACGGGTAATTGATTGGTCTGTAGTTGACGATTGCTGTATCTTCATAATGGACCAGCTTTTGACTACTGCTGCAGACTGTAGTGGTGTGACTGTGAATGTCTCCATGGGCTATGGTATTTGAATACTTGATCTCCAGTCACTGTTTGGGGAAGTTTGGGAAGTGTGGTCTTGCTGGAGGAAGTATATCACTTGGGGTAGGATTTGAAGTTTCGAAGCCTTGAGCCACTCTCAGTTGGCTGTCTCTGTTTCATGCTCACTGTTGGAGATGGGAGTTCTCAGATCCTAGTTTTTGTAGCATGGTGTTTTGTTACAGCAATAGAAAGGTGACGGATACACAATCAAGGGGTTCTAAGATGGAGCCTGGTGCACTGAAGACCAGCGATAGACCAGTTCTGGAGGCAGCCCACAGTGTGGGTTGTGTACTGGGAATAGCTTTTCCTAGCCCCAAGGTCTCCTCTTTCTCTGGGGCTGCTGGAGCCTGTCCCCTGTTCAGCTTCTGCCAGATTCTCTTTCCCATCTCCCTAAGTGTCCTTTTCTCTATGTCTGCCAGACTCTGTCTCCAACCCAATATACTGTTAGTTTTCCTAAGACAGAGTTTTGCTCTGCAGCTGAGGTGGCCTAGAGCTTGAGATCTTTGCGCCTCAGCTTCTCTTGTGTGCAGTAGAAGGACGGATGTTGTTTTCGTATCTGTTCTGTGAGCCTGTGCCTTTTTATAGGCGAACTGAGTCCATTGATATTAAGAGATATTAATGATCAGTGATTGTTAATTCCTATTATTATTATTTTTGTTTTTGGTGGTAGAGTGTGTGTGTGTGTTCCTTCTTTGGGATTTGCTGGTGTGGGATTATCTATTACCTGGGTTTTTGTGGGTATAACTAACTTATTTGAGTTGGATTTTCCTTCTAGTACTTTCTGAAGAGCTGGATTTGTAGATAGGTATTGTTTAAACCTGGTTTTGTCATGGAATATCTTGTTTTTGGAACCTGAAATTAATTCAGGGCAGGCGCTATTCCCCATACCCTGTCTCCTTTTATTATCTTTCTACTTGCATAAGGATGGCAGAAGGAGACGCTTCCTCCCGAGCTCTCACCATAGTCTCACCATAGATGCTTCAGCCATTTTACCTTTGGCTCCCATTTTATTTGGTGGAACTCGTAGGGGCCTCTGAGCTTGCCTGGTAGGCACAAGAGCAGAAATAGCATTTAGTTTTAGACATCATCAGGAATATTCCTTCCAATCAGATGTGGAGTTATTTTACAGCAGAATTCCTACCCCTCAAACCATGTGTGATCTTGAAGTTTTTCTGAAATGGAAGTGTCTATGTTTGAAATGGAGAGTGGTCTGTACTGGGGGCTCCTGGGCTGTCAGGGGAGTTTGAGCAGGGTTTAAAGCGCGTTAGTTTCATTTGCCAATCACCCTTGAAGGAGTTTAATAAACTTTTGCTCCAAAGGGCTAGCTGTAACACAATTAGCATTTTCGTTTTTAATAGTGGGACCCGAGGTTATGGAAAACCACGAACTCAGGAATGTGTATTTGTCTTTTACCCAAGTCCTGCCTTCTGCTCTCCGAGGTCAACACAGGACGCTGTCACCATGCTTGGTTGGTGCCCTTCAGTTCACCTCTGTTGACTTCTCACAGGGAGGCAGCATGGTCTTTGCTCCTTTGATAGTCTTCAGGACTGATCCCCCATCCCCAGGGTGGAGGGTTTTGTACCAGTTGACCTTCTGATTAGCCAGGGGAGGCATAAATGCGGGGGTATCGATTGGCTTTGACTTTCCAGAAATAAGACAAAGGTACTTTCTGCTGATAGCTAAAACTAATTACAACCCAGGACAGCTGGGCTTTCAGTATCTTAAAGCAATGCCCTCAGGTCTCTTAGCAAATAAATAGAACCCAAGAGCAAAGGGAGAATGAAATGGGGGTGAGGGAAGGACAGGCTCCTTTTCTGCCCTCTGCTATTTGACTTTTGCAACCGAGGTTTCTCTTGCAAAGACTGATGCAGCGTCATGGCTGCGTTCCTTCTGTAAGGAACATGCATGGTGGCTATGTTCTCCTCCATGTACACGGTGAAGCAGGACTTGGTGTCTCCAAGTACCCCTAGGCCTCTGTGCTCTGACCATGCTTCTGACAGAAAATTCACATTTCTGGCTTCACAGGCGAGCATGAGCCAAGGTCCCTTTGGACACTCTTGCCGACATCTTTTGCTATCCAGTCCCAACATGCTCTCTACAGCTTTCTTGTCTTCCAAATCAGTGTTGGCTGGTAGCCCGTGTGCTCACTCAGCAGAGGAGGAGCTGGGGGCTGAGAAGCTGCCATCTGTTCAGCCCCTAGGCAGGTCCGTGAACTGGTTCATCTCATTTGGCTTCATGTGCCTCCCGAGTACCCCTCCACCTCTCATCGCTCCATTGGCTGAATCTGATGCCCAACAGCCCTCTGCTCTTTTAAGAAGCCACGACTGGTTTGTGAAAACGCCCGTGGTGGTTTGAATGAGAACCACCGCCACTGGCTTGTGTATTTGAATACTTGGGTCCCAGTTGGTGGAACTGTTTTGGAAAGATTAGAAGGTGGGGCTTTGCTGGAGGAAATCTATCACTGGCTTCAAAGGCCCATGTCAGGCCCATTCTCCTCTTCTCTCTGCCTCAGCCACTCTTCTGGTGCCAGGCCTGCCTGCCTACTGAGATATTCCCTACTGTGTTGGTCATGGACTTACTCTCTGAAGTTGTATGCAAGCCCCCAATGAAATGCTTTCTTTTATAAGTTACCTTGGTTGTGGTGTCTCTTCATAGTAATAGATTAAGTAAGGCAGCACCTAACTGTTAACTATGCTGCTTCCAAGATCAGAGGAATCTGAATATGCCCTGAGAAGTGCTTAAGTTCTCCGGCAGCAATACGTTTCTTCCACCTTCCAAGAAGTGCTGCTCTGTCTCCCCATAGGTAAAAATCCTTTTGACCTGTTCTGGGGTCCTCGTTTCCCCGTGGACCCTGATTATTTTCATGGGACTCCATTTTTGCTATGACACTGCACCATCTAATTGCAGGTATTGTGGTTGACTTTAATGTCAACTAGTCACAAATTAGAATCCCCTGAGCAGGAAATTTACCTGAAGAAGTGTCCTGATCACCTGGACTGATATGGGAAGACCCGCCCCGACTGTGGGCAGCACCTCCGAGTAGCAGCTCAGAGCATTTCAGAAGGAAGCTGATCACATCTTCTGCTGGCTTCCCCGCTAGTGCCCTTTTGATTTGAGCTTCTGAGAGCTGTGTCAAAGTTGTTTACCAACCCTGCTTCCTGAGCATGCATTCATTGTCCTGGCCTTGATTGAGGATCAGGCGGTGAGGTCTTCACCTATTGACCCACCTGGCTGGGTTAGGGATAAAACCTCCGAGGTGCTGTTCAATAAAGGGCTTCTTCTACCAGCAGCTTGAGAGGTGTATGCATGTTCAATCCTGACGTCCTTCACTCGCTTTCGGTTCCTGGCTGTGCAGGCACGGCACTTCTGTGTTTGGAAAGGCATTTGTGGAACTCTGTGAAGGTAGAATCCTTGAGAGAGGGAAGGCAAGAGGTCAGTGAGGAGGCTCTGAAGGATGACCTGGTGAAAGGAAGGTGGTGGAGGTCAGGTCTGGGGTTTATTGGGTAGGGCTCATCATCAAGGTTAAGTGATGCTTTAGACATGGAAAATGAGAGAGGAAGGCACCTATAGGGGGTTAGTTGCTTGCATTCCTGGTAGTGCCCAGTGCTATGGTAGCAAATTACCATGAACAAGATGGCTTAACATGACATCAGCTTATCATCACATGGTTCTGGTGGCCAGAAGTCTCAACATTAGTGCCAGGATTCATCTATTCTTTGATGGCCCTGCTGTAGAATTTGTTCTGAGCACTTTCTTGCTTTTCAGCTGCTACGTCTGGTCATTGATATTCTTTGTCTTCGAGACAAATCTTTCCAGTCTCTTCCTCTGTTTTCACACAGCCTTTCTTCCTGGGTGTGTCTGAATTTCAGCTCGCTCTCTGTCTTTCTCTAAAAGGACCTCTCTAGTCTTAGAGCTTACCCTAAATTTAGGATGATCCTCATTTTTATATCCTTCATTTAATTATATTTCAAAGATGTGATTTCAAGTAATGTCACAGTCTGATGTTCCAGCTGCTCACATCATTTAGAGGGAAGAGCACCATTTGACACTACTCAATTTGGTCCGTACATCATCTGAAGAAGGAGGTTGACAAGGAATCACAAGTATAGTTTCAGGTATATGGAGTCTGGATTGTGCATGGGATATATGTGCAGAGATTGCTGAGGATGCATGAACTGAGAGCTGATGAGAGGGACTTAGCATCACATATATATTTGGTAGCGATGGATGAGTTTTACCATTCAAGGAAACCATGTACAATAGAAAAATTATTGGGACAATGGTAGACTCTGTAGAAATGCCAGTACAGAGACATGGAAGATGTAACATTAATTAACGTTACCAAGGAGGAGTGGTCATGAGGACAGGAGGAAAACCAGGAGCTGGTTCTAATGCTGACACAAAGAACACTTCAAGGAGAGCGCCCCCCTGGGAGGTGTCAGGCACAATAGGAAGATGAAGACAATTGCTGAGTTCCAAAGCGTCCCAGCAGCCATGTCTATGTCGACATGAGTTCAAAAAACAATACACCCCTGTTACTTCCACTTATCTGGTTGAGCGCCTGCTCATATTTTCTGTGACAATTGATAATAATGTACAACACAATGTGTACAGTGAGGAATGACTTGGCTCTATGTGAGAGGCTCTAAATTCTGGTTGTGGTATTTGTATTTCATGATAATTCCTCTAATTGGGTAGGGCAATACCCAAATGGATCTAATTTCCTCTTACAAACTTCTGTCTGCTCTAATGCTTCTAATCACTGCAATTATAAGGCTGTTGGAGGGTAAAAGGTGGCTAGAAGGAAAATCGCAGTAAATTAGTGTAGAACAACAAGCAGTTGAAAGCAGGAAAGTGGGGACATTGTGTCATTGTCTGAGAACTATAGAGATGGCTTGTGGGCAAAGTGCTTGTTGTACAATCATAAAGACCCAAGTTTGGATCTGAAGCACCCGTGTAAAGCTGGGCCCAGAGGTGCATCTCTGTAACCCCAGCACCGAGGGGCAGGGACAGGTGAATTCTAGGGCTTGCTGTCCAGCTGTCCACCAGAATGAGAGCTCTTGGTCCAGTGAAAGATCCCGTCTCAAAAAATAAGTGAGTGAGGAAGGCATTCTGACATTAACCTCTGGCCTTATGAGGTTATGCATATGAGAGAGTGGGCATGCATGCATACGTGTGTGTGTGTGTGTGTGTGTGTGTCTGTGTATTGTGTCAGAGAAATGATTTGGCACCATGGCCCACTTATCTGATGGTGACGGTATTTCTTACAAGTGTTCAAGGCAATGGCTTGGCATGCTCAGGACTGATTAGTCATGGTTTGGTCTTCCAGCCCTAAACTGGCTGACTCTCAACTCCATGAGAATTATGCTGTCATAATCTGATTGGTCATGGCACTTGCTTGCCCAAATCTTAAAGAACCAAAAAAAAAAAAAAAAAAAATCCTACTAATTGTGAGAGGTGGTACCCAATGTCAAAGGCTGGTTTTGCCTTGATAGCTGGATGTATTACTCTTAAATTTAATTGAGGATACTAAATGTTTTAACTAGGATAGATGGGTTTTATTGGAGCCAGAAAGAGCCCCAAATAAGACAGGGTGGGTGATCCTTTCATTTGTGAGTGAGGATGACGGATACTGCGTCTTATTTTTAAAGTTGACTTCCCATTATGCTGCTTGGCTGGTCCTGAGTTCTTGGGTTCAGGACGTCCTGACTCCTGAGTGTTTGAGACTGTGAACTCACACCACCATGCCAGGCTTTGGCCCTCTTCTTTTTTTCCCTCCCTCTTTTTTTCCCTCCCTCTTTCTTTCTTTCTTTCTTTCTTTCTTTCTTTCTTTCTTTCTTTCTTTCTTTCTCTCTCTCTCTCTCTCTCTCTCTCTCTCTCTCTCTCTCTCTCTCTCTTTCTTTCTTTCTTTCTTTCTTTCTTTCTTGAGACAGGGTTTCTCTGTAGCTTTGGAGCCTGTCCTGGAACTAGTTCTTGTAGAACAGGCTGGCCTTGAACTCACAGAGATCTGTCTGCCTCTGTCTCCCAAGTGCTGGGATTAAAGGTGTACGCCCCCACCACCCAGTTGCTTTGACCATTTTAAGTGTACAATTCACAACAATGATCCCACCACTCTGCAATTTTCCTCCCTCCTTCTCTCCTTTCCTCTCTCCTTTCCTACATCTTTCTGTGTGTGTGTGTGTGTGTGTGTGTGTGTGAGAGAGAGAGAGAGAGAGAGAGAGAGAGAGAGAGAGAGAGAGAGAGAGTAGCAGGAGAAGGAGAAAATGATAATGATGATGCTGGGTACTCGAGTCTACCAGGAACTAGCATAGTGAACACTGATGGTCTAAATCCTTCTGTTTCAGGTCATTGTTTAATTCTTCCTGAGTAATCATCTACCCCCCCACCTCCATAATGTCAATAGTTTTCCTGAGACTCTTTTCAAAGAACTACTTATTTCTGGGTGTGTAAGTAAACACAACTAAAATGTCTGGCCTCTCAAATTAGCCCATTCTACCTTCTCGTACCGCCCTTGGCTGTTTCCTAGTTCCAAGTGTGATTCCTGAGAAATCCGAGGGAAGCATCTTTTTGTAAACCACAGTGAATGAGTTAGATTGAGTGGTTACACATGTGGTAGAAATGAAAGGAAAGGGAGTCACTTTCATTTGCACACCTGGAATTGCTATATGCTCGGGAGTCAATTGTTCCTTGGGTCCTGCCACCTGAGGTCCTCTGCCAATCCTTAGGAACAAGGGCTGACGTAGATTCAGTCCTTGCCGTGGCAGCGTGACCTCAGTCAGAGACTCTCACAAGCCAGCAGGCTGCTGTCGTCTTTCCTCGGTGAAAGGGAGCCATTGGGAGGGTGCAGGCTTGGAAGACTTCCTATGTGGTTTTCCTAGGGGTCAGTAGGAGTCTACCACCCCAGACCATGTTCAAGGCAAGGCATGTATGCTTCAGACAGAAAAACGCAAGAGATATGCACACATTTGGGAGTCTCTGGCTAACAGAGCTGATGGCAGAAATTTCACTCTATAACCTATGATCCATGCTACCAACACTGGGGCCAGCTTTGCCCTGATGTTCGGTATTATGGACATCTCAGACAGAAATTTAATATTACTAAGCATTCTTAATTAAATAAGTTATCCAAGTAGTACCTGATATACTAATTAAAAAGTTTTTAAAAACCCCATTGGCAGTGAATCACTAAAGACTTTTTCTGGAAAGGCTGTCTTGGAAGGAGTCAGCAGAGAATAGGAGCTGAAGCCGCTTCCTTGTGTTGAAATGTCAGTTTGCTGATCATGGCATCCTGCTATGGTGTGTATCAGAAATACGTGTGAGGTAATGTTTCGTGCTTATGGTTCTTCGTTAAATACTTTATCAACTTTCTTTGCATTGAAATATATACTCCTAAATTTTACTTGGCTCCTTGTGGCAAAATACTGGGAGTTGAGAGTGGGGTTTGGAAAGGGAGTGAGGAGGGGAGGAAGCGAGAGTTAGTTGTGGTGGGGCTTACAAGTTGTGGAGCGCTGTTGCACAGTGGGAACCAGAGGCCAGAGCTGGCACGGTGTGTTTCAAAAAGTTAAGCAAAAATCTTTTGAATGTTTCTTCTCCCTGGAAAAGCTCTGTCCCTAAGAAGCCCTGTATAAGCCCTGTGCCTGTCCAGTTTGCTGCTGCCCCTTTTCCACCCTGGCAGAGGCAGCCACTCTCCGTCTGAGCTGCAATGCCTATGCAGATTCCTGAAACATTTTCACATTAAGTAGAGACTTTCAGACCTAAGAAGTCCTCACAGGTGAATAGACCCAAATCACTTCTAAGGGAACCCCTCAGCCTTTTCGCAATGATCCTGTGACATTGGGTTGTTATGTCTTAGCCCCAAGCCTGGGTCCTCAAGCATGGAATTGGAACATTAAACATGGTGATCATGATAAGGGTTCTCAGCTTCCATGTTCCTTTTCAATACAGGAGAGAAGGTTCCAGGGGCTTGCCTGAGACTCTCACTGACACTGAAAGACACCAAACAACCTTAGAACTGTAAGTCAGGCTCCTCTAAACTTTTTATGTTGTTAAACAGTGGATTTCAATTTCTATATGAGACACTGTTTTCATTGTTTATTCAAAACACAATTCAAATCAATATTTGTCAGCTACAAAGGGCAGCATGGGAAAGCGATTTCCTAAAAGGCCCTTGGACTATTAGAGCCAGGTCTGGCTGAGGCTATATTTAGAATACCTGTGGGCTCCATTTACCACGATGACATCTCCCTCCCTTGCGCAGTGACCTTCATACGTATAGAAGATACATGCTAATATTTTGGTCTTCGATGCTGTATACATTAACCCACTTGTTTCTCGAGAAGTACCATGATCCCGTCACTGGGAAGTGGCTGTAAAAACTGTGTGTCTGAAATAGTCAGTGGGGACTCGAAGGAGACAGATCTACCATAGTGTGTGTGTGTGTGTGTGTGTGTGTGTGAGTGTGTGTGTGTAGGGTGGAATTAGAGAACCACGGCTAGAGGGGACAGGTGAGCTTGGAGGATTGTTCAGGAGCTGGAGGGTGTAATTGAAATACAACTGGAGACATGAATTTGATTCTAGAAACTTCATGTGGTTTTAGGCCCAAAGCTGGAGTGATTTGGAACCCGCGAGTGTGTGACAGATTCTGATGAAGTTCAATTTTACTTAAGCTGACACTTGAGCAGACAGACTCAGAATCAAGATCTCTAGGGAGAGCTGCAGTTGGTGAGCCTCAGCCCCATCCACCATCTCCTCTTCTCAGGTGAAGGCTCTGTGAGAGAAGGTTGTACTCACCCTTCACCTCTGCCCGACTTTCTGGAGCTCATTCTGAGAGTTGGAGGCTTTGGTATTTCCTGTCCACAGAGTCACTGTATCCCGGGTCAGTGCAAGGTGTCTTCCTCAGGTTGTCCCCTGGAGGGCACCCATCCCTGTAGTGTTCCATCCCTAGGCCTGCAGGTAGGTGCTGTTTGTAGGTCTAGGAGGAGGGCAGGAATGTCCACAGACATGCACCTAAAAGCTCTGAGGAAACATCTTCCATCTTGAGTTTGACTTTCTGGTCATTGACTGCTGGAGTTGAAAAAGTCATTGAAAAGAAGCTGATTAGCCTGCAAGTGTGTTGGCTTGCGACATGGAAACGCATGGGCCTGCATGTTTCTCTTGTCCTGGGAATTATGAGAGTGGGTTTGATAGTCTAAATACTCAAGAGGGTAAAGTGTTTTCACCCCATCTCTTACACCTTATAGTACATATTTGTGTGTAAATAATTGACGTGCCCCTCACATACTGCTGGCCACTCAGGGATTCCGAAAGAATTCTGTCTATGTGTGTTTAACGGGCCTATATATTTCTATGGGAATTCAGAAGCCAGAAGATTTGGCTGGCTCTCCTCAGGCAGTCTTTGCTCTCCTTCTGTCTCATTCATTAGGCATCCCAGAATGAGGACCTATGTGCTGGGCCCACTCTTGTATCCAGCTCTTCACTGCTCCTCCTCCTTTCAGTTTTCCCACCAGTTCTGGATCCTAAAACTTTTCTCCAACTCTTGTGGCAAGAGGAGAGAAATAAAAAACACCTTTGGCGCAGTTGATGAGCCAGGCTTTATTCTAAGCGCTCCATGGATTTTGTGACTAGCTGACAACCTGGGGCACCCAGGTGTTTTCCTTGCTTGCTTTAATCCTCATGGCAACATTTTGAGCTTTTGTTCTAAGCCTGTTGAGAAATATGAGTATTGACGTATGGAGGGAGGGGGCGGGCAAGCCACAGCCATGGAATGAAAGCGGCACAACTAAGATTTGAACTCTGACGTTCTCAGCTCTTTGACAGTGTGCTTAGTTGTCTCCTTCGGGAGGAGGATGTGGGTCACATGACAATCACTCATCCTGATGAACCACTCTGTTGAAGTCTGGACCTTCCCCACTTTCTTGTCTAGTTGTGACTAGCTGTTTCTAGCTCTTGGACCCTAATTCACAGCATTTACACTGAAAATAAATCAGAAGAACCAGGAATAAACTGACCCCACCCCAGTAACTTATTGGGCTTGGATTCAATTGTAATTTAAACATCTTCTCCCCCACTCCCATATAAACCAAGATGCCTAATAAGATTTTAAGGGGAAAAAAAAAATCAATCTTGTCCTGAGAGAGTCTTCAGCGCTAAGAAAATCAGATTTTCTTCATATTGTTATGGTAACCAAATTACATTTCCTTTAAAATATTCCACATTTAGAGCTCATTTCATTAGTCCAAAGCTGCGAGCTTGTATTGCAGGCTGTTCCAGATTCCAGGCAATCATGATAAATGAAGAACTTATTATGGTCCATTTTGATTCACTTGATGTTTCAATACACGTCGAGGGGGTCGCGGTGCAGAAATGATTTCCCTGTTTTATGGGAACATACTTCCTGCCAACAAATTTTGCCAAGAAATTAATCTTATGTCAAGAAACATTATTGGGTGAATGAGAAAACATGACACGCCATCCTCTGGGAGCGTACCTCAGCAATGCTTTCCCACGACACTGGAAACGAAGCTAGACTATTATTAGAACAAATGGCCGATTCCACAGCATCCATATCAGGAACTACAATGGGAAATGCATCTTCTGAAATAAGTTGGGATTTTGGGTAAGTGGTTAACTGGACTGCTCATCCCTCCACCGAGGCCCCTCTCCCAGGTCTAAATTGTGTGATGACGGGAGTCTATTTTGTATTCTCCAGTTTCCCTTTCCATGTCTCCAGGCTCCTACGCAAAGGAATGTCCATAAATTGTTTTGAGTGCTAGGGGTATGGAGGAAGGGGCAAGGATTGAAGGAGAAAGGAAATCCGTTTGGGAAAGTTTAAAATAAATTAACTAGATCTGATTAGTAAAGGAAGACAGCTATACTTCAGCAAGACAGGAAATGTTCTGCACAAATCATTTTATGATGATTAAGCAGTATGCTGTAATTTCTTTTCTAAATTGAATGGGCTACAGTGAAAAATGGTCCTTGGCCCACCCTGAACAATAACTTCTCTCTGAAGACCTTTACTGTGAATTGAGATTTTTAAATTAGATGAAGAAATAATAATGCATGGCGTTGCTTAGCAACAATTATGCCTGTTAGTAATAAAGACTCCAAAATGGATAAGATTAGGGTCACTTTCTGAGGATAAATAAACTAATTACTTGAGACAAAATTAAATGAATTTCCAAAAATCTAAACTTGGGCCAACACTATCTAATCGTGTATTTTGCCAAGGAGAGACATTTTTATGATTGTGAGGGCTCAGGACTTGGGTCTCAGCTCATTGCTCCTCTGTGGGCTTGGAGTCAGCCTCTGGGCAGACTGTCATGTGACTGTACATCAGGTTTGCTTCTGGAGAAGGTCACGGGGACTTGATGTGGTCATGTTCCTGGATGGAGATTACCTTCCATGTGCAGAGGCAGAGGCCTGTCACTTGCGAGAGTTGACAGTGAAAGGAGGCTCAGACTGGACCCTGTGCCTAGCTGAGCTCTGTTTAGCAAGGGGCACAAAACTGAATCTTTATTTATTTATTTATTTATTTTTTTATTGTTTATTTATTTATTAAAGATTTCTGCCTTCTCCCCGCCACCGCCTCCCATTTCCCTCCCCCTCCCCCTCCCCCATCAAGTCCCCCTCCCTCATCATCCCTAAGAGTAATCCGGGTTCCCTGCCCTGTGGGAAGTCCAAGGACCACCCACCTCCATCCAGGTCTAGTAAGGTGAGCATCCAAACTGCCTAGGCTCCCGCAAAGCCAGTACGTGCAGTAGGATCAAAAACCCATTGCCATTGTTCTTGAGTTCTCAGTAGTCCTCATTGTCCGTTATGTTCAGCAAGTCCGGTTTTATCCCATGCTTTTTCAGACCCAGGCCAGCTGGCCTTGGTGAGTTCCCGATAGAACATCCCCATTATCTCAGTGTGTGGGTGCACCCCTCGAGGTCCTGAGTTCCTTGCTCATACTCTGTCTCCTGCTCTTGATTTGGACCTTGAGATTTCAGTCCGGTGCTCCAATGTGGGTCTTTGTCTCTGTCTCCTTTCATCGCCTAAATGTTTTTCTTTGGGTTCATCTTCTTAATTAGCTTCTCTAGGATCACGCATAATAAGCTCAATGTCCCCTATTCATGGCTAGAAACCAAATATGAGTGAGTACATCCCATGTTCCTCTTTTTGGGCCTGGCTCACCTCACTCAGGATAGTGTTTTCTATTTCCGTCCATTTGCCTGCAAAATTCAGGAAGTCATTGTTTTTTACTGCTGAGTAGTACTCTAATATGTATATATTCCATACTTTCTTCATCCATTCTTCCATTGAAGGGCATCTAGGTTGTAGAGTTCTTTGGGCCGTGAGCACACTGACGACCCACATTTCTTAAAAACGAAACCAGCGCTGCTGAGTTGCTTACTAAGAGCCCAGCAGCGATGATGTTGATAATATTTGGGGTTCAGAGGTGGTTTAAGAAAAAGTAATAAAAGTCACAAAAACATCAAGTATGGTAGTGACTTTTTAATGTAGAATGAGAGACATAAATACAACAAAACACAAAGATGCAAAGCTAATTTTTGCAACAAAACCCATAAAATACCGTGTATGGTATAAAATACTGAAAAATAGTATAAGCACTCTCACGGCTTCCTCTGAGTGTGATTTCCCCTCCTTTTCTAGGCTGTCCACTTGGTGACTTCCTGGTTTATTGAACTGTGTAACTATCATTCAATTGCTTTTACGGTACGTGTATTGACTTACCATTCAATATGAAGAGCCGTTCCACATTGAACCCCTGAGTGTCCTGATTGTCTCCCTGTGTTAGCTCTATTTTGTAGCTGTTTCATGAAAGGCAGCCGGATTCCACCAAGATGTAATGCTGTCATTACATGGAGAAACCTCCCCCACTGGAAGACACAGACCTCATCTGCTTCCGTGTTTGTAACAGCCGCTGTTTGACTTCTTAAAAGGAAATTCCAATAAATTCCAGTTTGAGTTCTTTTCATAAAAAGCACGAGTTGTAAACATATCACTTTTCCCCTCCATGGATGCCCCTTACGTTTCCACAAGAATCCACAATAAACATTTTTATTGTAATTTTACATCTCTGAAGATGAGAAGAAATTGTGCAGACTAGCTGTTCCTCATGTATTCAACCTTGGTTTTCCCCTCATGACCTCTGCTTGAGGTGCCAGGACTGGGTATGTCTGCTCCAGATGCCATCCACAAACAATGTTGAGTTTGTGATCAAAACTGGAAGTGGTTTCTCTACAGTTCAGTGGCTCAGAATTGGAGGTTAAGTCGCTGGCAGACCTGTTTCTCCTGAGGCCTCTCTCCTTGGCATGTAGATGGCCTTCTTATGTCTGCATCCTCACATGGCTTCTACTCTGCGTGCTTATGCACCCTGGCATCTCAAGACTCGGTTGACACTGAAACTAGGGTCCCGCCTGTGTCAATTCAACTACCCCCCGTCGTGCTTTAGACTTGCTGTGAGTACATCCTTCCAAGGTTTGTGTGCCGGAGCGGGGACTGCAGTGTGGCAGTGTTGGGTGGTAGAGGTGGGCTGCCTCAGGTGCCAGCTAGGGCAAGGGAGTTAGATCAATGGAGGCATCACAAGGGGCTCCACTTGGCTCCTTTGAGAATAAGATATAAAAATGAGCAAGCACGACCACCGAATCCTGGATCCTCCTGGCTTCTGGGCTCGCCCCGTGAGCTCTTGCTTTGGCCTATGTTCCCTTTATGACACCTACCATGTTGTAACACTGTCAAAGAGCCCTTTCCAGGACCAAGGGAACACCCACAGCATGCCCCGAGTGCTCCTGAACAAAGCTATCAATAAAGCCAATTATTTATCAAGTATACAGTCTCAGGTACTTAGTTTGTAGCAACAGAAAATAATTGAAGAGATGCTCCAAACAAATAAAGTTACATTGGGTCACAGGACTATCACCTATGTATTTTAGGAGGTACAGTCCATAACAGGACCATACGCACTGTTGGATCAGATATGACCTCTGTCTATGTCATGATTCTAGACGAAGAGCTCCAGGGGCTGCAGGGGAATTCTACTATGGTTTCTAACAACTGCTCAGCCATGGACACAACTGAACTGTACAAAACTCACCCAACTGCATCTGCTAACCCAAACTGTCAGCTTCTCCTGCTCGACTTCTTGTTCGGGTCCCTCAAATGCTTATTGTGCTTGCCTCTATGACACAGCATGAGGAGAAGTAGGATGGGGACAAATTGGAATAAAAGCTCTGCTCACCAATATTTGTTAAGTATTAGGTTTTGAGATTTTACTTCTGCCAGGAGAAATGAGGGCCTCAGCAGGGTCCTGTGCGAACTCTAACAAGCCCAAAGGGAGGGAGGCAGGGAGAGATTGTGGATATGAATAGCCTGGATTTGTGATATAGGACCAAACAGTCTGGGCCAAACCAACAGAGGGCCCAGGAGCCAGAATGACCATTCAGAACTGGCCCTAGACAGCCAGTCCTTTGTACACCTGCATGGAGGAGAGCACATCTGTCCAGGAGACTCAGTGGACATACTGTCCCTCGGGAACTGACCACAAAGGTCTCCGAGCAGCCAAGCAAGGTATCTTTAATTAAAGGATGTCTGGGTACCTGGCAGCATCCCGCAGAGTGTCACTATCACATACGTGTTGAAGTTTCAGACTTGCTTTGCTCTGTGGGACACACCCTAAAAGAGCTGGTGACAACTGCCACAGAAGTCTGTAGTTCTTCCTGTGTGAGGACACTGCAGCGTCTCAGCTCTGTGACTTATGGCGCTGCTGTGTTTCTGTGAGCTTCTTTTAATCTTGAAGTTGCCTCTCACCCTCCCCTCAAATATATGGCATCTTTATCATTCAAGCTAAGATTCAATTTCTTCAAATAAAACTTAAAGAATCTTGTTTTCCTTAAGCCTATCTACACGCTACTTATAAATCTTATTGTTCTTTTCATAAATTTGCCAAATCTCACCCATTCAGTTCCAGGTGCTTTTATGGCTGTTTCAGTTGAACAGGCAGATCCACCTTAAATAATCAGCCACATTTACAACTTGTTTAATTAAATTCTTTTAAACATTTTTACTGCATTTATAAATATAATATATTTGACTTCTCCTCTGTAGTTAATGTAATAAATTAAACTTATGAATATAGTAAATTTCAAGTCCTCCTAAGCTGTTCAACACTATTTGAAACCTAGCCAAAGTTTCTTAAACCTCCCAGCTTAAAATCTCAAGTCAAAAATAAATCACACATTTTAATGGGATCTCAGTGCTAATCTGTTGGTTTTGATAGGTCACATTATTTCTGAGCATTTAAATCCCCAGCACACACGCAGATTGTTCTCTACTGGTAATGTGTAGGCATTCTGCATCACTGCTGCTGCGCACTCCCGGCTGAATTTCTGCAGACTCCCAGTTTCTTTTGGGTGGATGAGGATTGCTCACCACGTCGTAAGGAAAGCAGATTTCAGAGGCTGCACCCTCCATCTGGACATGTGCTAGCCAGCACATCCACTCAAGCCCCTGAGGTCAGTGTAGTTCCTGGCCTCCGTTTAAAAAGAAACTAATTAGGTAAAACAGGCAAATAAAAGTTTCATACACATTGGGTACCACATGATGCTCTGAGATATGTACGCTGTTCAGAATAGCCAAATAGAGAGCACTGGCATTTGCATTGCCTCAGCTCCTTATCATGCTTCAAATGTTCTGTCAGGTGAAGGGTTAACCACCCTGTGCAGAAAGAAGGTAACAGGGAGCAAATATGGTTGAATCTACAGGATAAATGTCTTTCAATTTGATAGCTGCTTATGGGGCTCTTAAGATATCAAGTGTTTTTCCTGATTCATTATTTATTTTGTCATGAAGTATGGAGACTGTGATCTAAGCATTTGCTCAGCCACATAACTTAGGTACTAGTACATTCACCCATGGTGAATTTTTTAATGTATTATTATTATAAAATTTATATTAATACCTATTTATAGGGTATGATGTAATATTTAATACATGAATCTGATAAATTAAGATAACTAGTATGCCCATTTTTATGTTTGGAACTTTTGAGCTAGGTGCTCATAAAATACATGATAGGTTATTTTGCAGTGCCATTACCCCCTCTGTGGAATATTATTTTAACTGGGCGAAGATGTGTTACATTTGTTTATGCCGTGGACTATTACTTTAACTGTGTAAAGGTGTGTTACTTTTGTTTATTCTGTGGACTATTTAACTGTGTAAAGATGTGTTACATTTGTTTATGCTGTGGAATATTACTTTAACTGTGTAAAGGTGTGTTACTTTTGTTTATGCTGTGGACTATTTAACTGTGTAAAGGTGTGTTACTTTTGTTTATGCCGTGGACTATTACTTTAACTGTGTAAAGATGTGTTACTTTTGTTTATGCTGTGGAATATTACTTTTTAAAAATATTTATTTATTATGTATACAATAATCTGTCTGTGTGTATGTCTGCAGGCCAGAAAAGGGCACCAGACCCCATTACAGATGGTTGTGAGCCACCATGTGGTTGCTGGGAATTGAACTCAGGACCTTTGGAAAAGCAGGCGATGCTCTTAACCTCTGAGCCATCTCTCCAGCCCATGTGGAATATTACTTTAACTGTGTAAAGGTGTGTTACTTTTGTTTATGCTGTGGAATATTACTTTAACTGTGTAAAGGTGTGTTGCTGTTGTTTATGTTGCATTTGTTTAACTATGAAAAGACGTGTGACAATTGTTTCACCTTGCCTGTTTAAGGAGCCTGATTGGTCTAATAAAGAGCTATATGGCCAATAGCTAGGCAGGAGATAGGATAGGTAGGACTCCCAGACAGAATAAATAGGAGGAGAACTCTAGGCTGAAGAAGAGAAGAATGAGAGAAAAGGAGAGAACTAGGGACACCCTGGGCAGGAAGTCAGGCCGATGCCAGCCAGCCAGAGAAGTAGTGAACGTAAGTTATACAGAAGAAAGAAAGGCAATAAGCCTGAGGTAAAAGGTAGATAAAGAGAAGCAGGTTAATTTAAGTTAAAATAGTTATCCAGAAACATGCCTAAGCTAGGCCAAGTATTCAAAGCTGATATTATGTCTCTGTCATGATTTGGGAGCTGGCTGGTGGTCTAAAAGAAAAAGCCTGGTACATCCCTCTGCTGTGGGCCACCAGACCTTACTGCCCTCATTTGTATTTTGATACTTCCTTACTACATTAATTACAGTAACTTTTGGTGCTGATGGAGGCTTGTAGTGGCATTTCATTTGTATTTTAATAAAGTTTGCTTGAGGATCAGAAAAGTAAAACAGCCACACTGGCCAGCCTTACAGACCAGGCAACAATGACACACACCATTAATCCCGGTAGCCACACTAGTTTGCCATAGAAACTAGGCGGTGTTGGTGCACATCCTTAATCATAGAACTAGAGAGGATTATAAGACAGGAGGAGACAGCTCTCAGTCTCAGCCTCATTCTGAGGTTTCCTGGAGGCAGGACCACCATTTTTGGACTGAGGTCGAGGTAAGAGCCTGTGGCTGGCTGCTTTGCTTTTCTGGTCTTCAGGTTGAACCCCAGGATCCGTCACCGAGCTTTTACTGATTGCGCTTCAGAGACTTGCAGGCTGGAGCTCCTTGTGTGGTCCTCTGCGTGTGGGGCTTGCTGACCGCTGAATGGGCGTTCTTGATCAGGCTGCTGAGTTTGGCTTAAGTGTAACTTAGACTTTCAGAGTATTGTGCAGTGTATGCTAAAGTATTTTAAAGTTGATCAGATACATCTTGTCTTCTTCAGGGAGTTAAACGCTACTCATTGAAACAGTACCTTTGCTGTTCTGGGTATATTACACTACCCCAGGTGTAAAGACGTTATTTCTCCAGAGGAAAATTTTGTATGGGATCCAGGCCTAGTCACTTTGGTCTTTTTGCATTTGGTAAGCATGTGCTGGGTTTTTAATGGTTATCTTTGAGAATGCTTCGGGGCTTCTAGACCATGCTCTGATATAGACTAGTCTTGGACCCGTTCCTTTCAGTTTAAGTTACTGCTCAGTAATAATAGAATTAACTATGAATTAAAACTGAGTGCATGCACACCGCCCTGTGAGGCTACCATGTTACTATGTCCTTCCTTAGGGGTTTCATTTCCTTTTTTTTTTTTAAAAAAAAAAAAACTTTTTATTTTTTTATTTTTTTCATTCTGACTGCAGTTTCCCCTCTCTCCTCTACTCCTAGTCCCCACCTCCACCTCCCATCTGTCCCTGCATCCACTTTTCTCTTCAGAAAAGGCCAGGCCTCCCAGAGATATCAATCAAATATGACATATGAAGTTGTAGTAAGGATAGGCATCTCCTCTCATAGTAAGACTGCACGAGGCAGCCCAGTATGAGTAGGGAAAAAAGTCTGAGACAGCCCCTTCTCCTGCTGGTAGGAGTCCCACGGGAAGACCAAGCTACACGACTGTGACATGTATGCAGAGGGCCTAGGTCAGTCCTATGCAGGCTTCTCGGCTGTGAGTTCAGTCTCTCTGAGCCCCTATGAGCTCAGGTTAGTTGGTTCTGTGGGTTTTCCTGTGATGTCCTTGGCCTTTCTGACTCCTACAACCCTTCATTCCCCTCTTCCACAGGACTCCCTGAGTTCTGTCATTCTCTGTGTCTGTTTCCTTCAGTTGTTGGGTGAAGCCTGTCTGATGACAGTTGGGCTAGGCATCAATCTATGAATATAGCAGAATTTCAGTAGGAATCATTTCATTGACTTTTTCCCCCAGTTGTGTTTGGGTCTATCCTGGGCTATTTGGGCTATCCAGCCTCTGGGTCCTGGCCCTCTGGGCAGTGTCAGGAATGAGCTTCCTCTTGCAGCGTGGGTCTCAGACTAGACCAGTCTTCGGTTGGCCACTCCCACAATTTCTATACCACCTTTGGTGTTTCATTTCTCTAGCTCTTACAATTCATTTTTACATAGTAAATGGACCATAGAATTATTTCATCAAGTCTGCAGTGAGTCAATCTTCTCTTCTTTTTCCTATTTTATGCTTTTATGTTGGTTATATAATATTAATCTAGATGGAAAGTCATTTTTAGACTATACCCTTTATGAAGTATAAAAGTACAGCAAACACCAGGGACACAGATACAAAAGTAGACCCAAGGACAGATGAAGGAAGTCATTAGTAGATTAGTTGACTTTGCATTGCCATGACAACACTGAGAACAACAATTGAAGGTGGAAAGGCTAACTTGCCTTGTGGCTCAGTGCACAGCTAACTGGCTCTAGGTTTGGGTTTTTGCCTTTTAGGCTATGGTGAGGCCAAACATCGTGGTTCGAGGACACATGGGAGGAAACCGCTTACTCATAGCAGCCAGGGAGCTGAAAGAGAGGAGGGGCCAGAGCCAAGGTACACCCTGCAGGGCTATGCTCCCAGTGACCTTCCTTTGACAGGGTTTTGCTCCTCATTTTTACCACCTTTCAACAATACCCATCACATGAACTCATCATTAGATCAATCTATTGGCTTGATCAAAACCTGAAGATCTAACCATGTCTCAAAAGCCCCAGCTCTGGCCATTACACTGGGGACCAAGTCTTCAATACTTGAATATTTTGGAAACATTTTATGTCCAACCATGACATCTTTTCTCACTCTCCAATGCTCAGTCTTATAATAAAAAATGCATTTAGTCCAGATCCAAGCGTCCCCAAAGTCTGAACAGTTAGTTCCAGCATTCTTCAAATTCAAAATCCAAAGTCTCCTTTGAGATACAAGGCAGAGTCCAGCTGTAAGCCTCTGGAAACTAGAAAAAAAAAGTGCTTCCAAACATAATAGCTCAAAGTATTGCTACCCCAGAGAGGAGAACTGGATATAGAAAGGAAGACTCAGACCAAATTAAGAACATGACTTGGAAGGGCAGATGTTCAGTCCTGTGGATTCACATCTGGCCCTGGGGCCTGCGATACAGCAATGTCAGATCTGAAAGGCTGGGGAGCTCTGGGCAGACTGTGGGCTACACAGCCTCTTTCTTCCAGTTCTCGTCATTTCCCTACAGTGCCATTAAATTGGGAGCTGGCAATAGATTAATCTATTGATTAGTTCTGGAGATCCTGAAATATGGTCTTCTGGGCATAAAATATATGTAACGTGTAAATGCCAATATGAAGATCCACATTTAACCTCTCCCCCTGTATCTCTCTCAAGATTAAATTCCAAGGAAGGAAAGTCAGATTGGCCTGACTTGGTTCCATGGATAATGCTATGTCAGGATGTGGGGGCTCTTAGGTTTTGGAACCCCAAGTGGGGATCAGTTTCCCTAAAGAGTGGTGTGAGGTAGACCCAGCAGACATCCGTCAAACATGGTAAGCAAGGAGGTGCTGGCGCGCTTCACTGGGCTCCGTTCCCACATATTACCACCTGTTTCCTGTGTGTGTTCCATGTTTCCTTTGCATTTAGAAGGTGTGAGCCATTCCTCTATTCCCCGAGCTTGCATTTTTATGTAGAAAGTCCTTGAACACTGGATACATATTCTTTTCCGCCTTTCCAATTTCCCAGTATTGGAACAGATTTTCTTTGAAGGAGAATCATTGAACTGTTGCTGACACTTCTTCAAAGACCCTTTGTTGCTCCTGATACCACACTTCTAAGAATCCTGGCCCACGTCCCTGGGGCCGCAGTCCAGTCCATCTGGTGTTTATTTTGTGAGGGAAATAGATACAGTACTTGATCCTGATTTGAAATGTGTATGATCTATCTGGAGCTGCTGAGAAGGATTTACGCATGGACCAGGAGGACAGAAGTAGATGGAAAAAGGCCCACATGGTGGTTTGACTGAGAATGGTTTCTACAGGTTCATATATTTGAATGTTTGTCCCCAGTGGGTGGCCTGTTTAGGAAAGTTAAGGTATGGCCTTATTGGAGAAGGTATGTCACTGAGAGTGAGGTGTCAGAAGCCCATACCAGGCCCAATCTTTTTCCCTCTGCCTCCATCTTGCAGATCAGATGTGAGCTCTCACAGATCAGATGTGAGCTGTCACTGCTCCCAGCTCCATGCCTGCCTGCTTGCCACCAGGCTTCCCCCGCTGAAGATCAGGGACTAACCCTGCAAAGCTATAAGATCAGGTACTAACCCTCCAAAACTATAAGATCAGGGACTAACCCTGCAAAACTATAAGATCAGGGACTAACCCTGCAAAACTATAAGATCAGGGACTAATCCTCCAAAACTATAAGCCAGCCCACAGTTTAATGCTTTCTTTCATCGGTTGCGTTGGTTGTGGTTTCTCTTTAAGGGCAGCCAAAATAGCAGCTTTTTCCTGGAAAAGTAAACACAAGCCAGAACAAATCTGGGGGAAAGATGCAGAGGGGACTTTGATACCTTACGGGCCTGGAATGGTCAGAGCCTAGTGTGGCGTGGATGCTTGGCTCCTCTGCAGTGTGGACCAAGCTTTTCTGCTTCTCATATACTCTGGAAGGTTCTAGTTTTCAACCCTGCCTAATTTTTTGTTTCCCTTTTTTTTTTTGGTATAACCTTGATACATGTAGCAAAATTTTAATAAGTTTTATTTTGGGGACTAATGTGTCAGACCCTGCTTAGCTTTTGGAATACAGGTTTTATTAAAATTGGACTAACCCTGTAACTAAGTCTTTTCTTTCCTCTTTCTTTAAAATCATCTATAGAGAGATGGCACAGCAGTTAAGAGCACTACCTGCTCTTCCAAAGGTTTTGAGTTCAATTCCTAGCAACTACATGGTGGCTTACAACCAGCTGTAATGAGATCTGGTGCCCTCTTCTGGCCTGGAGGCATATATAGAATAAATAAATCTAAAAAAAAGAAAAGAAAAGAAAAGAAAATCCTCTAGGATATCTCTTGGTGACAAGGTCTCTGGACCTAGCATGGTTTGCTGCCTACTGTCATACTTGAGGAAAATGATAAATTTCAGTTAAGGGTTAATGAAAACAAATAAACAATTTCCCCTCCTGTTGTTTGAGGTTTCTGTCTTGTTCCTGTAATCATTAAGTCCCAAAGAAATCACACAGAGGTCTATATTAGTTATAAACTGATTGGCCCATTAGCTCAGGCTTCTTATTAACTCTTATAACTTATATTAGCCCATTATTTTTGTCTATGCTAGCCACGTGGCTTGGTACCTTATTCAGCGAGGCAGTCACATCTTACTTCTTTTTTGGTAGGGTCAGGACTACAGAGAAATGGGCTTTCCTCTTCCCAGAATTCTCTTGTTCTCATCACCCTGCCTCTACTTCCTGCCTGGTTGTCCCACCTATACTTCCTGCCTGGCTACTGGCCAATCAGCAATTATTTAAAATATAATTGACAGAATACAGACCATTGTCCCACACCACCCTCCCACTTCAGTTTGTGGATCCCACAAACTCAGAGCACCCAATACAACCTGTTGTCTGTGACCTCAAGGCTGATGTTGACTTGCAGTGAGGCACACCAGAAGGGAAGAATAGGAATTACCAAACCAGAGCCCAGTGTTCCTTAGTTGTCAGAGGAAAGGCTTTCTAGAGTGTGGAAATTATAACATACCCCTCAGAAGGGGAAAATGTTCCTGAGAGAGGCATCTCTTTGGAATGGGTGGTGGGGAGGTGGATTGGAAAAGCACATGATATGAACTCTTATCCCTAGATAAGTGCAGGTTGGCATGACTTGTTTTGGGTCTGGATTTCTTTCCCAGATGCTTGCAGACAAGGGCGTGAATTCCCAGGGACAGCTCTGACTTGTCACCCACAATGCAATGGCCCATTGGAATGATTTAATGGGGAGCTCTCTATGGCACGGTTGAGATTTATGTGGATAATCACCTCAGTGGTGCGAATGATAAGTTACCATGTTTATTATTTGCATATAGAACGGTCCTCCATGGATTCTATGGCTCCTCACAATTCAGCTTGATGCTGGAGAAAGTGAGTGGTTTCTGGGTTTAATTAGAGTCCCAGAGAGGTACATTTATAAGGGTCAGAACATCAGCAGTAGGTCATGTATTCTAGCTCACAGAAAAGAGAGGACATCTGCTCTCTAAAATGGGTAAACATGAAGCAGACACTGAGGTCACTGAGGCTCGAGTGGAGGCAGCGAACATGGCCAGGCATGCGTGCATATGACTGTGGTTGCTGGACGGATTTTATAGTTAGCACATTACAGCATCAGCAGGAGCCACCCTGCTGAAGGGAATTTGTGCAAATACTCTGAGGAGCTGCACATCTTCTCAATTATACACAGATACATTGTATTCACAATGTATTCAAAAAGGGTCCTTGAAAATGGTGGGGACATTACTCTGGGAGGAGGATCTGCAATTGCTTCCATAGAGATGCTATTTCAGATTTATTCTCAGCAAATTTCGAGACGCATTAACCTGTTCTATCACTGATACAGCACATCCCAGAAGTGTGACTTTTATGACGCCGTGTACTCAGCTTTAGAGCACGACTCTATTTGCTCCTCTTTTCCATTTCTTTCCCAATAAGTCCTTGTTATAAAGACACTAGACTCTCAGTATTTAAGTTCATCTCCAGTATTTCTTGTGAGCTTATGTTCATAGATAAACTTGAATTTGTAGGTGGTAGCTGGCTGTAAAGGTTTTAGGCGGCAGTAGTTTCCAGGGAGATTCAAGTTCAAGTTCAATAAAACAAGGGAAGAAACAGAACAGGTTTTTAACTCATCCTTTGAAGGTGCAAGATGGGGGTGGTGTAATTTGTTGGGGAGGAACAGTCATTCTGGGGCAGATTTTTATAATGTCACACACATGTGCACATGCACACACACACACGTGTTCATATGCATGCATACACACTGGCTCTTTGGACCAGCGACATGTAGAGGTTTGATCGAACCTACTGTGCTAGCCTTTCAACTCTTCTAACCCATGAGAGTGACTGGCTTGTGAGTGTGGTGAGGGGAACACCAAGGGTCAGAGGTTGGGACCCAGAGGCAAAGGGGCTTGGACCAAGGTTCCAAGTCCTGGCTTCAGCACATAAGATGCCAGAATCATCTCAAGGAATCTTTCCTTTTTTTTCTTTGCCCATCTGAAATGGAATCTTGGGTCTTTTAAAAATATATTTTCATTAGCAGTCAAAATAAAGGGTTACCTGGTGACATTGTAATGCAGGTATATCATGTATTTTGCTCATATTTTTCCCCATTCCCTTCCCTACCTGGCCCCTTTTCGACCCCAAATAGTCTTCCTTTGCTTTTATGTCATATTTATTTTAAACACAGATTCCATGTTTAAGAGGAAATACTATGTTTGTGTTTCATTTTAATATCCCTTGTCATCCCTCAGTCATTCTTTTCCCTCTCTAGACCCCTTCCTCCTCTCAGTTGTCCCATATTTACACACACACACACACACGAGTCCATATATGAGAAAAAGCATGTGATGTTTGTGAGTCTGGCTTCCATAGCTCAGTGCGATGGTATCTCATTCTGCCAGTTCTTTTGCAAATGCCAAGCTTCCTTCCTCTGGATGGTGGACTGACATCCCATTGTATGTCTGTACCACATCTTCCTTATCCACTCAGATGTCAAAGGGTGTCTAGGCTTGTTCTCGACCTTGAAAGTTGTGAACTGTGCTACAGTAGACACGGATGTGCAGGTGTGCCTACATATGCTGACTCGGACTCTTTGGGGTATGTACTCATAGCAGTGGTGTAGCTGGGTCACACGATACTTCTGTTTTCAGGTTCTTGGGGGAAGTTGTGCAGACTTCTATAGTGGCGCATCCATTTACAACCCCACTGGCGATGAGTGAAGGTTCCTTTTTCTCTGTGTTCTCATCAGCAGTTGTTAACTTTTTCTTGATGTTAGCCATTCTGACTATGGGGAGATGGAATTTCAATGTTGTTTTTATTTTCGTTTTATTGCACTGAAGATGAGCTTATTCCAGCATAAAAATCATCTTAATGACTGTGTTGGATTAACTAAGAATACAGGATGGTTAATGGTTGCTGTTCAATATCATGGTTTCACCCAGATACAGAGCCACAGAGATCTCAGGCTTGAGAACCGTAACATTGAAATACACCTGTACTAAGTGTGCCCCTGCCCTATCCATTCCTGCTGCTGTACTGGTAAGGATCTTTGTAAGACCACGTGAGGACTAGCCTTCTGAATGCCTATTTAGTACCAGCTTCAGGGTGGTGAGAGGAGGCTGTGAATATAAGTTTTAGAAAAGCCTGTTTAAAGCCAGGAAAGATCTGACCTCCTGGAGGGAGGATTCGCCCATGTAGTGTTCCCAGTAGGCAAGCTTTTATAGAATGCAGCTGGGCTTTCAGAGATGGCCTCCTAGAAGAAGTGCTCAGAAGTCAACTGTTGCACTGGCCTCTGCAACTTCTGTAAGGAACAAGCACATGGGTTGGCTCCTACACGACCACTGAGTGATTGTGGTTGGCTATAGAAGTTGGTGACAGAGGTAAGGTAAGGGGTGGCTGGCAGCCACTGCTTCAGCAGAAGATCAACCCCTTTTCTTCTCCTTTTCTTTCTTTTGTTGAAAGCAATTTTTTTTTCTCACGTGATATATTCTGACTATGGTTTCCCTTCCTTCCACTCTTCTCATTTTTTCCCAACCTCCTACCCAGATCCACTCCATTTCTTTCTCCTTAGAAAACACACAGGCATCAACACGGCTTCTGGCTGCAGCATGGACCGTGGACATCAGCATGGTCTCCCAAAGCAAATGGCTTCTGGCAGAGGTAGGGTGGGGAAGGACTCAGTTCTCTTTAAGGAACTGGCTATTGCGAGTTTTACCATGCTCCAATGAGTATATGGGCAACACAAATTGGAATTGGTATATTTTTTTTGGGGGGGGGGGAGGATGCAAGGTTGGAAGGGTAGATCTAGGAGGAATGGGAATTGAGTGTGATCAGGGTGTATTGTATGAAATTCCCAAATAATTAATAAAAATAATATTGGGTAAAAGCAAACAAATAGGCTTCTAAAGGATAATGACACAATATAATTTAATACCATAAAACAAATGTGTTAACATTGTAATTGGACAAAACCAAACCAACAAGAACAATAAAAAGCAAAACAGGAAAGAACCTGAGAGAAGGCACAAGAATCAGAGACACACTTCTTTGCACACTCAGGAATCTCATAAAAACACTCATCTGGAAGCCATAGTGTGTGTGCAAAGAATCTGGTGCAGACCCATGCAGGCTGTGCATGCTGCTGTGCATGCTGCTTCAGTTGCTGTGTGTTCATGTGAGCTTTGCTCTTGCTGATTCAGAAGACCTTGTTTTCTTGCTGTTCTCCATCCCCTCTGGCCCTTACATTCTTTCTGCCTCCTCTTCCACAGGACTTCTTGAGCCCCGAGGGGAGGGGTTAGCTGGAGATATTTCCTTTAGGGATGAGTGTTCAGAAGGTGTCTTACCCTGCACGCTACCTGGCTGTGGGTCTCTGCTTTTGTTCGCATTGCTGCAGGAGGAATCTTCTCTGATGATGGCCGGGCAAGCACTGATTTGTTTCCCTGACTGAAGCACAGGATAATCCTTCTTAACACAGCTGATTTACACAGTTGTGTTACCATTTCAGCAAGGAGACCAGAGTGAGAGAGTGTTTCCATTTCCTGTGAGTTTCCTTTACAGCAGGGTTTCTCAAACACAGCTGGGCAATTCTGGAAGGATCCTTGTTGTAGGGGAGCTGACTGTGAGCATGGACATTTGACAGCACCCCAGCTTCTGTTTGCTAGATGCCAGTCATGTCCCCCAACTTATAAAAATAAAAATACTTCCTAAGAGTGGGAAGGAAATCTCCCCTGGTTGAAAACATCTAGGGTATAAGCTACCAAACTTCAGCACACACAGTTGTGATCAAGTGTTGTCGAGTGTAGCACAGTTTTCAACCTTCAGCCCAAATCCCAAAGATCATTCACACACTCGACAGAGCCTGGACTCACAGGTGAGATAGGTGAGCAGAACAGAAGTGCTTTGTCACTTGACATTTCTTCTCCAGGTGTGGTGAAGTTCAGGCTGCACGAATCTTTTGTCCATCTATTATTTTATCAGTAGATTCTGGTTGCTCCACCTTTTGGTTTTGGTGGACAGCGTTGTTTATGAACATGAGTATTTAATGACCCTCTTGAGACCTTGCTTTCAAGGCTTCTGGGTCTGTGTGTAGCGGCCTGCTCACTTCATCATGCTCTTTCTTTGACTTTCGGACTGGAATTACACTTTCCCATAGCGCCACAGCCTTGTATGATTCCCCTTTGCACAAGGGTTCCCGTCTCCCCATGTTATTTCTGCCACATTTTATCTTCTCTATTTTTTTGTTTGCAGCCATGCTAAGGTGCAGTGAGATTTTTCTTCACTATTGTTCTGACTTACACTTCTCTAAATATTAGTGATTCCGAACCCTTTTCAGGTACTTGTTTGCCACGTGTGTGTTGGTGGAATGTTTATGCATGTCTTTTGTCTATTTTTAAGATTGTTTTCCTTTTGCTGTTTTGATTGATGGTGATAGATGCTTTTGCTGTTCAAAATGTAAAGTGTCTCATTGTTTGAGAAAATGTCGGAACCATCAGGATGAAGAGAGGTCTGTGGACATGGGGTGTCCTAAGGATAAGAACACGGGAAGGGGTCAGGGAAAGGCTCACAGCAGAGCCATGTGAATTGGCCGATGCCTTGAATGATGGCCCTTCGCAGAGTCTCTCCATGTTCCCCCATTCTCCACACAGCGCCTTTTGTGTGGGGCAAGGCTCAGATCCTAGTAACACGTACTCTTGATTTTCTTGAGACACAATGAAGTCTTGAGAAGGCAGGAACGTGTGGGCCCCCAGGCCATTTACTTATTGCCCATCTGCTTGCTTTTCAAGGAGCCAGAGCAGAAGGATTCATTAGGCGCACTCTTCACGGAGGCCTTTTCAGTGAGGAGCAAACATAGAAACAGGTTAATTAAAAGCAGGTCTTGCTAAACAAAGGTAATTGTTCCTCTGATTATAATTACTGATTTTGTGGCGGGACTAGAATGAGAGGAGAGACCTTAATTTAGGCGGCAGCTTGACATTCTGCCACCGCATGATGCTCCTCGGAGGTTGGAAGTACAAGTGGAATTAAATCCACCCAAAATGAGTTCATTCTCAGAGAAGGTCAAGCAACCGTGGCTTCTTGATGAGGAATGATGTGGGCGAGTGGCACCTGTGCTCGAGGTGCGGATTTGGTTCATTTCGCTCACCGGTTTTATTAACCTAAACTTTGTAACTGCTCTGTGGGCTTGGCACCAAGTCCATCTTCTGGACCTTAAATTCTTGACACAAACATTTGAAAGTATGAAAATGGGAAGGAAAGAGCCAAGGTGGCATGTTTGGGTTGAAGTCAAGGTCATGAGCACTTGTTCCATGCAAATCTAGATACAGGCCAAGTTAGATTTTCCGCCTTTCGATGGCGCTCTCATATCCTGGGGCAGAGGCAGTTGTCCTTGGTAACTAGAGCACGGACTTCACCACATGTCCTCTTGTCTACCTTCCTTCCTCACTTCCTTTTCACTCCTGGAGGCTCGGAAACAAACGGAATGAGATGCCACAGGCCCTAACTTAGCACAAGGGTGTTAAAATTGTTAGTCCTCTTTATTCCTGGAAAGTCAGCTTTTTCAGGGCCATGGGTCTTATGGGCTGCCCTTTCGCCACTCACAGACATAGGGATGTCCTGAAGTCTGGAGCCAAGAAAAAGTCTCCCTTCTCTTTTGCCAACTGAAGTCCCAAGTTGAAGGGGCTGTGTTGTGAGAATTCATTCAGCCAATAGCCTTTTAGATACCAACCCATTAGGGCGTGGTCTGAGGTACTATAAGCACAGACAAGAAGCATGCTTGGCCATTTGTTTTTTGGGGGAGGGGTGCATATGTGGACCTCCTTTTATTATGCTATAGGGTTCCTAGACCCAAACATTCTTTTAAGTAATTAGGAATAACCATCTTAAAGGGAACTTTGTCTGTCTTCAGTAGTACAAGACATCGAAAACTGGTTACCACAAGAGAAATACAAATAGCATGTGTTACCAACAGAGAAGATGCTTGTATTAAGGAGGCAAAATTTGATTTGAAGGAAGGTAGAAACACTGCAAAAAACTGCATATTTAAAAGGACTCGAGGTAGGGAGGGCAAGGTGGTGAAAAAAAAGATTCAGAACCATAGTTGCATTCATATTCTTCGTGAAAATTCAGGGCTGGGGAAGAGCTCAATGGTGGCGAGCCTGCCTGTTCACATATGTGAATCCCACATTAGGGTTTTCATGTGTTTGCTGTACGTGTTTGTCGTGCTATGTCCTTGATGTGTGTCTCAACTTCCTCCTTCTCAGCCAGGCCTCTGAGAAGCTGATAGCCCGTTTGCTTATTCTATACCTCTATATTTCACGTTAACAAAATTTCATATGTGACACCATGCAACGTGTTATTAGCTATTCTTTGTATCTTATTTAACGCAGCATGATGTCACACCCACGTTTCCTGACCTAATTCAGAATCTAAACAAAATCAAACAGCATGAAATGCTAATAAGAATAAAGCCAGGTAAGGTTAGGATGTTATTTCAAAAACAAACACGGGCAGCATGCTTTCCCTTCCTCTGTCTCTCATATCCAAGGAGTGTTTTATTTTCCTTTGTTGGAAGCGTACTTTCTGTTTGCCTGGTGATATTTGCTTAGCGGTTCCTTAGCAAAGGAAATTATGGTCTGTCTCAGCCAACTGACTCTCAGATCTGCTGTTGTCAGGGATATGAAATGTTCTCTTTCTGAAACCTTGGTCTGAAGAAAGTGGGTCGGGGAAAGCGGTGTTGATGCTACAGTTACTTTAGGACGAGAAGTAGACTTTCTTCTCCAAATTGCTTCAAGGGCACAGGTGATCTTACCCAGATTATTTTTGGAATAATCTAAACAAATCTTTAGTGGACATCAGTGCTGTTTCCACAGCAGTGTGTGCTATTTTTTCCCATTTTAGGTCAGGTTTTCAGAAAAAGGTAAGACACTCAGCAGATTTTCATAATGAGGCGCAGTTTGAGTTATTAACCCGGTTCACTGCGTACTGTGTCAGCAACAAAGTTCCAGCTTTCCTTGGTCAGGAGTCAGTACCTCTGGGTACCTCCTACCATCTCTCTGCTGAGCTGGGAAGACTGGCGAGATGGCTGTCATCGGGGTCCTGCCATCAGCAGGTCCTCCACCTATTTTGGCAGGGAACTCAGTGAAGTTAAACTTTCTGGTCCTAGTAACTAGAAGTCGATGGTAGCCACCTGAGGACATAGAAAGAGGAAAGTTTCACAGGCAGAACCAAGGACCTCGAAAACTCCTTGGCTCTTATCAGACTCACGTAGTTGAGATATTGATATAACACAGACGGAATTCCCGATCGAGGAGAAAGACGGCTGCCTGGAGCTACAAAAGCAGCGACCACACTCTCTGTCTGTAAGCACTGACAACAGCTGGGACTTGGATCTACTTAGGTGTGACTGTGAGCGTTCCCGGTACACCTGGCAGCTCACAGGCTTTGCAGAGACAAGAAGACTTCATGAATTATGCAAAAGCCAGTAGCAATCTCACTGGACCCCCAGGTGGCCCTCCTGTACGGCTCTCTCCCCCAGCATTCTGTTGGGGGCAGTCGCTGGGATATAGCACATCTCACACACCCAGCTTAATAGAATCCACATATATCTCTGTTCTAGCTTCTCTTGCCTCGAAATTGTTAACCCATTATTTGCTAAGACATGTGAGTATTTAAAAAATTGGCTAAAATTCATTATTTAATCATGAAAAAAGAATCAGAGATTTAAAAGTGTTGAGTGCTAAGGAGATGACTCAGTGGTTAAGCTGCTTCTGTGCAAGCAAGAGGATCACCTGGTATTTGGATCTGCTGAACCCATGTAAACATCCAGAAGGCATGGTGGCTTACCTGTAGTTCTAGCTCTGCATGGAAATAGGTTATTTCCAGACCTGGTCATTGTGACTAGTTCTATTTATGAGCTCCGGGTTTGATTGAGAGACCCTGCATCAAAGAGTAAGGTAGAAGAGAGATGGAGTAAGGCTCCCAATATCCGTCTCAGACCTGCCTATGCACTTGTGTACACATGCATGTGTGCCCATACATGTAGACACACACACACACACACCATATAAATACACACAGAAAAGGGGGAATGATTTAGAATGACTTTATAATTTTTTTAAATCACATAGGAAAATAACCAATTAAAACGAAAGGAATGGGAAACAGTAAGACTAAAGCAAAACACACATATATATATACACAGAGGAACAGAACATCATGCAGTGGACTAGCAATCAAATAATTTCCTTAGAGAAGACGCTTGAAACTTGTCAAGTGGAATGGGACCTTCCTGGTTTTAGAATAAATTAGACTCCTTGGCACCATGCCAGTTTTCCTACTCAAATCCTAACTCCAAGAAGCAAAGTTCATTCTGTTAACTGGCTAAACAAATCTGTTTTGTATGGTACCCTTTCTTTAGCCTTTGCTTTTGAGATAATCCATCTAGTTCTACCCCACTGTGGAAGTGATAAGACCATCGTGGAAGGCTGCAGGTGTTTGCTGCAGGGACTGGCGGGGGTGGGGGTGAAGGGAGTAGGAGGGAAATGATCTGCCCAGCTTCTGTGGCCCTGATTCCTCCACACACATAAGCTCTCAAGCAGGTCGTGATGTATAATGCATACATATTGACAAAGCTCTGCATGTAGAGGCTCCAGGACAGACATTAATAAATGTGACTCACGTGAACTTGTTTCTCAAATAAAAACTATAAGCAAAGATGACCTGAGAGCCCTTGCTCACCCTTCAGACACAGTGGCCAGTTCCTTTGTGATACCTGAAGGCCTCCACAGCATGGAAGGTCTCGGTCAGGGATATCTAGCCTAGGGGAGAATGTCTGCCCTTTGCCTTGATGTTCCCAGTGTAAAGGGGGATGCTGGGGACAGGAGTTCAGAAACTGAGCACCAAGAGGCTGTGTGTGATTGGAGTTTTGATTTGGGATGAATTACTTGGTCTCTCATATTTCATTGTCTCAGAATAAAAAGAGCTGAATGACCCTACTCCTTGTCTGACCTTCTTCTCTGACCTTGTCATTAAGTGGAGAATGTGGGAGGAAGACAAGAGGGCACATGGTGGCTGCTGCTGGGTGCCTTACCTCTTCTAGTAGAAGAACAGGGCTGTAAGATAGCTGTTGGGAATAGAGGAGGGTGAAGTGGAGTCGGGTAGAGGAGGATTATCCTTGGTAGCTAGGATGGTGCAGCTGTCTAGAAGGGTTCCCCTTTTCAGTTCATTTCTTATTTCTTCAACACAGAGATCAGACCTATAATATTATTTGACCCCTTTGCATTTTTTTAAATTAACTTTTGAAAAGTTTTATATTACAGGTACCATATTTGTGTCATTTCTAGCCCTTCATTTCCTTCTTCCAAGTCTTTCCACATCTGGCCCAGCAAGTGTTGTAAGGAGTCCACTTGTTGGTTCTTGACTGCTCAGTCCCAAAATAATCACACCAAAACTCTATTAATTAAATCACTGCTTGACCCATTAGCTCTAGCTTTTTATTGGCTAACTCTTACATATAAATTTAAGCCATCTCCATTAATCTGTGTATCACCATGTGGCAGTGGCTTACTGGGTAAAGTTCTGGCATCTGTCTCCGGTGGGGCTACATGGCTTCTCCTGACCCCGTCCTTCTTTTTCCCAGCATTCAGTTTAGTTTTCCCCACCCAGCTCTGTTCTACCCTATCAGGACAAGCCAGTTTTCTTTAATGGTAATCACACATTAAGGGAAATCCCACATCAAGCAAGATATCCACAATGATATCATAGTGGCACTTATGCCTTGGAGGGTAACCAACAACCATCCAATCACACTTAATGCCTGCCAATAGGTGAAATCCGTGCCTGGTTCTGTAAATCTAAGCAACTACCTGAGGCTGGAGAGGTCATCAGCCCTGGAGGGGAAGCTGTTATTGCTGGTTTCCTGAACCAATGTGGCTTCTAACTCTGTTCTAAATATTCTTATACGGCCTGCATTCTTTCTGCTGCTGCACGTGCTTATGGAAACCACAACCTCACTTCACTATGTGGTACTCTATAATATACCAGTACTTGGATATATTCTCCTGAGCAAGAATTACTCTCATACACAATTAACTTATTTTTAATCTTCCCATGATATTTTTAATAATCCTCATCCTTCTAAAGTTTCTGGATTAACAAACAACTCCGTTTTTATAGACACTGTGTTGGTTCTTTGGGAGGGGTTATTTATTTAGCAGATCTCCTAATGAAGCCCTTTTTTAAAGAATAAGAAAATAAAAAAAAAATCAAGCTCTCCTCTACTATAATTGAATTTCTCCAATGTTTTTTAACCATCATTATGTGGAATAGAACACTATAAAAACTTCTGAATTTTAGCTATGCTGCAGTTAAACCAATAGACTAAAACGTAGTTTGAATTATAGCCATGAAACTTCATTATTCTAGAAGTAATTCCAGCACAAATGGCATAAAAAGATGATTTTTAAATTTAGCTCCCCCCATCCCTCCTCGGATGGCTCTCGTGGAAGCTCAATAAAGCTCATTTTCGAATCCCTTATCCCTATGCCCACGCTGGTGTTGATCAAAGTATTTGACTTCACATCTTGATACGCCCAGGCTTTAGGGCAGCCGTTGGGTTTGAATTTTGGCTCTAGTCCTGGTTATCAGAATAGCTGACAGATCAGGTTTTAGTCTTTATGCATTCCAGGAGATCCAGGAGTGATTTTGTGATTTTTCCCCCCTTTTCTTCCTCTCTCTCTCTCTCTCTCTCTCTCTCTCTCTCTCTCTCTCTCTCTCTCTCTCTCTCCCTCCCTCCCTCCCTCCCTCCCTCCCTCCCTCCCTCCCTTCCCTCCTCCTCCTCCTCCTCCTCCTCCTCCTCCTCCTCCTCCTCCTCCTCCTCCTCCTCCTTCTCCTCCTTCTTTTGTGTGTGTGTGGTATGTGGATCGAATACAGGACTGTCCATACTAGGCAAACACTCTACTACTAAGCTGGCCTTTTTTTTTTTAAGAAAAAGTTAAATTTACTTTTAATTAAAAATTGTGTGTGCTTAAAGAGGTAAGAGGTATCTTGTAGAAGTCAGTTCTCTTCTTCCATCTTGTGCGTTCTGGGAATCAAACTCGGGTTGCCTGTCTTGGTAGCAGGCATCTTTACCCACTGGAATATCTGATCGTGATGACTTTTAATTTTTGAGTCATGATTGTTTTTGAGATTATCTTACTTTGTATCTCTGTCTTGGAATGCATTTTGTAGATCTGGCTGGCCTGAGAGCCACAGGATCAGCCTATTTCTGTCTCCCGAGTGCTGGGGTTAAAGGCATGCACCCGCATACCTGGCTTTTGAGACAGGGTCCTGCTAAGATTCCTAGGCTGGCCTGGAGCTCACTCTGTAGTCCAAGTAGGTAGACCTGGTGACCTTGTGATCATCATGGTTTGGGCTTCTGAGTAGCTGGGATTACAGGCCCATGCTACTAGGTCCTGGTGAGGTCTGATTATTCAAAAGGAGAATATGCTTGAAAGGAGTGTTCTAAAGCTGCCCGCACAGAGGAATCTGACTTGAGGACAGACTGAAAAGGCAGCAAGAGAAAGGCGCCTGCTGCTTCAAAATAGGAGGAGCATTAGGTCAAGTACTTTATCCTTCAGCCTTCAGAAATTCTTGATCTCACAATAGCCTGTTTTGTGTAGTGTGTACTTTGTATTGACTGTTGTACAAACCTCGGCAGACACTGAGCCCTATGTTTGCCCACAATGAACATTCATTTCCTTACTAGTTACTGTAGTTCAAATTTAGCACCCAGACTAGGAAAACCCAATGTGTGTGTGTGTACATGTGTACATGCATGTATTACATGTGTCTGTGTAGGTCAATCAACGTTGGGTGTGTCTTCCTCAATCACTATCATCTTTTTCCTTTTTTGTTTCTGAGACAAGATCTCCTACAGAACCCAGGTCTTGCCAATTTGGCCATGCAGACTGGCCAGTGAGCTCGAGGAACCTGCCTGCCTCTGCTATTTCAGGTCAGGGCTTATGATTTACATATTCACACTCATGGATGGCTGGTTTGTGTAGAAGGGTTTCAGTTTGTCCCCACCCATATTTGTTGTTAAATTGCTTTTTTGATCATTCCCATTCTGATTTGCATAAAATTAAATATCAATGTGGTTTTGATCTGTGTTTCTCTGATGGCCAGTGAGGCTGATATATATATATATATGTTCATTTTATATATAGAGAGCATATATATAGTTCATTAGTCATCCATACTTCATCTTTGAGAACTGTCAGTTGACATCCTTAGCTCATTGATTGATTGCATTGATTTCTTTTGTTTTCTATACCATCAAGATATGAATCCTATGTCAGATGTATAGCTATCAAATATTCTCTCCAATTATTCAAACTAGTTATTTTTAAGTTCATTAACTGTTTCTATTTCTGTGTAGAAACCCTTTAATTTCATGAGGTTCCAGCTGATAGTTGTTGGCCTCATTTCCCTGGATACTGTGGTCCTGTTGAGAGCATCCTCATCTATGTGTTTCCCTGGATACTGTGGTCCTCTTGAGAGCATCCTCGTCTAAGCACTTTGAAGCGCTTCCCTCCCTTTTTGTTCTCGAATGTTTCATAGTTCTAGGTCTCGTGTTAAAGCTGGAGCTGATTTATTTGCAGATCGCATGAGGGATGTGGTTTCTACTGCTTGTGGATATTCAGTTTTCCTGGCATTGTCTATTGAGGAATAAAGATTTTCATTCTTAGACACAAACAAGATGCATTTGCTTTCCTCCTTCCTTAGTCTCTATATCAGGGTATTTTTAGCTACAACTCACAAAAATTCTACTCAAATTTATGTGCCTTGTGTTTCTAGTATCACAGAAGCCCAGAACCACTTGACAAGAATACAGATTTGAGGGGCGCATGCCATGAAACCCACAATCTCCTCTCACCTCCACACCTTTTGAATCCTCTGAGCCATCTTCTCTTCAGGCCAATTCTACAGGCTAGCGGTGCTGTATGCTCAACTGCCTGTTGATGAGATTCTCAGCAGCCTCTGAATACTCGGGATAGTGTCTGCTTTCCACCAACATGAACAAAATCCCTGTTTGTAGAAGGTTTCCTCCCTCAGGTGATTGTCTCTACCTGAGGTAACCGCTCTGGCCATGGGCTTGAGCATCTAACACATCTATCTGAATTTTTTTTTTTTTTTGAGAGGAAAGGCTTTATTTGACTTATACTTTCACCTCACAGTCCGTCATCGAAGGGAGTCAGGGCAGCACTTAAGTAGGGCAGGAACCCGGAGGCAGGAGCTGGTGCAGGCACGGTGGAGGTGCGCTGCTTACTGGCTTGCTCAGTATGGTTTTTTACAGAACTCAGGATGACTGTCACGGTCCTCCTCGTCCCGCAAGGAATGAAGCGACACACCGGAGCTCTTCTTGCTAAGCAGTTTATTCAGGACCTTGTTAACAATTGTAAAATCTCTCTCTCCCTCTCTTTCTTCCTTCCTTCCTTCCTTCCTTCCTTCCTTCCTTCCTTCCTTCTCTCTCTCTCTCTCTCTCTCTCTCTCTCTCTCACTCTCACTCTCTCCCTCTCTCTCTTCCTCTCTCCCAGGGCAAACCTCTCCCAGCCCTTAAGTAGGCATGGGCAACCAACCCCAGATTGCCAAGTGGGCACTGCCCATAGGTCCACGCATATGCAAGCAGCTGACAATCATTGCATAAGTCAGGCCTAGTTGATATTAGGAGTTGATTATCACAGAGAGCACTCGCTTTCGGGATAGCGGAGGGCGGAAGCCAGCACCATCAGGTGCAACTCCACGCAGCTCTCTACACATAGCCATCAGGTGTGACTCCACACGGCTCTCTACAGACGACTAGTTCAGGCATGACACTACCCCAAAAGGGCTAGGCCCTCCCAACATCAATTACTGATCAAGAACATGCACCAAAGGCTTGCCTGTATCTTATGGGTACCCTGTCTTAACTGGGATTCCTGAAGGTATTCTTCATGAAATGTCTGTTACAGAGGAGATGGTAGAATGAGCATTGCAACTCAACAGTTACAGCCTACCATCAACTTGACAGAAGTCCAAACAAGACACCTTCGGGCATCTGAATTCTTCTTTATTAATGGAACCTGCAGAGTGCCTGTGCTTTGTGCTTTCTACATTTTCTCTCATGAGTGACATGATGAGGGGGACATCTAAGTGACTCTTTTGCATATGTATGCATAAAAGACATTTTAAGAAAGAGCTGAGGCTTCAGTTCAGGTTTGAAGTTAATGAGCCCTACTCAGGAATGCTAACGTATTCAGAAGAACATGTCCTGTGGAGGGTCAGGGTTTAGGGTTATGGTTAATATGTAGGTGTGTTCCCACAAAGAAGGAAACATTCAGGCTTTGTGGTGTCTCACATTTGATAACTGAATGTTATTTTGAGCTTGAAATGTCCATTTATTGAGAAACAGATACTTTCCCAATGCCTTACATAAAGAAGGAAAATGGATTGTCAACAAACTCATGGTTTGGATGTTATTCCTCAGAATAAATTGCACAGAGAAAATGGTGTTTATGAGGGTGTTGATATATTTTTAATAGGGACTCTTCATCCCTGGTACAGTAGATTACAAATGTTTCCAAGGGAAAATGTTTTAACAGGTTTATCATATAAGCACTTTCTGCTGGGTTTTGTAAATTGAGTTTCTTCCGCGCCAGGGAAATCTGATAGCATTTCCTAAACAAGAAACAAACAACACGTTCTCCATCACTGAGATTTTAAGCTGTGTGCTCTGTCATCATTTTTAATTACTTGGAGAAATTATGCACAAGAAAAACAAGCAGCCAGATTCAGTTAATGGGGCTCTGAGAAGAAGAAACTCATAAAAGTTGAGTATTTTTAATTCTTCACTTAGAATTTTGACCCAGCAACGAAGCAGTCTGCATTGGCTGAATGCATCTGATTTGCTCTCGACTCGTACTAGGTGGGCTTTAGAGCAGTTGGAGAGAGCAATTTTGGGGTGAGGGCTGCAAAGACTATCTAGTTCTGGCAGAGGGAAGTTGGGTGCTCCTGTGGTGGGGTGTCGAGAGAGCTGTAGTTTCTTTGCGACAGCTGTGCCTGGAGGGAGAGGTTCTGTCAGGGCTGTGGGAGGCATCATGATTTCATCTAACTCCTGGGGCCTGGTTGATATGAAGCACGTGAGAAAACCCAGGTGCAACGGAGGGCTGGAGGAGAAAACCTGCAGGGCCCAGAATGGTCAGGACCCTACAAACTAGCGGATCATTGCTTTGGACATCCAAGTAAGGGTTCAGGATCTTAAACTCCAGTGGCCACTGAAGTGTGAAGGCCTTATCCCTGTTTATTGGGGCACACAATAGTTCATTCACACATGCAGGCTGCAGAAGAGCTCACACACAGTCGATACAGGGCATCCTCATGACCTCACTGTACAGTAGCACAATGGAGTCTTCCATCACTTTAGAAGATTACTGAAGGGACTACACTAAAGATAACTAAGTCTGCATTCTAGAGGGACACTCTGAGGTCTAGCTAGAAACATCTAAACAATGTATGTGACAGCACAATGTAACATAATGTGTGGTGGTTTGAAAGAAACTGTCCCCCAAAGGGAGTGGCACTATTAGGAAGTGTGTGGCTTTGTTGGAGGAAGTGCATCACTGTGGGGGGTGGGCCTTAAGGTCTCCTTTGTTCAAGCTTCACTCAGTGTGGCAGTCTACTTCCTGTTGCCTGCATATCAACATATAGCAGCTCTTTCTCCACCACCATGTCTGCCTGCATGCTGCCATGTTCCCCACCATGCTGGTAATGGGCTAAAACCTCTGAAACTGTAAGCTGTAATTTCAGGCAAATGTTTTCCTTTATAAGAGTTGGCGTGGTCATGGTGTCTTTTCACAGTGATAGAAACCCTAGGTAAGATATTATGTTTCCACCTCGCATTTGTATGTGCTGTGCTATGTAGGATGCACGTGACTGAACACACATCCACTTAATGAAACACACAAATGATACTCTGGGCTGCGTGTCTACTTTCTATTTTCCACAGCTCTGCAGAGGACTCCTGGCTTTATGGGGCTGTGGAAATCCCTACTCTGGTCCATCTGGATTCTTCTGCCCCAGGTTCTGCTTGCCCTCCTCTGAGTTCCACTGCCTTTGGGGTGAGATCTGGCCCCTGTGTTTCTAAGTCTCTGCGACTGACTGTAGAGCATTGCAGTATCTGCTAGTGAGACTCACACTTAGGAACCATTTTTCATAGTGGATTTCCCTAGCTGCCTCCACTATGCCTTAGAGTGTCTTCAAGAGACAGAAGCAGTTCTTAAGATGCTGGGATCTGTACCCAGAGCTACTGAACATTACATTTGCCTGTGCTGATTTAAACAGAATCATTTTATTGTACTGGATTTGGGACTACGTTCAAATGTTCTATGGAGACAAATTCACATTCAAGAATAAGTTTTTTTTAAAAAAAAAACAGCATAGGACTTGTGTAGCTCTGTGTGTCTCATTTTTGTGATCTGTATATCTTTGACTTTCAAAAGAGTGGGAAGCTCCAAAGGCTTTGTTTGAGCATAGATTATTTCACAATGGCTCAATTTAATACAGGTACAGATCTAGTCCAGGATTGAAGTCTTGACTCTGCCCGATTCTCTTGTCGTGGTTCCTGGCCATACCTGCTGTTGAGAGTGAACAGATGAATTGTAGCATAGCCACCTTGGGCTGGAGCCGAGAGCTCTGAAATCTACCTCTTTTTCACTGCTGCTGCTCCCAGGCTCTTGATCTTAGTGGTCGAGCACCATTGCAGGCCAAATTTACACATCTCTTCAGCATCTTTCTCTCCCTGTTCACCTTTCCAGAGCAGAAGGCTTGTGCCAGGCCGTGTGTGCAATTTGTGTCGTGGAGTCACCAGCTGACTGTAGCAGCGCTTGCTAATTTTGGCTTGTGGTCTTTGTGTCTTGCTCACACACATGATTTTAAGAATGTATTTTTTTAGTCGGTATAATTACTCTGTGCAGCACATTTTTATTCTGAAAAAATTTCACCAATTTCCTACATGGTCCAATATCTCATTTGAAGTCTGTATTCTTTGATGAGAAATGCAGGAAGCTGACTAATATCAGTTTGAGATTCATCCATTTCTTGCCTTTGGATTATTTTAGGTTTATTTAATCTCTAGTCAAGGAGACTGAAGAGTGGGCTAAGCAGTTAAGAGCACTTGTTGCTCTTGCAGAGGACCTGGCTTCAACTCCCAGCATCTACAGAATAGCTTACAACCACCTGTAACTCCAGCCCCAGGGGATCTGACATCCTCCTCTGACTTCTGGACATCAGACATGCACATGGTACATATACATACATGCTGGAAAAAATTCATAATATAAAATAATAAAATCTAAAAAGAGTTTTAGCCAGGGAATGCCCTTGTATTAGTTTCTTACAGCTGCTATAACAAGTTACTCCCAAATGAGTGGCTGAGAACAGCAGAAACAGATTCTCTCTCGGTCTGAGAGTCCACAGTCAAGGCACTGGCAGGAGCATGCTTCCTCAGACACTCTGAGACATCATCGCTGCTTTCCTAGTCTAGCTTCTAATGGCTCCCTACATTTCTTGTCCTGGGGTCTGTTGCTCCAGCCTGTGACTTTGCCTCTGTGCTTGAGTTTTCTTTCCTGTCTTTGATAAGGATATTTGCCATTGAATCTAGCCCAGGATGGTTTTTACCATGAGAATCTTAATTCCACCTGCAGTCCTTCCTCCTATGTTTGTCTCCAGGCAAGGCCACGTTCACAAGTTCTGGCGGACTTGCTTTTCTGGATAGACCACCATTACCTTTGTTAGGAAATCTAATGTTACAAGAATGTTTTGTCTCTTTTGTAAATATTTTCTTTGCCTTAAAGCCCAATCTCTCCAGTCCTGTATTCTTTAGAGCAACAGCTCTCAGCTTGATTCAGACCTGCAGCATCAGTCTCGCCTAGGAACTTGTTAGAGATGTCACCTCTAGACACAAGGCAGAGATCAGCTTCACAGCTCCTACATTCATTGCTCAGGGAACATGGAGGAAGTAGGGGTGGAAAGATTGTAAGAGCCAGAATACTAGGAAGTCTGCTGTGTCACAGTGTCTCCTACAAATGGCTCCATAAACAGGGCTAGAACAATGGAAAAATTCATAGAAATGCTAATAAAGAAGGGAGGAGATCTCATAGGGTCCCATCCCTCCACAGAGAACTATAGGCAACTAATGGGTGCTGAGAGAGGGATAATTAGTTCTTCCTAGGGATGAGCCCCCTACTTAATTATCTAATACAAAATGATCAGTCTGAAATCGTATACACACAAACAATAAAAACAGACTCTACAGGTTGTATTTATATATGTGTGCATACTGATACATGCATGTATATGTATGTTACTAATAATCAAAGAAGGGGAGTGTCTTAGGGTTTCTATTGCTATGAAGAGACACTATGACCATGGCAACTTTTATAAAGGAAAACATTTAATTGGGTGGTTTAGAAGCCAGAAGTTCAGTCCATTATCAGTGGACTGAACAGCATGTAGGCAGACAGGGTGGCTGGAGAGGTAGTTGAGAGTTCTCTCAACATGAGAAATTGTCAGTATTTTGAGCATAGAAGATATCAAAGTACACCCCCACAGTGACACACTTCCTCCAACAAGGCCACACCTACTTCACCAAGGTCTCACTTCCTAATAGTTCCCTTCCCTATGAGTTTATGGGGGTCAATTACATTCGAACTGCCACATTCCACTCCCTGACCCCCATAAGCTTGTAACAATACCACAATGTAAAATGCAATTAATCCAGCTTTAAAAGTCTGCATAATCTATCATAGTCTATTAAAGTCCAAAGTTCAAAGTCTCTGTATGAAATTCATGAACTCTCTTAATTGCAATTTCCTATAAAATCAAAAAGCATTATATGTTTCCAACTTATAATGGCACAAGATATTCCTTACTGTTCCAAAGTATAGGGAAATATAGTGAGGAAATATTGTACCAAAACAAGAATGAAAACCAGCTGAGTGAACACCAAACTCTGTATGTCCATGTTTGATGTCAAAACTCTCATCAGATCTCCAACACATTTCAGCTTTGTTGACTGCAAAACACTTTCTTCTTTTGGGCTGGTTCCACACCCTGTTAGTAGCTCTCAATGTCTCTGGCATCTTGGGATCTCCAAGGCAACGTAGGCTTCAACTTTACAGCCTCTCTAGGCCTCCATTCAGAGACACCACTGATACATTCCTGGCCTCAATGGTTTTCTTTAATTGTGGAGGCAAATTCCACAATCCCTTTATTCAATCCTTAACTGTAGAACCACATGACCAAAGCTGCCAAGTTCTGCTGCTTGCTGGGGTTAGAGCATGGCCCACTTGTCCAGTTACATCTTCATCAACTTTGTTTTTGATGATTTCTTTCACTGCCTAAGCTTGGCTGTTCTGGAATTTGCTCTGTAGACCAACCTGGCTGGCCTCAAACTCTAAGACCCACCATCTTTGCCTCTGGAGTGCTGGAATTAAAGGTGTGCACCACCACACCCAACTTTAAGCTTTCTTTAATTCCTTTTTAAAAGTTGGAAATTTAACTGGATGGAATCTTGCCCTGAGGTCAACACTCCCTTTATTCCAGTTTTTAATATGTTTATCTTCTTGAATATAGGACTTAGCTCCAGTCCACTTCCTAATATTACTTTTCTTCTCAAACTGTACATTTTATAATTTATCCTGATAAGCTTGCTCCTTTTCATCATATATCTTCATTAAAGTTAGCGCTATTAACCATACAACAGAAATCTATACTAGATTGTTTTGAGATTTATTCTGCCAAGAGAATTAATTCAAAACTCGTTACTTTAGCCTATGGTAGACTCTTTGGACAAGGACAAAAGGCAGCTACATTCTTCACCAAAATATCACAAGAATGATCTATAGGCCACATATTAATATTCTTCTTCTCTGAAATCTATTGTGCCAGCCCCATCACAGTTGAATTCTCAGCATCATTGTCTTCTATGCTCCTACTAGTATGGCCCAATAAGCAGGGCTTAAAGCATTCTGTTTTTTCCTAACCCATAGTACCAAAGTCCTAATTCCTTCAATCAAAAATATGGTCAGGCCTTTTACAGTAATACCCCCATCTGTGGTAGAAACTTTTGTCTTAGGGTTTCTATTGCTGTGAAGAGACACCGTGACCATGCCAACTTTTATAAGGGAAAACATTTAATTGGGTGGCTTACAGTTCAGAGGTTCAGTGTATTATCATCATGGTGGGACATGGCAGTGTACAGGAGCATATGGTGCTAGAGAGGTAGCCAAGAGCACAGGCAACAGGAAGTGAAATGAGATATGGCATATCTTGAGCAAAAGAGATCCCAAAGCTCACCTCTACCAGGACATACGTCCTCCAACAAGACCACATCTACTTCAACAAGGCCATGTATGCTTTTCAATAGTATCATTCCCTGTGAGTATATGGGGACAATTACATCCAATCTGCCATGGGAGGCTATCAACTTGAGAATGATGTAGGAGCATGGAAGAAGTTGGAGGGAGGGGAACTGGAAGCAACTGGAGAGGGAAGAGTGATGTAATTATATTTTAATTTACAGTGTATGAAATGTTTAGTGAATACCAGGGAGATGGCCCAGTGAATAAAGGCACCATTTCCCCTAATCCCCACCCCTCAAAAGGAAAGAAATGTAAAGTACATCTAAAAACTCACAGTTGTGACACAGCCATCTCTCACACACTTCATCTTCCAGGAAAGCCTGACCTGGAAGGTCTGAGAACCTGTGCTGCAGGTGCCAGATCGTACCTTACTCTTCAGTACCATGTCCTAGACTTTGCTTTAACTTACACAGAAGAAGGGCTCACACTTTGATAATGCTGAGGGTCCAACCCTTCCTTCCCCCATCCCAATGTGAAAGCCCCAACGACCCCAGGCTTAGATTGGTTTCTCTGAGGGAAGCAGTCTTTGATGCTGCTTAAGCGTATCTTAATCAAGTGCCCAGGAGTATGTCCACTGGGTAATATACCTCAGAGTTCCCATGTTGAAGTCATTGACCAATCTCAGACAGAAATAGTCAGTAATAAGGTCATTGCAGATAAGATTAGCTAAGTTTAATATTACATCACACTGAGTTGGGGCAAGGTTCCTGATTCCATGTGACTTGTGTGCTTGTGAAAAAGGGCCATTTAGATACCAATCAGATCCACACTGGAGAACACTAGGTAGATGATGAAGGCAGACAGACATTGACTGTCCCACACTGCTGACAAACCATGGGAGCTGGTGTGTTATGAAAAAAACTTGGGATGGAGGGTTTGCCTCACGGTTTGGGGGTATAATCCATCATGGTGAGGCAGAAACATGAGGTAGCTGGTCACATGGTGTCCATCAGAAAGCAGGGATGAACGCTGTTGCTCAGCTTGCTTTTTCCTTTTTATTCAGTCTGGGACCCCATGTCATGGAACGGCACTACTCACATTAAAAGTGGTGTTCCCTCATAGGCATGCCAAGAAATTTCCATGATTAACAGTCAACACCATCCCAAGGGACATGGAAGAGCTCATGGGTAGCCCTGGGCAGTAGCTGACCACATAGACACATAGATACAGTTCCCAGCACCATGGGGAACTACAACTCTGTTGTTCCCAGTTTGTGGGTCTTGGCAAATAAATACTTGAAACATTTAGGGTTAATTTTGGTGAACTGGCACAAGTTCTAATCACCACAAAAGAAGTTCTTAAGCACAGTCGATCTGTCAGCTAGGGGACTGTCTTCCCTTATACTGAAAGCTCTCTGTCTTGTTGACAGTTGTTTGAGATGTGCAGTTCTTCCTTCTTCCGAGTAAACAAAGTGGCATCTCTCGTGAGTTTTAAGTGACTTTATTGTCATAAAATAGGTTGTCAGGAAACCAGTATTTTAGGTTTTATGGTACCTTTGATCTTTTTTATCTTTGTTTTCTATATGAATTACACTTTATAAATGCCGCCCCCCTTAGGAGTTTTCATTTGTTTGGAACTATAAATCAACACAATTAGTTTCTTAAAAAAAAAAAAAAAAAAAAGTCCTGGCTAAAAATAAAAGGACATTAACATATCTGTAGGGGGAAGATTTGATGCACGTTTACGTTTTTCTCGCCCAATTAGCCCAATTAGTCAGTGACTCCTAGGATTGGTCTCCCAGAAATAACGATGAGTTGAAAGTCCAGTTCTCAACTTTAATGAGCTGTTTCCAGGGAACTGGTCTTCTGCACAAGTTGATAAGTACACCGTGTGCTTGGCAATAATTCCAAGTGTTTATGCGGTTCTTCTACTTGTTCATTAAGTTTTTGTAAATTAAATTAAGACTTTAAACATCTTGACAGAAGTAATTTTTCATTATTTTACATATAACTGCCAAAAGGTTACAGTTTTCTAACAGTATATTTCATCCTAGAGTCTTTTCAATATAAATTGTACACCTGTCAACATAAGAACACACACACACACACCCCTTACACCACATTCAAGTGGGTAAGATTGGTGAAAGGTGACAGAAAAGTTGTCCCTGTTGTTGGCACCTAGTCATCTAGTGTCACTCTGGCCAGGTTCTCATCCTGAGAGTGAAGTATATAGTCTACACCTGACAGCTTGCAAGGGGGCAGTGATGGCTCCATTCTTCTACAATTTAGCAGTTACCTTGGATGAAAGCTGCAATCAAGCATCTTCATAGGAAAAAAAATGCTTCAGAAGTGGGAACTATAGTGTCCAGCTCTCTTCAGTGTGCGGCTGTAAATTGAAGCAATATTTCCTTTATCTGAAAAGCAATAGGACTTCCAGTTTTTCCCGGTAGGTGCTTGACTCTCCAAATAGACCCTGGGGTGTTTTGAGGATTTCCTGGTATTTGAACTCTTTGTGCCATTTGTCTCTTATTTTCTCATCACTTCTCTATGGCTCCTGTTGACCTCCTGAGATCTTTTGGGTGGACATAACACCGGTCTCTTCATGGAGGCCAAAGTGGTAACACTTTGGCCATGAGAGGGGGCATTACTGACACATGTTGTCTCTCTAGTCCCAAGTACAAGAAACTACAGAGTTCTTAGTAGGCTGGCATCAGGCTCCAATATTGCTGAGGTTCTGGGGAATGCTGTGGACCGAAAGATGGGAGCTCAATCATCCTGCGTAGTGTCTGTCATTAGGAGGTGTGGTTTCCAGAGGAGGACCACTCCTCTTGCCTATTACATGAAAACCATTCCAAGTCCCACTACTACAAGATGAAAGAAACTTGAGACAGGCCCCATCTGTTTACCAGCTGAAGGTCCACCTCTAGGGCCTGCCTCTTCTGTTTCCAGGGCTGGTTCTTCTGGAAGGGATGAATTTTGGAAATTTATACTCATTTCTAGGTATACTGCTCACTGTTCAATCTAGGGGTTTTAAGGACAATCAAGCCAGAATGAAACAGTTTTCATCATCAGGGCATTCTTTAAAGCCTAAAACCCGTTCATGAAGATTCTATCCGTGAACAGGTTAACTATGCAGGACAGTTTGTCTTCAGTCTACTTGGCTTTTAAGCCAAATATCTTTGTGTCTCCCCTGAAGGTCCAAGTACCATGAGCTACTATGAAGCACTGGCATGTATCCACAGTGATACTCTTTATAAAATTTACACCAAACCAAAAGTCATTTCTTTTCTCTCTTCTTCCTGTCCCTGTTCAACCAGAAGCCAACAAAGCTGCAGTTCAGAATCAATGATATATAGGCACACACGGTTGAAATGATGTGGAGACTTTGTGAGTTTTACACCAGCAGACAATTTTATCACTGTACAGACAGCATAGTGTGCACTCACACAAACCTGCGCCATAGCCTTGCTGCACACCCAGGCTATAAACCAGTTCATGAGTTACTACATTAGTATTGTAGGCAATTAGAACACAATGGTGTTTATGTGTCTAAAAACATACAAACATAAAAGATGGAGTAAAATATTAGATAACAAGAACTCTTTGGTTCCTTTGCAGTCTTGCCATACATGAGGCTCATTGTTGACTAAAGTGTCTTGTGCTTGTGACTTCATCACCATCTCATTTTATTGCTCACCTTGATTTTCCATGTCAGCGATGGACAGGTACCAAGTTTGTATCTGTGGAACCAAATGGACATGCTCAGACCCTTTCCCCCAAATAAATAAGACATCTGGTGTCTCCTCCCTTTGAAGTCCCAGTGGTTCAGAATTTTTTTTTTTTTTTTTTTTTTTTTTTTTTTTTTTTTGGTTTTTCGAGACAGGGTTTCTCTGTGGCTTTGGAGCCTGTCCTGGAACTAGCTCTTGTAGACCAGGCTGGCCTCGAACTCACAGAGATCCGCCTGCTTCTGCCTCCCGAGTGCTGGGATTAAAGGCTTGCGCCACCACCGCCCGGCTGGTCCAGAAATCTTAAGGCCCAGTTTCAAACAGAGCCCTCCATTTGCCCAAATATCAAGGGCCAAATTTTACAAAGTATTGATCTTGATAGAAACCTTCCAGGCAAATGAAAGGTCCAGCTGTTTCTTCCATGTCACTGAATGGAAGAAAGGAGCATCTGAAATGTTAGCCGGCCGGGCTGTATGTCAGGAAGGTCACATGACCTACAATAGTGCCATTCATCATCATACCTCTGTCATTGACCCTGAAGAGGGAGCAGTGTGCTAGTGACATCACTTCGTGTTTCTTAGCAAAGCCATTCTACTGTCCTTGTCCTAAGTAGACTGTGGGTTGTGAGTACTGTCTTCTTAGAAGTTTAATTCCTATAGAGAGCCTCAAGAGTCCCCACGGTGGTGGGACACGATCAAGGGACTTCACCAGCGAGTGAACAAGAGTGCTATCTACAGTGGCTCATGAAATGCCAGGGAAGCGTACATAGTATGGCTCATGATACATTATAAACACTGCAGTAGTGGAATTTGTTCGATACGGTAGGAAACTTCATATAGTAGAACTTATCCTAAGTTTCAAGTAAATTTTAACCTCGGAAACATCAATAGCTCTTTCTAAGGCTCATCACAATGATACCCCAGTCCCTGGTACCAACTTCTGTCTTAGGGTTTCTATTGCTGTGAAGAGACGTCATGACCACAGCCACTCTTACAAAAGAAAAACATTTCCAGAGGTTTAGTCCATTATCATCAAGATGCGACATGGTGGCATGCAGTCAGACGTGGTGCTAGAGAAAGAGCAGAGAGTCCTACATCTTGATTTGCAGGCAACAGGAAGTGGTCTGTCTCATTGGGTTTGGCCTGAACATATATGAGATCTCAAAGCCCGCCTCTACAATGACACACTTCCTCCAACAAGACCACACCTCCTAATTGTGCCAGTCCCTTTGGGGGCCATTTTCTTTCAAAGCATCACATGTGTAAATAAGGACAGCTGAAGGAAACTCACTCCTCTCTTCTACACCTGGGAGGAGCACACAAACATTTCAGGAACAAGTCTGTGTTTTGAAGAAACTGAGGTGGCAAGACTGTTGTTTCCTTAAGCACTCAGAATTCTCCTGTGACTCAATTCTTGAACTTTGTTCTGACACATAACATCATCCCTGTTTGTCCAAACTCCGCCTCTTTAAAATATAGAAGAACAATCATATAGGATGGGGGCCTCAGTTTAAAGTGACTTCGTTTTAATTTACTATATTTTAATGACCCTGTTTCTAAGTACTGTCAAATTCTTATGCACTGGGAATTAGGGCTTTCACCTATGGACTGGAGGTACAATTAGTTCTATAACACATAATCATCCGCTGTGGAGGGTATTTGGAGAACTTTGGGGTATCCGTGTTTTCTCTTGGGAGATGATGACTACATGAGCATATTCACCCTTGACTCTGAAGCAGGCTTCAGAACAGATGGTCAGTCCTATTGGGGAGCACAGAGAGAGAGAGAGAGAGAGAGAGGTGCCTGTGGCGTATCTTCACGGAGGTGTTGACACAGGCTGGTTCTCTTGAAAGGCTTCTCAGTGTCTTCCTGTCTTGATATAGCTATCTGCCCACAGCTTTGACAGGCTTACTGTGTCCTTGCTGCACGTGTGTCAAACAACAGTTTATCAATAATCTATTAGATTGTGCTGGAGTTTTCAGAAAGGAGAGAGTATGGACCCAAAGAGGAAAGTAGCCCAGTGAGTAAAGAATTCCTTTGTTGTGAATTTAGAATCTAGAGCTCTCATTTTTTTCTTCTAACCCTTGAGGATGAATAGAGCCCGTCTTTGTGATTTCTCTGGGTGTTTATTTCACACGGTTCTCTTCAGATTGCCTGGGTTGTCAGGCAGGTTCTGTGGTCTTTTCTGTGTAAGCAACAGTTGTTGATTGTCTTAGTGGAGGATCTTATGAGAAGAGTTTTGAACCATTAGCTAAAACTAGCTTGTTAGATTATTGCTGTTTTTTGTTTTGTTTTGTTTTTTTTTGTTTTTTTTTTTCGAGACAGGGTTTCTCTGTGGCTTTGGAGCCTGTCCTGGAACTAGCTCTTGTAGACCAGGCTGGTCTCAAACTCACAGAGATCCGCCTGCCTCTGCCTCCCAAGTGCTGGGATAATCGCTGTGTTTGTCTGTCTTCTAATGCTGTAGTAACTGAAACACGAAGCTAACTTGGCAGAGCTCCAAGAATCACCTGTCATTCTGTGTTTCTATGGCCTTTGTGGTTTGTTACTTTAGAGTGGCATCTCGTTAGACTAAGACTTCTCTAAAAATCATTTGTCATTAAAGGAAGGAAGGAAGGAAGGAAGGAAGGAAGGAAGGAAGGAAGGAAGGAAGGAAGGAAGAAAATCTTATTGTTACAGTCTCAAGAGCAGCTGTGACTGGGAGTTGCCTACGTATAGCATGGCCTGTGTATTCTCTTCCACACAAGGGCTTTCACCACAAGGTCATCTTGCTCATTGCAAGTTCTCTCTCTCTCTCTCTCTCTCTCTCTCTCTCTCTCTCTCTCTCTCTCTCTCCCCCTGTTTGTACCAAGGGACCCTTGATTCCAGGCTGTAATGCTTTTGTCAGTGAGCCTGACTCACAGTTCCCCCAAGTATCACTCATGTTCTCAGGATGTCTGCATGGAGGAATATCTGTACATATCACATGTGACTCAATGGGTATCTTCTGAGCAACGGAGAGCTGGGATTATAGAGTGGAAATACCTGTATTTTATCCGTTCAAGATTTCAAGCACAAACATTAAGGTGGAAAAGTATGAAAGGAGAAAGAAGTCTAAAGAGTTGTGGACACAACTCACTCAAAGGGAGCTGAGGGGTTGTTAGGACGTTATTAATGGTGAGTGTGAGGAGCTTTGGATATTGTGTGAAATATTAAACAATTTTGTATTGGGGTTATCTAGAGAAACAGAACCAAATGGAGGACAGGGGCCATACATCATATTATAACATCTGGGTCAACAATAGCCAGCATAGAAAGTGGTGGTTCTCTAAGATTGTACCACCTGATGATACTCTGACTTGGATTCCCCTCTGTATGCTATGAATATGTGTTATTGTTATTGGTTACTAAAAAAGCTGCTTTCAGCTAATGGCTTAACAGAATATAGCCAGTCTGGAAAAGATATATAGAGTGAGTAGGCGGAGTCAGAGAGATGCCATGTAGCCCTGGAGGAGAAAGATGTGAACTGCCAGCTGGAACCTTGCCAGTAAACCATGAGTCTCGTGGTAATACACAGAATAATAGAAATAGGTTAATTTAAGATATAAGAGCTAGCTAGAAATATGCATAAGCTAGTAGACCAAACACTATTGTAATTAATACAGTTTCTGTGTAATTATTTCGGGTCTGGGCAGGAATGAACGAGCAGCCTCCACCGACAGTCTGGGCACTATGCTTTGATACCTGCAAATCCCGAGAGCATTGCTACTGTTTCCATTGTTAATTTGTGGCTATTCTTATTTAGCTTTTTTTCTTATTTCTTTTTGTAAACAGGGTCTCACTATGAGACCCTGGCTGACCTTGAACTCAGAAATTCCCCTGCCTCTGCTTCCTAGATGCTAAGATTTAATGCTTATTTCACCACACCTGGCTTGATTTGCTTTTGGCTATTGCTGTTGTTAAGTGACATATAACTACATATTGTCGTGGGAATTAATTCAGCCAATAGCCTTTTAGATACCAGCCCATTAGGGCTTGGTCTGAGGAACTGTAAGCACAGACAGAAAATGTACTCGCCCCTTTTCCCTTTTCGCTTGGTTGGTGGTCAAAGTTTGGTTCGCAGCTCCCAGCACTCACAGAGAAGAGGAACATAGTGGCTTTCTATTGTGAGTGATCCCCAATAAGCATTCATTATCTTTTATTATGGGCTTTCATGCAGAGGGGTTGACCTGTACTGGGTAACTGGCAGAAAGGCAGCATTCTGGGGACATATGTTGGATGAGGTGACAGCAGGAATATCGTTCTCTTCCTGTCAGTCACTGAAAGGCTCCAAATCCTGAGTTTGGGTGCGTGTTCTCCTTCCGGTAGGCCTTTGGGGGTCCGTAGGATAAATACACAGACGCTTATTGGGAACAATTGGAACATTTGATACTGCCGCGTATTCTGTCTGAGGTTTGTTCCCTTCTGTATTTTTTTTTTTTTTAAAATCAGTAACTTGGGTAGATAGAAAGGCACACTTGTTAACATCTTTTTATGCCATGAGTCTGAACTGGGCAGTGACTCAATGATCAACATACAAGAAAGACCCAGGACAGTGTGGAGGGATTCTAATGAGAGCTTGAATCTGTGTGAGAACCGATGGAACATCCCTGGGTTTCCCAGAACTTTTGCAAGTAAAGGAAGGAACTATGGCTGTGGCTTTGTGATATAACCCGTGTAAGGCAAAGCTGGGTCTCCCAAGGTGGACTGGACGAGAGGACATCGAAGCTGTATAGGTGCCTGGAAAAGTACCAGTTGATTCTGCTTGTCAGGTCTCTGTGGCTGCCCAGCAGGGAGCTGCCCTCAGCAGAGGGTCACAGAACAATCAGTCATGCTGTCTGCTCTTCACGGGCTTCCATAGCACGTCTCAAAAGGGCTTTCACAAACGCTGCTTGAAGAGCTGTGTTTTCCTATGCCTGTATTGATGCTGTCATGTTCTTCAAAACCCTGCATTGAGATGTTTCCACGGTGGAAGGCTTTATAGTACAAATCCATTTGTGAGGGCAAATGTATCTCTATTAGGGTATTTTAGCTTAAATCAATTATATAAGTGCTTTGTAAGACATTTATTCTGCCCAGTGTTTCATCTGTGTGAAGGATTTGAGGAACTGTTTGATCTTCCTTTTCGGAAATTCCTTTACAAGAGTGATGGGTTTACTAAAATTTACTGTGAAACTAACCTGATTACTTTGAGCTATCTGTAGGAGGATTAGCTTGTTCAGGGGAGGATAGATTCTAATCCCATGACTAATATTTTGGCCAATACAGTACAATTCCTTTTGATTATGTAAATTGGTTAGTAACCATTTTAGCATGCTCTGTCCTTTTCTGGCTACATTGAGCGGGGATTAAAGTGTTTCTGTGGGACCGTGGCTATAGGTTGGAGCCACACTGAAGTAATCACTGTGTGGGAGGGAGGCTTGCCATGTGGCAGGAGGGACCAAGGGCAAAAGTTCTTTGGTTGTTGACGTCTGTATGGGCTCATTCTATCCAAGTGTTTCCCATTATTTAATCAAGGTTGAATTTAGAATGCTGAGTGCAGTGGTGGCAGCCACGCTCATCTCAGAGGGAGGTGATCTTTACCAGGTTGGAATTCAGTTTCCAGGATAAGGTTTCCAAAGAGTTTCCTTGTTTAAATAAGAAGAAGATGAAGAAGTCTGTTTGTGTTTGTTATGGTCCTCATGCTCAAGTTGACAGGGGATCTAAGATTCAGAACATTAATTTATTTCAGCTTTCAAGTTGAAGAGGGTACCTTGCAGACTTGGTGGTCTCATTTCTGGGAATAAATACTCTTGATCTGATTAAGATAAAAGTTGGTGATACTCTTGAGATGCAGGAAATCTGGAAATAGGGTTTGGTCATCAAAACAATGGATCTCTTTGGAGATGTTTGAGAGTTTATAAAGACATCAGAGTAGAACATTGAGATTGCGACTACGCTAGTGAAGCTAAACTTACCCAGTTTCCCATGTTTCCTGCCTCCTGTCATCTAATGGGTTCTGTCATTACTTCCTACTTTCTCAAAGCCTCACCAGGCTGTTCAGTCTGGAGAATGGAGCATCATTCTTGATCCCTCCTCCATGCAGAGTTCTCTCTACTGCCATGTCTCATGGGTCCTGGCCACGGTCAGATCTTACATGGACAGAGATAGCAATCCAATATGCCACCCAATTTACTCTCTAGCTCTCGGCAGTCTGATCTTCACATGCAGTCGGTTGTGTTTAGCCCATGTTGAGACCCCCCAGCTGTTCCCCAGATCCTTCAGATATGATGTACAGCATCCCGGTCAGGCCCCAGGGTACCATTAGAGCTTCATCACCCACTCTCCCACCTCATCTTGGAACTCTCACTGCACCGGTTCTCTGAACAGAAGGTCCCAGTGCAAGGCTCATCTGTGTATTTCCAGTGCCTGGATCATCCTCCTTCAGCTCCACCCCACATGTATCTCTATTAGCTGACACGCACGTGGGCTTCACTTCTCATGGAATGTACTTCCCAGGCTTCCCTACTCCTTTTCCAATTAACATCTTACTATTACACACACTTATGGACCCAGCATGATTTTTGGCTAATATATCAGGGTAGTTGATATATTCAGCATATCCTTTATGGCTTCTTTTGTGAGCATCCCAAACTCTCATAAACATTTTGAAATATTATAATACACAGAACACTGGGATGTGCTCCTCCCATCTAACTTTGTTATTTATTAAGAATGTGTACATGCGGGCCGGGTGGTGGTGGCGCACGCCTTTAATCCCAGCACTTGGGAGGCAGAGGCAGGCGGATCTCTGTGAGTTCGAGACCAGTCTGGTCTACAAGAGCTAGTTCCAGGACAGGCTCCAAAGCCACAGAGAAACCCTGTCTCGAAAAACCAAAAAAAAAAAAAAAAAAAAAAAAAAAAAAGAAAAAGAATGTGTACGTGTGTGTGTGTGAGTGTGTGTACGTACACGTGTGTATAAGTGTGTGCATGCCCCAGTGTTTGTCACAGTGTATTTATGGAGGCCAGAAGATAATTCTTGAGAGTTCTCTTCTACTTTGTGGGATTCAGGAATCAAACTCAGATCTTCAGGGCTACATACAACACCTCTACCCACTGAGCCATTTTGACAGACAGCCGCTCCTCACAAATTTTGGCTCTCGTAACCAATCCTCTGTCTTCTCCTCTCATTTCCCTTACCTCTGGCATACATATGAATGGGTGCCACACTTTCTTATTGATTCACCAATTGATAGGCATCTATGCTGATTCTGTATCATGGCTACCTAAAAGGAGAAGAAGATAATAGAAGAGAAAAATATATTTGGCTCATATTTGCTTAAAGTATTCTCCCCCACAAGAATAAGCCACATTTTTGTTATTTGTGACTAACCTTCCAGGTTCATGAGAGGTCCCTGTGGCACAGTGAGCTCATCTCTCAGATTTTTGTTTATATTTCTGCCCAACAATGAGGTAGTGAATCCCTGCAAATACTGCACCATGCCTGCCTCGGGAACTTAGGGTGTAGGAGTCAGGGAGGTGCTGAAGCCACCCTTAGTCGCCTGTCCCGCTGCAGCAAGGGTAACACAGGGTTAACCTACTAGGTGCAGGGTGAGCCAATGGTGGGGGCATATCAGACCTCAGGAGCAAACGCGTGTGATTGTAAGAGCGGGTGGCAGTTTCTCAAAGAAGAGAAAATGTCGCACTCCTGTGGGGCATAGAGTCAGAGAAAAGAAAATCAGGATTTCAGAAACATCCATCTTTATTTTGAAAAGAGAAAAAGTATTCTCTCTATACCCTTTATTGCTGGCCCCTCTTTTGCTTTCGTGAAATATTTACCATTGCCATCTTGTTCCCTTCTCTCTTTGGTCATCTCCCTCTGTTGTATGATGTTTTACTCTTTTGGTATTTTGAGGTGCCCATGACCCAGCTCCCAAATAAATCATACACAGAAGTTTATTCTTACTTATGAATGCCTGCCCTTAGCTTGGTTTGCTTCTAGCCAGCTCTTCCTATCTTAAATGAACCCACCTACCTTTTCCCTCTGGGCTTTTATCGTCCTCTGTAGACCTTTCTTTACTTCTTTCCCCGTGGCTTGTTGTGTAGCTGGGTGGCTGGCTCCTGATGTCCTCCTCTACTTGTACTCTGGCTCTTCTTTCTCTCAGATTTCTCATTCTATTTCTTCTATTTTTCCGCCTGTTCTTGCTCCTGTCTTACTATTGGCCATGCAGCTCCTTATTAGACCATCAGGTGTTTTAGACAGGCAAAGAATCACAGCTTCACAGCGTTAGACAAATGCAGTGTAAACAAAAGCAACACACCTTAAAATAATATTCCCCAACACCCCTCCTCTCTTACACCCCCTTCTTCCATCACACACACACACTGAGGAATTAAATTTTTTATCTCATATACACAAGAAAGATAAAATATGATACTTTTTGGTTCTAGCTTATTTAATTTAGCAAGATCATCTCCAGTTTCATCTGTTTTTCTCAAAATGTCTCATATAAATATATAATATATATATATATATATTACACACACACATACACACACACATACACACACACTGAATTTCCTTTACCCATCCATCTGTTCATGGACATCTACGCCAGTCCCATCTCATGGCTATTGTGAGTAGTTCGGCAAGAGTCGTGGTTGTGCAAGGATCTCAGAGGCCTTTAGGACATGCACAAGAGTGGTACAGTTGGGTCCAATGGTGGATATTTTTTTAGTTTTATGAAAAACTTCCATACTAATTGATTACAACAGTAACTGCATATTTTACGTCCCTACTAAAAGTGAGGGTGGTTGTTTCTTCTAGCTCCACTCATTTACCTGCAAATTTCATTTTTCTCTAATGCTGAATAATCTTCCACACTGTAAATGGTCCACATTTTCATTACCCATTCATCATTGATGGCGACATCTAGGATATTTCTAATTTCTGATTGCTAAGGCTAGAACAGCAATGAACATGGATGAGCAGGCGTCTCTGTAGTAAGCTGTTGTGACCATTTGGAGTCCTGGCCTCCAGCTGCTCTTCCCTTCTAGAGATCTTTACTTTCCTTCTGATTTGAGTTACTAAAGACTGTGTCAAAGTTGTTTACCAGCTCTGCTTCACGAGCACGTGCTGCCTTGCCTTGAGGATCAGAGGATAAGGTTTTCACCTGTTGGCCCACCTGACTGTGGGGTATATAAGCCTTCAGGGTGGCATTGAATAAAAAGCTTCTTACCAGTGACTAGAGGTCTGTGTCCCTGTCTCTCTGTATCTGTGTGAGTCTTTGTGTGTTTCAACCTTGCCCGAAGCTTGCGAGCTGTATGGTAGTGCATAGAGTGCAGACAGGTGCTGTGCTCTGTAGTAAGGTGTAGAGTCCTGTGGACATATGCCCAAGAGCAGTGTAGCTGGATTTGTGTCAGACTGTTTTCAGCCTTTTGTGGAAACTTCACGCTGATTTCTGTAGTGGCTGTACCAGCTTACACTCCCACCAGTAACGGATGAGTTTCCCACGTCCTTCCAGCTTGTGATAAGTTCTCCGTGTTCTTCCAGTATGTGATAAGTTCTCCGTGTTCTTCTAGCATAGGATAAGCTCCCACATTCTTCCAGCATGTGGTAAGTTTCCTTCCAACATGCACTGTGATTTATTTTATTGATCTTGGCCATTCTGACTGGGGTAAGATGGAATTTCAAAGTAGTTTTGGTTAGTTCCCTGATAGCTCAGGGTATGGAACTTTGTTAGGTGTTTATTAGCCATTTGTGTTCTTTTGGGAACTCTGTTTAGTTCTCCACTCCACTTTTTGCTTGGGTTATCTGTTTCCTTGATGTTCAGTTCTTTTTAGTTCTTTGTATATTCTAGAATTAGTAATTTCCCCCATTCTGTAGGCTGCCTCTTTTCTTGAATGATGGTGTCCTTTGCTATACAGAAGTTTTTAGCTTTATGAGGTCGCACTTACTAATTATTGGTCTTAATGCCATGCTATTAGTGTCTATTCAGAAAATCCTTCCCTGTGCCAATGAATTCAAACCTATTCCCTACTTTCAGTTCTGTCCGAGTGAGTGTATCACGTCTTTTGTTGAGGTCTTTGATCTATTTGGAGCTGAGTTTCGTGCAGAGTGATAAATCTTACGGGAGTAACCAACCACCCCTTGGCTGGATTTAAGGCCCATGCCACGAGATGAAACCTGACACTGGCAATGAGACGAAGAAAGAGCCTGGGACTACATAGGTCATGGGCCCCAGGGGAAAACTACTCCAGTTATTCTTCCAAATGAGCACAGCAGTGAATGAGTCCCCATATCATATTGCTATGCCCATCAGTCAGTTCTTTGCTGAGTCATCCTCAGACAGGCTTCTGTCTGTCAGGTGATGGTAATTAATGCAGAGGCTCACAGCTGGACAATGTGCAGGGAGTGAGAGGCGCTGCTCTAGATGAGAGTCTTCATCAATGCCATCTCTCCAAGGCTCAGGGGTCTATGCAGGAGAGGAGGCAGATGGGATCTGGAAGGAGCTGGGGGCAGGGAATGAATATGGCCAAAATATGTTGTAAGAAAAAAAATAAAACGTTTTAAACAAAGATAAAAGTGTATATGGGTTCTTCTTGTTCCCATCCTTGGCCAAGCCTGTTGCTGGTTTTCTAAATGATAGCTATTTATGACTAGGATTTCAAAGCAGGTTTGAAATTTTCCTGGTTGCTAAGGAAGTCAAACCCCTTTTCAAATACTTGTTATCCACTTGTCAATCCAATTCATTAGCTCTTCGGTTGATTGGATGAATTGTTTTGTATTTTATTTTTGAAGTTTAAAAAATATAGATTGCGGATACCATTACCCTGTCAGACATACTTTTCAAAGACTTCCTCCCACTCTGTAGGTGGTCTTTTGACTTTGCTGTCATTGGCGGTGTAGAGCTCGTCCATCCCATACAATCCCCTCTGTCAATCCTGGAGATAACTTTCTGTGCTGTTGATGTTCTTTCAAAGTATTTTTTGAAATTAAAATACAAACACAGCATTTGCCCCTTTCTTCTTCTTCCCTCCTACCCCTCTCATAGGTATGCTCCCATCTCAAACTCATGGCTCTGGCCTCTTTTTCTTTAAATATTTATGTATATATATGATATCTGATATATAGACACACACACTATACATTTATATGTATATGTTATACACACACACAGGTTTTCTCTCTATTCCTAAATATATAGACACAACCTGCGTAGTCTGTTTAATATTGTTTATGTGCTTTTAGGCTGACCATTTGGTATCAGATAACCAACTGGTGCTGTCTTCCTGGTGGAGACCATTTCCCCCCCTCTGAACATTCTTTAGCATTCAGTCCATTCTAGCTTCCCCCTTCCCGATGGTCATGAAGACCTTACCACTGCCTGTGCCTTGAAGGAACTGTTTTCTGTACAATTTTCTCTAAAGTTTCAGATCCTATATAAGAGTCTTTGATCAGTTTTGAGTTGCTTTTTGAAATGCAGAGTGATATGAATCTAATTTCACCCTGTGCCCTCTTTCTTTTCCTTTCGTTCTGTGTGCTACTGGGAGTTGAACCCAGGACCTTGCACAGGATAAGCTTTACTATGGAGCTCTCCTTAGTCTTCCTTAAACTTCAAACGTTCTTAAAAAGGTAGTTCTCACCAAGTTGTTCAGACTGGTCTGAACTCACTGTGTAGCCCAGGCAGGTCTTGGGCTCACAATTCTTTGACCTCAGTCTTTTCAGTAGCTGGAACCACAGGCTTGGGCCACCAGACCCAGGTTAGTTTCATCCCTTTATCCAGTTTTCCAGCACCATTTATCCAGTGTATGTTTTTCATATTTTTGCCAAATATTAGGCGGCTATAACTGTAAGTGTAGGTTTCCAGGTCCTCTGTGCTGTTCCAGCGGCCTGTCTGTTCCTGCACGATGCTGATGCTTAGCCACTAGTGCTCCGGTAATTATTAGAGGTCAGGCATGTAACAGCTTGAGCATTGCTCTTTCTGCTAAGGATGGCTGTGGCCATTCAGGGTATTTTGTTCTTCCAAATGAATTGCAGGGTGTTTTCTAGCTTTGTAAAGAATGTCGTCGGGATCTTAATGAGGACTGCGCTGTATCTGTAGGTCACTCTGGTTAACAGCCACTTTCATGGTGTTATTTCTACCAGTCTACAGATGGGGAGGTTTTTCATCATCCAGTGTCTTCTTCAATGGTGTTTCTTTATTGAGATAACATTTTTATTATAGGTTTATCATTTTCTTAGTTATGTTTTTCCCTAGATTTTTGATTATAATGTGAATGGGATTTCCATCCCCTATTTTCTTTCTCAACTCGTTTGTATTTTGGTATATTGGAAAGCTGCTGATCTTTGTAAGTTGGATCTGCATTCTGCTACACTGATGTAACAGCTCAGCAGACCTAGCGCGTTTGCCTGCTGGGGTCCTTTGGGTGTTTTACGTGTAAGTCTATGTCTCTGTGCATAAGGATGTGTTGACTTCTTCCTTTCATGTTTGTATCTTTTTAAAAATTTTTCTTTTTCTCATCTTCTGTAATTGAGTATTTGAATAAGTGTGGTGGCAGTGATCACTATTGTTTCACTTCTGACTTTTAGATGCTTCTAGCTTTTCTGCATTGAAGATACTGCTGGCTATAGGCTTTCTGTATATAGAATGTATTGCGATAAGATACGCATCTTCCATTCCTGACTTCTTCATGCTTTTATTAGGAAGGCATATGAAGCTTCATTAAAGACCTTTGCCGACTCTGTTGAGATGACCATATGGTTGACGTCCTCTAGCCTAGCTCTGCCTTATGTTCCACATTTGTATTTGTGTATGTAGATCCAGCATTGCATCTCTGGGATGAAACCCATGTGGTCATGGTGTGTGATCTCAGTGTGTGGTTGAATATAATCATAAGAACTTTATTGAGAACTGTGTCTGTGACCATGAACACAATTGGTCTGTTGTTGTCTTTTGTTGTTTCCGCATCTAGTTATGGAGTCAGGGTGACTCTGGTCTCAGAGAATGTGTTTGAAGTGTACCCCCTCTTTGTGTTATGTGGAACAATTTGACAAGAATTGAGTTTAACTCTCTTTTAAAGGTTAGTAGAGTTTGGCTATTAAATTTGTCAGGTTCTGGGCTTTCTTTATGTGGAGAGTTTTTATTGTCATTTATATCTTATGGTTGTTATGAGTCCCCTCAATTGTTTATAATGTCTTGATTTATTTTTTGTAGGTCACAAGCAATAACTTGTTTACATCTTTTTTTTTTTACATAAACGTACAGAGTTCTCATTACTGATCCTCAGGATTTCATTGAGATTTGATATTTCCAATGCTTTTTTTTCTAAATTTATTGATATTAATCTTTTTTTTTCCTTTTGGTTAGTTTGGCTAAATATCTGTAATACTTGTTTACACACACAAAAAACCCTCCAGCTTTCAAAAGTTGATTCTGTCTGTTGTTCTTTTAGTCCCATTATTAATTGCTACCCCATCTTATTATTTCTGCTACTGGGACATCTTTATTGTTGCTGATTTTATATTTGGTCTGTTCTTGTTTTTTTTCTGAGACCTGGAGTTTTTCACTAGGCTATTTATTTGAGATCTCTCTGAGTTCTTAATACCAACTCTCATAGTTATAAACTTTCTTGTTAGAAATGCCTTAGTTATATCTGACAGGTTCCATTAAGTTGTGATTTCATTTTCATTTGATTATAGAAATTTTTGAATTTTTTTCAATGACCCAGTAGTCAGTCATTCGTTAATTTATTTCATAGAAGCAGCTCTAAGCAAAAAGAATGATTCTGGGGGGACTCTGCATGCCTGAGTTCAAGTCATACTACAGATCCATAATAACAAAACATCATTGTGCTAGAACAAAACCAGATGTGTAGATCAATGGAATCGAATAAAGAACTTTATCCTACAGAGTGACAATTTGTCTGAATCTTGATAAAGACACCACAAACATACAGTGGAGAAAAGACAGCCCCTTCAATGAAGTGTACTGAGAAAGCAAGATACCCACCTGACAAAGAAATAAACTAGACCCACACCTCTAACTCTGTACAAAAATTAGCTCCAGAGGAACTAAAGACTTTATGAGAAGAACTGAAACTCTGAAACAGATAGAGAAAGAGTAAGGAGAGCATTCCAGGACGTACGTGTCGTGGGCAATGTCCAAGGACTCCAGCCCCTTAGGAAAGAAAGCCAACACTGACAAATACAATCTTATGAAATTAAAAGCCTTCTTCACAGTAAGTTGAACAATCAAGAGAAGACACTGCAGAATGGGAGTCAGTTTTGGTTAGCTATACTTATGATAAAGGGTTAATATCCAGAATACATAAAAAACTGGGCATCAAGAAGTCAAACAACCTGATTAATAAATGTGCTAGTGAAATGAGCAGACTCTTTTTAAAAGATAAAATATGTATGACCCATAAGCATGTAAAATAAATGTTGGCTACCACCAGCTATCAGGGCAATGCACATTAAAAGTACATGGAGACTGCATCTCACCCTAATGAGAAAGGCAGTTGTTAAGAAACCATAACAAATGCTGGCAAGGGTGTGGCTCAAAGGGAACTGTTGTATGGACTCGTGGGAATGCAAGCTCGTCCACTTATGGTGGGACTTAGAAGGGAAGTTCCTTGAAAAACTGAAAATGATCCACTATATGGCCTGCTCTTGAAAGATTCTAAGTCAGAGATACCCACACATCACTGTTGGTCACAGAACTGTTTTCAACAGCTAACTTATGAAACCAGCTAAAGGCTGGGCAGTGCTTGGTGGGAATAGATAGAGCTTGCTCTATAAACATAAAGACTTGGGTATGGATTCCCAAGAACCATGTAAAAGCCAGACATGCTGCTATGGGTCTGTAATCCAGGCACAAGAAATACAGGGCAGGCAGATCCTAGGGGCTCACCATCCTGCTGGTCTAGCCCAAGTGGCGAGCTCTAGAGTCAATGAAAGATCCTGCCTCAACAATTAGAGTGGAGAAGTGATTAAAAAAGTGATACCAACCTCTGACCTCCACATGTGTTGACATGGGTAAGCACACCTGCATTTATGGACAACACACACACACACACACACACACACACTCACCGAGAGAGAGAGAGGGAGAGAGAGAGAGAGAGAGAGAGAGAGAGAGAGAGAGAGAGAGAGAGAGAACAAAATGGAGGGGACGAAATGGGAAGAGAGAGAAAGACACTGTTTCAAAGACATACCCAACTTTAAAGATGGATGGAGGATCCATGAAGGAAAGCATGCAGACACTTTCCAGAATGTGATATAAGCTAAAAAACAAAACAAAAATGTCCTTAGGTTTCTGTAAAGAATATAGCCTTACTGACAGCACAATTTGAGGCTAGGACGACTTATTTGATTTTTGACCCCTGAACTGCATAATAGTTAATTATATAAAGCCACTACATTTGTCTGACTGTGGTAATGGCATTGGGAAACTAAAAAAACCTTTTATTTAAAATGCACCACGAGCATTTCCAAGTCTGTCAATACATTCTTTCATCTTCACTGGTAATTTGTCAATAGAGACTCCACTCTCATTCATTTATTGATCTATGGCTGAATGTTCAGCCCACGTTCTGGGATTTTGTTTGTTATAGCAAACACCACTGCAGTTAACAGCCTTGATGTACATCTGTCCTTTTCCCTGCTTTTGGATGTTTCTTTCTTGGAAATATCTAGAGCAAAGAGCTGGGAGCTGTACATTTTCAAGGTTTGCGACATCTGGTAACATTTTATTCTGAGATACATTTTCCACGGCCATTTTCTTTGTGGCTTCTTTAGTCCTTTTCTCTGAAATGGTGACCATTAGGTTTACTGAAAGAAAGCATCACTTGATTGCTGAGCACAGTCCCCTCTTTCTGCTATTCTTCTGCAGCAGAAGGGGCTGCTAAGAGGTTTCCTGCTGGAGCCGACATTCATAGGAATTCCTCCTGGACAATAGAAATGGACTGCTCAGGCACAGCTGGGGTGAAAGGACTTCAACCCATAAGTCAAATGAGCTTTGAAAAAACCTACGAGCTTTTCCTGGCTTGCCTGTCCTGTGTGGACGTGAGTCTGCCCACCTGTGACCCGGAGCTGCTCGCGAGTAGTCTGAGGTCACATGCAGAGACAGCTGAATGCTACAGCTGAGACTGCTCTGCTGTGGCTTTTTGGGGGGAGCATTTTAGGAATATTAATCATATCTTCACATTTTATGATCGGAATATAGCAGTTTTCAGGGTCAAGGGATTAAGGTAATAAGGGTTCTGCACTGGGGAAAGTTCTAACAAACCCAGAGATTTAACAGTTTGGGGTTTGAATTTGGAACGCTTTTCCATATTTGCTTTATTACAGTAGCCTTTATTTCTTTCTGAAATACGAAGGATAGAGCTGAGAAGACGGCTCGTTGGGTGAAGTGCTTGCTGTGTAAGTGTGGGATTTGAACTTGAGTCCTCAGAACCCGTGCAAAGTCAGGTGCAGTAGCAAGTACCTGTAACTGTGGTGTTCCTACAAGAGACAGGGTGCAGAGGCAGGAGACTGCCCAGGAGCTTGCAGTCTAGCTAGTCTAGTGTTTTCACCAGAGACCAACAAAGAGACCCTGCCTCAAGCAAGGTCAAAGGAAAGAACCAGTGCCTGAGGTTGCCTTCTGACCTCCACAGGTGTGCCATGTCATTTGTGTGCCTGCACACACACACACACACACACACACACACACACACACGTAAACACTTGATTAAACAGATCTAAGGATAAACTACCCAGACTGATGTATAGAAGAGTGGGAGGGACAAGGTAGGATATGTGAAGAGGGTTCTTTGATAAGCCCCAATATTTTAAAATACATCTATGAAAAGCTCTGCCACACATGGGTTCTTGGGTAGTGAGTCTCTTTGCAGTCCTGTTATGTACATTATCCTGGGACTATGAATTTCTGCCATATTTATTATCAGTACTGATATAGAAATGATGCTAGCTGCAAATCAATTACCCACATATACTATTAGGGGTCTGTTGACCAAGCACCAAAGAAGTCTGTCTAGAAGAGTTCAAACATGTAGAAATAAAAAGCAATAAATCTCACGTTTATTGTCATTATGGGAACTATACAGTTACTGTGAAATAAGCAAGTATTTGAACTTCCCATTTTTTCCTGGATATTTTATTTGTCACTTAAAAACCTCTTGGAAACACACCCTTTCCTATGGCTCCCCTGTTAGGCTGCAAGGGATTAGAATAAGAACTTTATGGCGTGTGTCGGGAAGCCCTGTGCTGCTTTTCTAGGGTTACTGTACCAAGCTGGCACATGCTTCAGAGACTCATGTTAGTTCTGTCACAGTTCTGGGACCCCGAAGTCAAAAAGGGATGCGCTGGTGGAGTCAGGTCACAGTGCACTCCAGCATGGTGCCTGCCTAGCTTCCTCCAACCCTGGAGGCTCTTGGCATCTGGAACTTGTGTCTGCCTCTGTTCAGGTAATGCCTCCATCTCCTTGGGATTTTTCTCTAGTGGTCTTCTCTTCTATCTCTGAAGAACTCTGCTGTGGCATAAAGAGATCTCCAGGGCAAGTCAGGGTTATGTTATATTGGGAGCCTTGTGTTATCGTGTCTCTGTAGTAATATTTCATTTGTATTTTAATAAACGAAGCTTGCCTGAAGTTCAGAGAGTAAAACAGCCCCACTGATGAGCCTTACAGACCAGGCAGTGGTGACACACACCTTTAATCCCGGTGTTCTCACTAGTTTGCTGTAGGAACTGGGCCATAGTGGTACACGTCCTTAATTCTAGCACTAGAGAGGATTATAAAACAGGAGCAGACAGCTCTCAGACAGTCTCATTCTGAGATTCCCGGAGACAGGATCGCCATTTCAGACTGAGGTAAAGGTAAGAGGCAGTGGCTGGCTGTTTTGCTTTTCTGACCTTCAGGTTGGACCCCAATATCTGTCTCTGGGTTTTTATTAATTGCGCTTCATGTCTGCAAACATTTTTTACAGATAAGATCACATCACATTTCTGGAGATTGGTGTGTGCATTTGGGGGCAGCATTCACCCTTCCCTACCAACACATCTTTTTGCTCCTGGGTGATGTGGGGAGTAGTCGGAATCAGCTTGGTTTACTTGCCAGAGACAAGGAATGGTCTAACCATAGACTTTTTTTAAAGAGCTATAATTCATAATTTCCAGACTTCATCTCAAGAACTAACCTGCTGTCTCTAGTCACCAACCTGGGGAGCCAGGAGTCTCTTCTCTACGTCAGCTTTGGAGGATGTACGTATGACCGCCATCTGTATGTAGTAGTTCATTTTGTTGTGACGTAAGAAATGCCAGAGGCAGGGTGACTTTAGGAGCAGAAAGGTTTGTCTAGACCCCAGTTGAGAGTCACAACACAAACCGCGCAGTGGAAGCTCTGGGAAATGCCTCAGTGCAGATGGCGGGAAAGCTGTGGGAATGAAGACCCCTTCCCAGAGAAGAAGCCGAAGACTAGATTATTGCCAAGGGTTCACCCTTCACACATTTCCCTAATATCCTCACCAGATGTGACCAATCAAAGGCCCTACCTCTCTACTTTGGTTTGTAGAAGGCTCAGTTCGACACATAGAGCCCTTGGAGGACACTCTTAACCCTTGTCTAAATCTCAGCACTTTGGTAAAAAACTAAGACATCACGCAATGTCTGTGGCAGTCATCCCCAAATGGCCAGGACCTGATTCATAACTGACAGGTTCTGTAACCAGCCCCACCTCACTTCTAAATCAGAACCAGCCAGAAAAAGCCATCCAATCAATCCCACAAGGTGCCCTGCTTATTAACAGCTTCCATAGTGGCAGCAGCCTCAAACCAGTGCATGCTGGGATCTGTCTCCTTGCCAGTGTAAAGTTCTTCCCTCCTCTGCTTGCCTTCGGAGTCCTGCTGAAGGCTGGCAGTCTTGGCTGACTCCACAGCAAGCTCCTTCCTCTTTCCACAATGCCTGTGCTATTTTCTTCATGAAGTAAACATTCCTGACCGGGGGAATGTTTTCCTGTAATGTCCCATCCCTTTCCAGCCCTTTCGGTGTCTCTCCGCTGCCAAGCATGGACCGTGTCACGTGATGGAGTTGGATGGCAGTGGGGAGCAAGTCTAGGAACACAATGAACAAACAGCTCAGAAGCCAGTAACAGGGTCGGTGACAGATGTCAGGCTTACAGAAGCCGTTAAGCCCCATGCTCGAATCTATGCACAATAAAAAGTAGCTCATGTGTGGAAACCAGACCTATTATAAGGGGTGTTATTTTACAGATCTTTTTTCTTTTTCCTTTCCTGGTCCTTCCTTAGTGACAGAATGGCATTCTTTTTGGGATACACCAGTCTGGCTTTTTTTCTTACCCCGTGGCTGTAGAACACTCGTGAGAGGCACATTAGCACCCCTGGAGTGTGGTTGACTGATTGATCTTTTTGAAGTGCTCGGCTGTATGAAGATGGTTCTGAAAGAATAAAGGGGAGACTGGCATGGGGATGGAGCTTGAAAATCTCAGGTCATGGGTGTAGGAGAAAAAAGGAAGAGACTGCATGAGAGGTGGAAGAGGCTGTGTGGTTGCACTTAAATGACGGGTGCCCTGGAACCAGGAATTTGGTGATGTCAGATTAGGGCCAATTTATAGCGCCTTTGCTGCTCCCTCCTGCCCCATGACTCATGCTCCCATCCTGACTTGACATTAGCCCAAGGAGACAATCATCTTGGTGTCCGTTGAGTCATGTGACAGGCTCCAGTTTTCATTATAAACAACATTCTGGAGTGACAGCCAATGGGCTCTAACAACTCTGAGGACGGGGCGAGCAGGAAATTTCCAGCCGAACTCCCGGGGTTGTGGGGCTGTGCACAGGTTTTCCAGGGTCGCTTGGGGCAGCAGCTAGCCAGACACTGAGATCTCGTCCTCTGTCGATCCAAATGACTTCATTTTTCTTAGTGCTGCATGATGGGCTCTGGCTACACCTCCCTCTGAAGACATTTTCATTCAACTGAACGTTGTTTTGTAAACCTTGAAGGGGCACATGGTGGGAGGTACATTACAGAGCCACTGTAGCTTAGGTTCTGTCTTTTCTAGAACACTCTTGCTCTCCTGCCTTCAGCTCTGTCGCTGTGGGTTGAACACAGGCTTCAACAGGAAATATGTAACAGTGGTCTTCTTCGATTGCCCACTTTGTAGATGTCTGGATCCTTCTACGGGGCTCTGTTCAAGCCCCTGACTGCCTATTAACAATGTGAAAATTAGCTCAGCCTTGAGGCAAGTGGTCGTGTTGCAGCCCTGGAGAAAAGCGGCGATTAACTCCGCTCTCCAGACAAGAAGCTGGGCATGCACAGTAGTTAAAGGATGCTCAGCATGGTCAGGAGTGGGTCATTAGGGCAATCAGGACTGCGAGTCCCCAGACTAACACGATGGCGTCGGAGCAGCTGGCTTTTGAGCTATAGTCTGCTGCTTCTGATCGAGGAGGCAGGGGGGCTATAATTGCTGACTCTTGTTGCCAGCAGTTCACACACACACTGGACTCCCTTCTAACGATGCCAGGGTTTCACTACTGAAAGTCTCCCCCAGGGGCAACTGAAGTCAGACACAGACAGGGTAGCTATTCTATGCTCTCTCATCTCTGGACGCCGTCACTGCCGGTGCAAATGTGGACTGTACAGCTTCAATGACCTCATTCAGGGTCACTGTGGCTACTGCATTTTAACTGGCCAGAGCTCACTGAAGACAAGAACATCAGTCCACGGGATGAGGCACAAAAAGGAAAGGATTCTCCTGCATGCTATGGCAAGTTACCATGGACAATAGTTTAAAACAACCTGCCTTGCTTGGGGATGACAGAAATGCAGATCTCCCTACCACATTCCTTCTGGAGGCTCCACAAATGGGAGAAGTAGGAGCCAGCTTGCCCTAGCCAGTTCTGTGCACAGCATAGAGAACACCCAGCTTGCCCTAGCCAGTTCTGTGCAGAGTCCTGAGAACACATCTATGCAGGCTAAAGCAGCCCATGTGGTCCCTCACTGTGGGCAGCAGGAACCATGATGGCCACTCGTCTTTCCTTTTTATTTATTTTGTAAATTTGTTTTTCTCGCATATATTTATTCTTTTCTCATATATTGCATCTGAATGCAGTTTCCCCTCCCTCCTCTCCTCCTAGTTCCTCTCCCTGACATCCCCTCTCCCCAAGATCCATTCATTTAGAAATTCCTTTAGAAAAGGGCAGGCAGGCCATCTAGGATATCAACCAAACGTGGCATGTCAAGTTATAAGACCAGGCAATCCCCTCATATTAAGGCAGGACAAGGCAACCCAGTAGGAAGAAAAGGATCCCAGGTAAAAGAGTCAGAGACAGATCCCATGCCTGCTGTTAGGAGTCCCACAGGAACACCAAGCTGCACAACCATAGCATATATTCAGTGAATGTAGGTGAGACCCATACAGGCTCCCTGACTGGCGTTTGAGTCTCTGTGAGTCCTTATGTGTCCTGGTTAGTTGATTCTGTGGGCTGTTTGTTGTGGTGTCCTTACCGCACTGGCTTCTACAGCCCTCCCTTGCCGTCTTCTGCAGGGTTCCCCGAGCTCTGCCTAATGTTGGCTGTGGGTCTGCATCTGCTCCCATCAGTTGCTGGCGAAGGCCTCCCTGATGATGACTGTGCTAGGCTCCAGTCTACAAGTATACTTAGCCCTAAACTATGCTGTGATGTCACTTAATTCTGCCATAGGGCAAGGCAGGACCAGGCCCTGAGATCCCTTATTCCATCTGAACACTCTCACTCTTCCTTTCCAATGGTCTAGATGATCTCAGGACCCCAAGCTCTAAACAAAATGTGGATCCTAGAAGATGGCTCGTCCATGGAAGGCAGAGCATTGCTTCATTGTCATGTAGGGCCAGCCCTTCCACAGGTCACTTATACAAATCACCCCACCACAGCCCATGGCCGGGCCTTTCCCAACAGCTCCAGCCGCCTTTCCAGACCACCCTTCCCAATGGTTCTCAGGTGTGAACACAAATGTAAAGCCTCAGGGTTGGAAGGTTGGACGTGGGGATGTGAGTGTGACGTCCGGCCCAGTGGTGTACAAGGCACCCTCTTACACTTCTAATCCCTAGTAACCCCGTCCCCTGCCCACAGCTCACCGATTTCTACCTGCCATGAATCTCTCTATTCCCATTGTTCTCACTTCCACTCTTTTCCTAAACTGTGACCCAGTCACATCAGGATTATTATCTTTCTCCGCCCTCCTTTCCCACTTCTCTGGATGAGCCCAGAGCACAAACCAAACCAGGACAAGCCGGCTTGTTTGCATCTGGCTGAGCAGGGTGCTAGGTGATGCTCATTACAGCCCAGAATCAGGGGTGAGCTGAACCTTTCTGGAACCCACTAGAGGGAATTTGAATAGCACAGGGTCCTTCTGGGATCGTGACAGTGCTGTACCCTGCAGAATCTCTGAGACCACCTCCCGCCCCCAGGCTCCTCCCACTTGGCCTCCTTCATCGCCATTTAGGACCCTAATGACACGTTCTTTTGCTAGGCTGTTTTGAGTTCTCGTCATTATGGCTGGAACTACACTCATCATTGACTTTCTGCTTTCACTGCAGAGTTCTCTTACCTCAGAACATTTTCTGGCAGTTTCTAAGATGATGACTTGTTCAGTATTGCTGAGAGAAGGCACTCTGTCCAAGTGGCAGACTCCAGAGCCGCTGACAGCAGAGCAGGTGGCCGTGGCCACTGTCATCCCAGGCTCTTAGAAGCAGTGAGTGCTTGGGCAGGTCGGCTTTGGGTCACCGTGACAAATTACCTGAGACACACAGCTTTGCAGGATGGTAGGCGCATGCTGGCAGACGGTGCTGAGATTCAGTCCACTGTCGCTTGGTTCTGCTGCAGGCCCGAGGCAGCTGAGTGTACCCTGGTAGAAACAGCAGAGAAAGCTCTTCACCTCATGGGACCAGGAGAGAAGAGGGAGAGAGAGAACGGAGGAGGAGTCCCAGTATGCACTTCAAAAACATGACTCCATGACGGTTTCTTCAAGCCCCCTTCTCCTAACAGTTTCCACACCCTCCAGGAGGGCCCGAGCTGGGAACCAGCCTTCAATATGTGATTTTTTTCTTTTTGGAGGAAATTTCAGATCCAAGCTCTACCAGATTTATAGGCGAATTTTCATGGGAACATCAGGCCACTATTTAACTAAAATTTTAAAAATGTAACCACGAGTGAGAGCTTTTTCCAGCCCACACGCTACAAATAACCACTTTCTGTTAGGGCAGAAGTGTTTATGAGAGTTGACAGGCCGTGGTGAAAGTCATCAGTCTCTCTTGCTGCCCTCACCTCTGCTTCTGAGCAGGTGGTGAGTACTGCTGGGAACAGTTGCTGAACCCACTGGGTCAATCTGGAGTTTCATTGCTGTTTAGTGGTTTAGGGGTTCTGGGTTGAGCGCTTTTGTTTTGTTTTATTTTTTGAGACAGGATTTCTCTGTGTAGCCCTGGCTGTCCTAGAACTAGCTCTGTTATATGAAATTGTGAGTGAAATAATCTCCCCAAGTTATTTTTGGTCATGGTGCTTCATCACAGCAATAATAAACCCTAGTTAAGACAAGGGGATACCAGTATAGCAGAGTAACACTGTGACAGCCTGACTACATTATTCTGAAGAGGATGGAGAAAGGACTTGGAAGCTTGGCCTAGGAGACTCATGAGTGTTGAGAACTCAGTGGGCCTGAAAGCTAAGAAGGTTGGAGCCTGGAAGCTAAGAAGGTTGGAGGCAATGCAGGCTGTGGAGTCCCAGCTTGTGAAGTTTCAGAAGGAAGCAAAGACTCTACTGGGCCTTTTGTTTGAAGAATCTGCAGTGTCTGGTCAGCTGAAGATGAAAAATTGGCTGTGATTAACAGGAGACCAGAACCACTAAAGCAAAACCTTTGCTTGGCTGGCACAATGGATGCTGTCAGTTGGCACTGAAGAACCAGCTGTGGTTAATAAGAGGCCAGCATCACTGAGGTGAAATCTTCCAGGAAGCATTTCCTCAGAGTCAGCACACACAAGCTGTGCTCCAGAGGCGGTCAAGGCTGTACCTGGTGCTGGCAGCTGCACTGGTGGTGTCAGAGTCACCCAGTTGATGCTGATTTGGAAGGCACGAAGGGGTCATAGAGAGCAGCTGAAGCGCTCGCTGCACTGTGTGGCAAGATTGGAGTCCCTGAAGAGAGCTCAGGAGAGGCTATTGGTGAACGTGCATTCCAGTTGCAACAAAGGACCCCAGTAATTTTGCAGATACCAATACTGTGTGATGACCAGCAAAAACAGCAGCAGAAGTGGAGAGGAACCAGTCAGATTCCGGAAGACAAACTGTATGGTGTAGAGAACAGAGCCAGAGAAGTCCCCAAGCAAGCCCTTTGGAAGCACCCAGAAGAGTGTGAATGAATCCTAAACATTAGATATTGAGTTATTTACACTGCCGGAGTTTGGTTTTGCTTTGTTCAGAATGTGACTGTGCCCTGGTTCTTCTCTCTTGAAGCAAGAAAGTATTTAATTTACTTTTGATTTTACAGAAGCCCATGGTAGAGAGACTTTAAACTTTAAAAGCCCTTGTATTTGAAAAGAGACTGGCTAGAGACTGAACTTTTAAAGACTCTGAAATTTATAAATTTGTAATGTTTATAATGTAATGCTGATATTAATGTGTGATCTTGGGGAAAAACAAGAAAAGAAAGGTTATGGCTTAACAGTGATGTGTTTGTGTATTAAGTTGACGAGAGATCAATTATGCTGGCTACTTTTAGGTCACCTTGACACAAGCTAGAGTTATCTGAAAGAAAAGAAAGAAACTCAGTTGAGAAAAATGTCTCGATAAAATCCATCTGTAGGGTGTTTTCTTGACTAATGATTGATGGGGGAGGACCAAACCTATTGGGGGTGGTACTGTCCCTGGGCTGGTGGTCCTGGGTTCTATAAAAAGCAGGCGGAACAAGCCACAGTGAGCGAGCTAGTAAGCAGCATCCCTTTATGGCTCCTGCATCAGTTCCTGCCTCCAGGTTCCTGCCCTGTGTGAGTTCCTGCCCTCACTGCTTTGGATGATAAAAGTGATAAGGAACTGTAAGGGGATCCTCCTCAGGTTACTTTTGATCATGGTGTTTCATCTCAGCAACAGCGACTCTCAGTAAGATAAGGCTGTTTCTAGGTTAGCGGCTTGCTGTCTTCCTCCGTTTCCTGCCCCATGGGCCATTCCTCTTCCCAGCTTAAGCACAGAGGACCTTCCTAGCCTTCCGTTGATCTTGCTTCCCTTCTGACCAAAATTACTCCACTAAGTTCCTAATGATTGTGTTTGTATCTCCTTTATTAGTATTGGGGTCAACCTTAACAGCTGTGATCCATGTTCTGATTTAATTAAGATACACTTGGCTTGGTCTACAATCATTTATAAATTTTAATTAAACTGCATATATATATATTAAGCAGAATTATTATACAAAAGCCCATGTATTTGATAAGAAATGCAATTATCTGTGTTTGAAATGCTATAGTTTTATATAATATTTTCAAATCCTCATTTTAAAAGAGAAGTCATTTTAGGTTAACTTCAGCCTCAAGTAAGCATTGAGGACGTTTCTAGCTTTGATTTCAATTCATATTATCTTTCCATTTTGGGAAGTATTAGTCATTCATTCATTAATTAATTATTGCATTCTTTCTTCACCTCACACTTAAAGTCCTAGGCACTGTGTAAGTGTCCTTATCAGGAGCTCAAATCTAAGCCATGGGAATTGTGTGAGTTGTTAACCTGGGTCCTTGTTTTTTTTTGCTATTCAACTCTGCTATTATCTAGAAAAAACAGTTGATTAAAGAAAATGTATGTCAATCAAAGAGGTCAAGACCGTGATGGGGACACCCACTGAAACAGCTTGCCTGAGCTAATGGAAGCCTTCCAATTCCAGCCTGACAGCGAGGGAACCAGCATAGGACCAAACTCGCTCTCTGAATGTGGGTGACAGTTCTATGGCTGGGGCAGACTGTGGGGCCACCGTCAGTGTGACCAGGATTTATACCTACTGCTTGTTCTGGCTTTTTGGAGCCCATTCTCTCTGGAGGGTACCTTGCTCAGCCTACATATAGTGGGGAGGGCCCTGGTTCTGCCTCAAAGTGATGTGCTAGAATTTGTTGACTCCCTGTGGAAGCATCACCCTCTCTGAGGAGTGGATGGGAGGTGGGATGGGGTTGGGGAAAGGTGGAGGGAGCAGGAGGAGGAGAGGAAGTGGGAAATGGGTTTGGCATGTAAAATGAGAAAAGATGGGTTTTTTTTTAAAAAGAATAAAGAAAGAATATGCATGTAAGCTGCCTCACTCATGGAAGAGATCATCACGATCATCACTTTTCCTTCCCCTTTCCTTAGTGGCGAGGCCGGGGGCTGTGTTTAGGAGGTGTGAACCGAGCTGTGATGCCCTCTATCATGCTGGAAATACGATTTCTAGGAGGCGAGGAAGGGTAAACAAGGCTTGTGGGTGGGATCTAAGCTGGCAGAACTTTCCCGAGGCCCTCACCAGAGCCTGGCGGTGTTCACATTCTTGTCAGGGATTTTGAACCCCAGAAGGGTGAGAATACACGCAATGTGCGGCTTAAGCCACCCCGCCTGCCCCGTTTTGTCCTGGGAGCCAGAGCTGATTAGCCAGTGAGTCTGAACCTAAACTTTGGCTCGGATGGGTTTCCCAGGGCCAGTCGGTGCTGGAGCCTGGGATGGTGAGCCTTCTTGGCCTTTTCTGCATCAGACTCCACTAAGCCAGCTCCTGAGAACAGCATGCGTTTATCACCAGGGTTGGTGACATGACCTCTGACCTCGGAGGAAAGTGAATTAGTGTGTCCTTGCAGTGACTCATGACCTTGACCCGTTCCCGTTACATCTTGGCTGACTGGACATTTCACCCTAGTCTCTTGGGATTTGCAATCCTTACTCTCCATGGGAAGACAAATTTCGGGCCCAGTGGCCAGGTCTCAGGGCTGGCTTCCCTTCTGCGCAGGGAAATTTGCTCTGTTAGAAGAGGTATTCATTCTTTCCTTGTTTTAATGCGTCCTATTGAGTCTCATATGTCAACAGACCTTAGAACATGCGGGGGGGGGGGGATATTTGCAGTTCGGATTAATATTTTATATGACTTTTACACCGCTGCGTCCAGTGGAGTCTTGAAAGCATGGCTCGCCTCTTTCCCTCAGAGTCCCACCTTCTCCCCGTTTGATGCACTAAAACGCTCTCCCTGGATCAATGCAGAGCGCCAACCCTCCAGACGTTGAGCTGTGACAGGAAATCGATGTGCGGTGAGGACAGTTGAGGATAACCTTAAATAACGTCTTAAAAAGAATCAGCCCTCAGCAGGTCCCCCTCGCCCAAGGGCCTACCGAGAAGGCCGGCAGAGATCACACCAGTGAGCATGCGCATTTCGTCTTTGCGGGCAGAGGTTTAGGCAAACTAGCAGATGGGAACTCCAGGTAGCAGCCCCATTAGGAAGCGCTTGGCTTTCAGGTTACTCTCTCACACACACCTCGCCTCATTCCGTGTGGCAAGACTGTTTAGATATACTGAACTCGGCGCTTGATTAAGTCATGCTGAGACCTATGGCGCATGTCTTTTTTTTTTCTAAAAGCAACACTTAGCAACATTTGCTTGCTGGCATCACCTGGCACCGAGATCAGTGGGCACATCCCCCTGGTGTGTGCCACAGGCTGCTTCACTGATGCTAGGTGAGCAGCAGGAGGAGGTTGAGAGTACCCCACATGGGTTTCTTATGAAATAAGGCTTGATAAAATTGCCAGTTATGAAAGGATCTATGTTGGGGGAATACCAGATACATGCAATTGCCTTTAAGACACACGTGGCACTAGAGATTTGCTAGCCCCCCGGGGGACTAGCTCACCAGCTCAGGTTTCTCCTGGTGGTGCACAGACTAAATGGGGACCACACTGTAAACTTCTTGGAAACATTTACATTAAGCAGTGACGCGCACCCTTAATCCCAGCACTCGGGAGGCAGTGGCAGGCCGATCTTTGTCAGTTTGAGGCCACCCTGGTCTACAAAGCAAGTTCTAGGACAGCCAGAGCTACACAGAGAAACCCTGTCTCAAAAAACAAAACAGAATAAAACAACACACAGACAAAACAGCAGCAAAACTTCTTAAGTGCCAAGAACTGGACAAAGATGAGATTCTTGGAGGCTGTAGTTTTTGTACACTAGTTCATGAAGCTGTGCTTGGTAAAACAAGGACACTACCACCATCACCTCCACCACCACCTCCACCACCACCTCCATCTTCACCACCACTTCTTCCACCACCCCCCCCACCACCACCACCTCCACCTCCACCACTGCCTCCTCCTCCTCCACCACCTCCCCCATCACCTCCCCCACCACCTCCACCACTGCCTCCTCCTCCACCACCTCCCCCATCACCTCCCCCACCACCTCCACCACTGCCTCCTCCTCCACCACCTCCCCCACCACCTCCCCCATCACCTCCCCCATCACCTCCCCCATCACCTCCCCCATCACCTCCCCCCCCCCCGCCACATGTAGTACGTAGGAGAAACTCCAGGGCACTGACGTGCTATGGTACCATGGCAACTGTGAGGATCCCTCTGTTTGGCCTGGTTTGCTCCAGATGATGCAGGACCGCATCACTGCTCCAGTGGGCATTCGTGGGTGTTAGTGGTGAGAGTGAGGTACGGCATGCATTCTAGTGGGGCCTGCATGTGTAGAATGTGAGGGAGAGGCAGGAGACTGCCGAGCAGTCTTAGACAAGTTGGGTTCAAGGAATCGCAGAGCGGATCATTGCATGAATCAAATGTGCACCTACCGGCATCTGCTTTGAAGCTGGATTCTTGGCACTGCTGGGGAACACCCTTAAGACAGAAGAAAGGACTCTGCATACCTTGAGTGGTTCTTAGCCTTTTCAAGCCTCCTTTGCTTGTGAGTAGGTAGACACCCTGAATAGCATGTTCCAGCAGAAAGAAGCCCTGTGTGACAGGAAGCAAGAATCACAATTCCTCTCCTTCATACCCTCTCCTGCACACCTACACTTCTCTGGTGTCCTAGCCATTTTTCCATCTGGGCAACATCCTGACTCACAGATACTCCTGGGTCCTCTCCCATCTGCTCTCCTTGGGAGAAATGACTTGATTATAAAAGCAGGCCTTTGCATCTGTAAGAGTTAAACTTGGGGAATTTGGCGTTCAAGTGCCCCCAAGCTGTGTATGGTGATTTCCAGCTAGTCTGTGCTCTGGGCTTCTGATCACTCAGCCTTCTCACATAAGCAATCTAGCATTGCTGACTCAGGGCAAAGCAGGCCTGATCTGCAGGACATGTCAGTGGGCTGGGGAAGATGAAAAATTCACTTCTCAAGGGTTTCGAGGCTGGCTGCCTGCTTCCTTGGGGAGGCTGAAGTGAGGGGGTGAAGGGTGGGACAGGAGAGTGGGTTTCTCTGTGCACTGCTTCCTCATGTCCCAGGACAGCTTAGACACTTAGCTTCCCTCAGGCACAGGCAGGGAGAACAGAGGCATGAAGGTCACAGACAGCGGCAGTGTGTCGAGGGGACATGTTCTCCTTCACTGTCCCTTGGGTCACTGCTTACTGTATTGTTGTTCAACCTTGAAAACTATTTACAAAACTTCAAAAGGTTCCCTTTGATGATCTGAACTCACTATTTCTTATAATAGATTTCTGCCCTCATGTTAGCAAGATAATTCTGTAAGCCTTTATTTAGAGGCAAACTTCCAAATCAGCTTCACACGCACATTTATCTTAAGAATACTTTTTACCTATTGTTTGGATTTCATAATGTATATAATGCGTCTTGATAAAATTCATTGCTGGCTCCTCCCTCCCAGTGCCTCCTCTCACAAATACGCCTTGCCCCACAACTTCACCTTCCTAAAAACACACTCTCCCCTGCTTTGGTTTTTAGGAATCTACCAAGTCCCCCTCATGCTTCCAGTATGCGACGGGGGGTAGGTTCACACTGCAGGGGGTGCCTGATGTACAACCTTAATTTTATCACAGCAAATGGCATTCTAGGCCTTCCTGAGCCAAACTCTAATAAATAGCCACCACCGCGTCCTTCGCCTGGATGTCACCCTAAAAGACCCGAGGCCTCACCGCCATACGAGGAACCACAGACAAGTAAGGAATGCTGAGAGTGGGAGAGACTGGTTTTCTCTAGGGAAGAGCAGACCGACTGGTTACCCAATATGAAGTGGCCAGTCCTGAAAACACACCTACAGGTGACACTGTGCACACGGAACAGTATATGTGTACGTGTAACAGTAATGAATGAAAAAAGAGCTCACGCTTTTGAAAGAGAGCAAGGAAGGATACAGAGGAGGGCTTGGAGGGAGGAAGGCAAAGGGAGAGATGATGTAATTATATTTCGATTTTCAAAGTAAGAAAATACCTTGAACTGTATATAAAAAAATCGTTTCTTTTTGGAGAACGCCTGGGGGTTTCTGCCTCCATTGGGTTTGTCTCTTCACCTGGGCCATGCATAGTAGCGTGTCTCCTCTGAGAAAGCTTCTGCACTGCAGCTAATACCTCAGGTGCTGCACACGCTCATCATGACAGGCACTTGGTGCAAAAACAGTTCTGCGAAACAGTTGATCAGTATTAAACGTTCAGCCCCTCCCTCCCAGACTAATTATTTTGTCTTCCAGGATGAACTGCCCTTGCCATCTGGTGGCCTGATTACCTAAATGATTCAAATTCCTTTCAGCCTGGCCACACAGCTCCTCATTCTTCTTCCCAAGGTTGAATGTGCGGTAGATTCCAGAGCCCCGACCTCAGGTCCTGGTCAGAGCCACTCACCTTTGGGATGCAGAGCCTCATTCCTTGAAGGAGTCCAGTGGCCTCTTGGTGCATTTGAACTTGAAGGCAGAGGCAATTTTACTTCAGGTTCTAAGTCAGTGCTCAACTTGTTTTTGTTAGCTACTGTTTCGTCTTGCATCGCCTGTCTCTTAAAGCGTTATGTGGAGCCTCTTTTGAGCATTCAAATAAGACTGCATGATGCCCATTTCATTGATCCCGCCCCATGTGGTGTGTGTGCACTCACATGCATCAACACGTGTAGTGAGGAACGGCGGGCTGCGTTCCCGCCGCCCGGCTCTGCATGGCTAGCTTTATCCAGAATAATTACACAAAACTGTATAATTCTTTTAAACACTGCTTGGCCCATTAGTTTTAGCCTCTTACTGGCTAACTATCACATCTTGCTTTAACCCATTTCTAATAACGAGTGTAGCACCACGAGGTGGCTTACCAAGGAAGAGCTTAATCTGCGTCTGTGTCTGGTGCGAGAATCATGGCAACTGCCTGACTCGGCTTCTTTCTCCCAGCATTCTGTTCTGTCTACTCCACCTATCTAAGCTGCTGTCCTATCAAAAGGGCCAAGGCAGTTTCTTTATTAACCAATAGACATATGACCTTCTTCCATCAAACACGTATGTGCAGGAGCTCTGCTCAACTGCTTATGTCTGGCTCAATGGTCTGCGGGCTTCAGGGAAATCCATGTCTGCCTCCTTTCTTGTTCTAAGAGTCCTGAGATTACGGATGTCCACTACTGTGTCCAGCTTTATGTGGGGTCTGGGGCTTTGAACTTAGGTTGTCACAGTTGCTGGATAAGCCCTTTGCTTGCCCAGCTCCTCACCTCCTCCTTCTATTTCTCTTCTATTCAATTCCAGGTGCATAATTTTTTTTTTTTTTTTTTTTTTTTTTTGCTGGGGGAATACTGTCTAAAAAATCAAACTTGAGGAGGTTAGTTGGGAATGACCTTTTCACTTCTGGACTCCTTTCACTCTAGGAGTTTTTCCATGTTATTTATCTGATTGGTTTTTGAAAGCAGTTTTCTTTCCAGGTTAGTTAGCTAGCAGAAGTTTATTTTGCATCCCGAATTGTTGTGATTTGTTCAGTTTTTCTGGTGTGTGTGCACACACTGTTCACGCTGGACTCAGTTAAGCTCAAAACTGGACATCCAGGCAGAGAACATAAGGGTTTCCAGGGGGTGCAGCACCCAGGCAGGCGCCAGCATGAACAGAGTACTTTGAAACTGGACATCCAGGGGGCTCGCGTTTTTTTTTTTTTTTTTTTTTTTTTTTTTTTTTTTTTTTTTTTTTTTTTTTTTACTTGGGGCATTTTGTTATAGTGATTTATTTTTTTTCTCATTTTTTTTATTCTTTTTTAATTAAAATTTCCAACTGCTCCCCGTTTCCCATTTCCCTCCCCCTCCTCCCACATATTGCCCCCTCCCCCCGCTCCCTTCCCCCATCCCCACTCCTCTTCTCCTCCCCCCAGTCCATTCCCCCTCCCTCTCGATACTGAAGAGCAGTCCAAATTCCCTGCCCTACAGGAAGACCAAGGTCCTCCCACTTCTATCTAGGTCCAGGAAGGTGAGCATCCAAACAGGCTAAGCTCCCACAAAGCCAGTTCATGTATTAGGATCGAAACCTATTGCCATTGTCCTTGGCTTCTCATCAGCCTTCATTGTCCGCCATGTTCAGAGAGTCCAGTTTCAACCCATGCTTATTCAGTCCCAGTCCAGCTGGCCTTGGAGAGCTCCCAATAGATCAGTTCCACTGTCACAGTGGGTGGGTGCACGCCTCGTGGTCCTGATTTCCTTGCTCATGTTCTCCCTCCTTCTGCTCCTCATTTGGACTTTAAGAGCTCAGATGGTTGCTCCAAATTGGGTCTCTGTCTCTCTCTCGATCCATCGCCAGATGAAGGTTCCCGGGGCTCGCGTTTTGGATCTCCTCACAGCCTTGGTCCATCTTCTTCATGCAGATCTTATTTATTTATATATTTATTATAAATAAGCCAAAGGTTTGGGGATGGGAACAAAACAAGGCAAAATAAACAAAACCAAGAAAAGCAATTTTTTTAAAAAAAGACAAAACATTATGAGCCAAAAATCCTCCGAAGGTTTTTGAGTTTGTTTTGCGTTATCTGTCTCCTGCTGGGTGTAGGATCCCCCATTAAGAGTGTTTGGTGTACCCAGAGAGGCTCCCTTGGAGAAAACTAGATTTTCATTCAGAAGTGCTTATCCACTGGAGCTCACTTCTGGGTTAGGGATGGGGTTGTGACCATGTCCCCTCTCACTGCTGGGACCCCGTCTGGCCTAGACCTGAGCAGGTCCTGGGCATGCTGTCACAGTCTCTGCGAGTTCATGCGTCCTGCAGTGGCTGGAAGGTTGTTTTCTTGGTGTTCTCTGTTCCTCACTCTGCTGCCTGTTAATCTCAACTCTGATTTCTCACTATGTCTATAGAATTGCTTGCAGTTCTATTCTTGATACAGTTGAGACTTAATGACTGGGTGACACACACAAAAATGATTCCTGTGGTCAGTGAACAAGAGTTTAAAATATCAGCTCTAAACATCAAACATCTCATAATTAATTGGTCTGTTAATTGCCCATGTGATAATTTCTGCAGAAAATCTGACAAGGGAGAAATGACTTTAAAAATTCCCTTTTCAAAATGAAAGTAGATTTTAAAATAACATTTTACGCTTATAAATAACATACACTTATATAAACAGTAGTTTAAGGTGCTACGGAGAGAGATGTGGAAATAAATGCTTTAGACAGAGAAGCACAGGTTTCTCTCACCCACTGCACATGGCTAGGACTGGATACCACAGACTGGGCAGTTTATACAGAAAAGAGGTTTGGCCTGCTTGTGATTCTGGAGGCCGGGAAATATGGTGCTGGTGTCTGGTGAGGCTTTCTGCTTCCTGACAACTTGTTATCGGGTCTCATGTGAGTATGGAATGCCAGCTCAGGGAACCTTCTAATAAATCACTGTTGCACTCTGGGGCCCCTGAAGTCTCATCCCAGTTCCCTTCCAAAGGGCTCCCCTACAAACAGCGTTGGCATTCCACTCCGGCGGTGAAACTTCACACAAGTTTTGGAGGGGGGACAAACACCCAGGCAATAGGCAGCCTTCTGTCCTTTTGTTTGTTTTATGGTGTCTAGCATTTGATTTTGCTTCACAGAAAACTATCTGAAAATTGGTAGCATGAAATCCTAACCATTTTCTTCTTCATTTGTGATTCTTCAGGTTGACCCTAAGTATTGGGTTCACCTGGGCAGTCGTTAGGTGAATCTAGCTGGGCTGGCTCCTAAGTGGGAAGTTGTTTGGTGGACTGGCCTTGACTGGCAGAGGTGGGGAATCGGGGCTTTTCTTCAGTGACCTCTTTTCCTCCGGTAGACCATTGTCTTAGTCCAGGTGGCCTTCGGTTTCCAGAGCAGGAGAACGATAAGGCCAGTGTCTTCAAGTGCTTTCAAGCCATTTCTTGTACAGCATCCTTTGATGCCTCTTCCCCATGAAGAGGCACAGCTCAGCCTAAAGTTTACCCACTGGGCCCTCTCCCCATGTCAATCCCTCTTTAGAACGGAAGTTAAGGAAAATTCAAACCAAACACTGCTCAGATTTGACAACGTTACTTTTTGCTCATTCCCCCAGCTTCTAAAGTGCACGTGCTTTGCTCATCAAACAAGACAGTCCTGCCAGTGGTGTCAACAGCAAGGGCTGGTGGTGCCAGGATGGCCCAGCACGGCATCTAGTTCCGGTCCTCCCTGCTGGCATTGTATGCATTACAGATCTCTTTTGAGAAGTCACCCAAAGACACCATCCCACAGACAGGAAAATCAATAAGTAATTTCTTTCTTGCATGTAGCTCCGTGGGTGAGAACGGCCTATACCCACTCATGACTGTGAGGGCGTCAGCCGTGAGTAAAAGACAGCACACGGCAGGCTTCTAAATGAAAATAAAGACAAATGGGAATGCCATGAAAGGGGTGAGCAGACAGCGTGGGTGCAGAGAGAGGCATTTTTCATAGGCATTTAATTTGACCTCGCCCAATCGCTTTTGTATGAGGGTTGCTTGCTGTTGGAGCTCAACTTCTATTTACACACTGACAGCACAGAGGATTTTTCAGGGTAAAGTGTGAGTCTTTAGTCTCTTGGACGGCAGCCTTTCCCACAGCGCGCCCATCTTTCCCAGTTTGAAGAGTACTCTACAGAAATTGCAAAGGAGTGATGAAATGCGAGTGGAGGGGGAGGGGCGGCCTCCTGCCATGCTGGAGTGGTGCAAAGTACACCGCAATCTATCCGGGTCTGCTTCCAGCATCTCCGGTTGCAGAGCTGACTCCGCTGCAGAAACAGCAGCGGGATCAAGGGGAGGCTTCTCCGTGCTTCCCGTGGACACATGCTTATCTTTCCTTGGCCTTCTGACGCATGTTTTATAGACAAATCTCTTGAGTCTGTCCTTTCAGGGAGTGGAAACCACTAAACCTTTCCTGACTTCGGCTGAGGTGTCCTTCTGCATAAACACACTCGGGTGCCAGGGCCGTTTCTGACACTAGCAAACATTCATTCTCGAGGAGAACCAGGGAGCTTTTTATTCCTCACGGGCCTGTCTCTGAAGGTGACAGAATGCAGCTCCAGGGCATCTTCAGATCTCTGAGGAGGCGACAGGAATGCTCTCGACACAACCCTTGATCCATTAATAGAATTAACGATCCCGTTATGGCATCTAACATGTTTTATTTCCTCGGTGTGCTGAGGAGCATAAAATTATCATGTAAATAATGTCACATCTGTGCAAACAATTTACTAGTTCTCCAGATCCAAATGCAGCAGCGGTGACTCCCCCCCCTTTGTTAACCCTTGTGGTCCCTGAAGAGTTCTCTCACCACCCGTGGAGCCTGCACACTGATCGCCACTGAAGCTCATCCCCCTCTGAGGTCAAGAACTGGGGGAAAGTGTCCCACAGCCTCGCTTAGAATTAGGATTTCTACGAGCCTCGAGTTGTAAGGATTTCGCCAGAATCCCCAGGTGCTCCATAGCACTCTTAAAGGCAATTTAATTTTTTTTTTTTCACTTTCGCCAAGCTTGTTTTTATGTCTTAGTATCTGTGAACAGGTCTCTGTGGCCTCCTAGTTTCCAGATTATTCTCGGTGGGATGCCACAAGGTAACTGCATAGGCAGTCTGATGCCGCTAGGAGGGGATGAGCACGGCAGAAACGTGTCCACCCTAAGCAGCCTCTTACTGCGCATGTAAGTTCAAGTCCCAGAATGCTGTGCAGTAAACTTGAGAGGTGCTTCTTCCTAGGAATGCTGTTTTGGTGTTGGTATTTGCTTACACATGTAAATACACCCCATTCCCCAACCCACACTCCTACCATCTTTGCTCGGAACTTCTGTGAATGAGCAATGAAAATCCTCAGTAGTATTCTAAAGAAAATGAGAGCACATTCATGCCTCACGTCATCCCATTAAACCGAGGCCTAGGCACGCAGGATGGCAATTTCCAGGGTGCCTTTTGTTCTGGATTCAAATCCCCACTGAGGAGTGTGTCATTTATGCTTTGCACAGGGCCACCGGTCCTGCTGCAACAGGGCTTCATTGCACACTCGTGTTCAGCACCAGGCTAATTGCAAATCGAATCTGAGCATCTCAAGGATGTGAAGGCTGAAAAATATTTTCTCCTGTCACTTGGGTTCTGGCAGAATAACAAGATAACAATTTTCTGGTCCTCCCCTCCACCTGCATTATTAAACAGGCTGTCATTAGGAGAGGCTTTTTAGAGTGTGGACAGTGTGCACATGTGTGCGTGCAGGGACAGATGGAGATAGGCAGACAGAGACAGAGAGAGAGACAGAGACAGAGGGAGAGAGAGACAGAGACAGAGGGAGAGGGAGAGACAGAGACAGAGGGAGAGAGAGAGACAGAGAGAGGGGGAGAGGGAGAGAGAGACAGAGAGACAGAGACAGAGGGAGAGAAAGAGACAGAGAGAGAGAGAGGGAGAGAAGAGAGAGGGGGGAGAAAGACAGAGAGACAGAGAGAGAGACAGAGACAGAGGGAGAGAGACAGAGAGAGACAGAGGGAGAGAGAGACAGAGACAGAAAGAGAGATAGGGATGGAGAGAAGAGAGAGAGAGGGAGAGACAGACAGAGAGAGAGAGGGAGGCGGGGGGTGATGATTAAGAAAGGAGGCCAGTGTGAAGAGAGGATACAAAAGGGTACAGCGGGCTCAGCCACAAAGACAGACTGACCACTTCATGAAGTTGCTAGGCCAGATATCTAGTTCCAATAATAATCAGAATTTGCATGTGTACTTTCCTATTCAACCTTCGACGTGACTTACAACTCATGGAAGTGAGCACACTGCTCTGTGGCTACTCGAGGCTAGCAGTTGCCATGTGGTTGTACGGTCAGTTTGATGGTGTGGCTCATGTTCTGTTCAACATACAATTTGCCCATGTCTCCTTGGACATGCACGGACAGTTTCTTCTCTAGTCAGTGACAACTCGAGACAGATGCTTTCTGAGCGTCCTTCTCACTAAAGGCTTTGTGAGACCTCACAGGGGTGAAGTGGGGTGATTCCTGCTCCAGGTGTTTATTGCCTATGTGGGTACGATGGGGACAGAACCCAGAGTCCAGGGAAAATGCACTGGAGATCTACTCTCAGAAATTACGTCCTCTATAATAAAAACGGGGGCTTTGGAATTATCTCCATTATTTATGTGTCCTGGGTCACTGGCACAGATACAGCTATCCACGCATGAAGTGATTTCAGAGAGCATTGCCACTGATTGCATTTATTTTTATGACAGTTTGTCAGGAAAATGAAAAACTCTAGTGTCATTTTCTGTCACCTTTGAATCATTTACAAATATGCCCTTGCAAGGAGTCTTGGGAGCCACATGAAAAATGACACCCGTACCCTTTCCCTCACCACCTGCTGCCCCTCGGCAGCTGCTCCCGTGTTGGCGCTTATGCGCAGGGTCTCTCTCATCACTGGGCAGATGGACTTGAAATTCCAATGCCCACATCCATGCCTCACCTTCGGCAAGGTCACAGAGACGTGTGCTCTTCCTTCTCACGCCACCCAGAAGTCATCTGTTCAGTTTGTCCATTCATGCATTTGCTTCCCGATGAGTCAAGGTCAGTGTTTTCTGAGAACCTATACAAAATGTGACATCACCTGTCCTTTAGTACAGCTATTTGTAAGCTAAACAGAAGAATATGCAGGCGAAGGCTTGTAGTTTGCTAGCTCAGTATTTTATCCAAACACTGTGAATTAAGAACCTATGGTATGCCAGGCTCTGTTTTCACTAAATGAAACAAAGTCAGGTTCTACCTTCTTTCAGATCAGAATCCCCACAAGACTCAGGGAAGATATGAAAGTGTGCATGGGGTTGGAGTTGTGACCCATGGTGTAGACACTGAGAGGAAGGCTGTGGAGTCTTCTGAGCTGGCCTTGAGGTCCATCAATGCCCTGAAAGCTTTGGCCTCCCAACAGAAGGCCTCTAGTCAAGCTCAAAAGAGAATACACAAGCTGGGGACAGGGTCTGGGACAGGATCCCACCAAGGCCAGAGGGTGAGCAGGAAGAGGTTCAGGCCCTGGAAAGGCTTTGGGTAAGCAGGGCTTCTGAATTTACATCTGGGGCTTCTTTGCCAGCTAACAAGCAACTGTGGAGACCTGGCCTCAGTTTCCCATTTGAATCCTGAGTACTTTGTCCTGCTTGTGTAAAAGCTGGAATGAGTCTTTGAAATATAAAACACACACACACACACACACACACACACACACACGAGAAGATTAAGGTATACTGTGCCATGCCACACAGGAGTGAGTCTCCAGGTTCTATTGTGTATTGCATACACACACACACACACACACACACACACACACACACACACATGCATATATGAGAAGATTAAGGCAGACTGTACCATGCCGCACAGGAGTGAGTCTCCAGGTACTGTTGTGTATTGAAGTGGCTGCTGACCTGGAAGATGAAAGCTTTACTGGTTTATTTTCCTCTGTAAACTGGGAAGTTAGGGGGTTTGGCCTTAGCAGCAGCGTGTACTTGTCTATGTGAGCCTAAGACCATCCTCTCGTGTGAACCATGTGTGTCTCTCCGTGTGAGTGTGAAAAAGCCTTGCACATTTCCCTCTGTAAGTCCTTGCTGATATATCCATGTGCATTCTCCCCATCTGAGTCTGTGTGCATCTTTTCACGTGTACCTGTAAGCATCTATGTGAGCACATACACGGAGCTCCATTTGAAACATTGCACATCTTCCCATGTGAACCCTATAGACGTCTTTCCGTTTGAGCCCATGTGCCTGCTCTCTCTCTGAACCTGTGTGCCTCCCTCTGTGTGAGTCTGCACAGGTCCCTGTGGACCTATCCATGTTTCTGAGCAGGGCCACGTGTGTTCTCTTGCAAACCCATGTTCAGTCTCTCGAGCACGTACACTCCACTCTTAGGACCCTGCCTATTCTCTTTGGAACGCTAACGCACTTCCTGAAGCTTGACTTAGAGGACTATAATAACACACTTCTGGGAGACCGAGGCTTCCAGGGCAGTGAAGGGTATACCCTGCCCCCCTTCAGCAGTGATTTCCCTCAGGGTTTTCATCTGGTAAAACATTCTAGAGTCTGGAGATTGGCTATCAGTTTTTTGGGGGGACATTCCATGGACCCTCTGTAGGATGAGGTATCCACATAGTTCTCATGCTGACATTTTGAAATGCAGGCACCTGTGCTTCCTCTGCTCAGCTAAGCCAGGTCACACAGAGCACTGAAAGACATCCAAAAGAGCCCATTAAGAATCATGAGCCTCTGGCTGTCACCTTGATACCCACCATTCCCAGCACACAGCACTCACGAAACACTACTGCTAAGAACTGCTCTAACGTGGTGAATCAAGATAGCCTTGGATTCTTCTTCACTGGACAATGGTCAAGTCATCCGAGGTAGTTGAAGGCCAGCTATGAACCCTGATTTTAGACATATTTTAAGCCAATTTTACCATTTACAGAAAGTAGGCTAGACCAATTCACAAGAAGATACTCTAAGCCTAGCAAAACATCAGCCTTATCTCCTGGGTGATTTCCACATGCTTGACTTGTAGGGGACAGTTTTTCATTGATGGGCTGCTGCTATTGCATACAGTTTTAGGTGCCTAAAGTCTCCAAGTCAGTTGCTGTCAATGGGACTAACTAAGCATTCCTGAATCCCTTTGGGTGGGGCCCTAGTCTTCAAATGCAGCCATTAAATATGAAAATTCCTTTACAGTAATAAGGAAGAAAGATTAGAAATCTATCTTCTTTCAGAGATGCATAAACGCTAACATTTTGATGGTGCAAAAGGAACCATTCTCTTTTGACAACTTTGTTTCTAAAAGACAGATAATCTGAGTTATGGGAGTTGGCTCTTCCTGCATCCGTTCACACCCTCTGGAGATTCCCCACAGCTATTTCCCTAGGACTGAAGTGTGTTATGATTGGAAATGCTGCTCACAGCCCTTGTAGGAGGAATGTTCCAGGTGCCAGAGGGAGCAGGACGAGGGGATGCTTGTGGGTAGGAGGGTGGAGGAGAATATAAAGGAGCAGAAATGGTACTTTTGGGGAGGATGAGATGGGCGGAGCTAATTAGCATGTATACAAGTGCAAGAACTTGGCATTATTATCGTCTATCCATTATTCTCCAGGGACCCCACCTCCCTGCATCTGGCTCAGAGCACCCACCAGGTTCCTGGTTTCCTAAGGTAGAAGCTGCCAGTTATGGCTTTTGTGGAGTCCCAGGAGCGGGGTGATATTTTGTTTATGCTATAACAAATAAAGCTTGCATGGCATGTGGAGCTGATCCATTAGTTAGCCACAGAGGTAAGGCAGTGGTGGCACACCCCTTTAATGCCAGCACTCAGCAGACAGAGTGAGTTTAAGGCCACCCTGGGACTGCACAAGGTCGAATCTGTCTAAAAGAGAAACAGAGCTCACGTGAAGGTGATCCCAGCCCTAGGGATCACATGCCTTTAATCCCAGTACTAGGGAGGTGGAGACAGGAGTGACGTGGCTGGCTGGAGAGAGGAATGTAAGGCTGGAGGAGACAGGAGCTCCGAGCAGTTTGAGGACGCAGTCTGAGGATTGGTAGGGACAGGATCGTCCCCTTTGGTCTGAGCATTGGTGGAGAAAAGAACTCTCTAGTGCTGACTGCACTGCTTCTCCAACCCTTCAGCTTTCACCCCCGATAGCTGACTCTGAGTTTTTACTATGCAGACCAATGAGAATTCGTGCTGCAAAGGAGAGCGTGCAAACCACCACGCTTTGATTCTCTCGGGTAAGGGGAGGCTGGATGCCCTGTGTGTGTGGCTTTTCTTCTTAAGCCCTGACTCTCAGTCCTGTCCAGCCCCAGACATGATTCCTGTGCAGGGCCGTGTGGGTCCTAGGAGGCAGTGCACTGTGGTGCTGCTTTGGAGCTCAGCCCTTGCTCATCTGTCCCAAGGGAACTGCCATCTAAGCATGCATAAATTAGCCACGAATGTGCATCCTGCATCCTCCTCATTGTGTGCACTCTGGGCTCCACTGTAGCATGCTTGTGGATTATAAATGTGTTCTCTTCCACTTTCTTAATTTAGTGGTTGCATGCTATTTTCAGTTTTTGATTTAAGTATATCGTTCCTTCTTGCCTTTCTTCTCCTTTTACCTCTAGCTCATGCTCATACCAGACCTGACTTATTCAGTAGAGTTTTGGGTTCTGTCATGGGCTGAGTAATGGCTCCTTCAAAAACGCCAAGGAGCCTGGAGATGTATTTTCCTCCATGGGCAGTAGGAACTTTGTTGCTGTGGTAAAGAATTTGGGCAGTGTGGGCTAAGGAGATGGCTCAGCGGGTAGGCATGAGCCCTGGAGTCCCAATCCTTAACACCCACGCAAATGCTGGGCAAGATGGTGGTGTTTGAAATCTCAGCATTTGGGAGGCAGAGACTGGATTCCCCCAAGCAGCTTGGCTAGCCTGACTAGCTGAATCTGTGAGTTTGCACTCAGGTGGTAGACCCTGCCTTGCCGTACAAAATGGAGCATGATGGAGGAAGACACCTACTATCAAGTTCTGGCTTGTACCGGTGCACTTGCATATGAACCATACATATGAACAAACACACACCATACACATGTGTATATAAAAGCAAAACATTGAAAACAAAACGAAAGTGTGGCTGATCCTGATCTGCATTGGGAGGGGGCTATGGCACAAGCCCAGGCATTCTTTTAGGAGAGATAAAGGACATTTGGGGCTGGAGGAGGCCTTGTGATGACAGACCCAGCGGATGTGGGTTGAGATGTGATCACTGGCTTTGAGGAGAGAGAGAGGGAATGTGGGCCAAGGAATGTGGGCTGACTTTAGAAACTGAAAAGGGCAAGAAACAGATCTTTCGCAGAGCCCCTGGGAAGAAGGAGGCTGGATCCACAGTCAGCTTGATTCCAGCCCGGTGGGGTGCATTGTTGCCTGACTCCTGACACTCACAGTTATGAGAAACAAATTGGTGTTGTTTTAAGCCTCTGTCTTTGTGGCAGTTTGCTACAGCTGCCGTGGGAATTAGGCCGCAATATATGGGGGTGGAAGATACAGTCACAGGGAAGTAATTTTCCCACATTCGTGAGAGAAGGGAAAGGCAGATTTGGAGTACAGGAATCTGAAGAATCTGCACCCTGGCCCTGAAGCCTGAGATGCAGGGTCAGAATTGTTTCCCATGGTACCTACAACTTACCACATCTGAATCGGATGCAGCGTCTTCTTCCCTGGCTCAGTTGTGCTAGTCCCCGTGTGGTGCCCAGAGCTCCCATGAGCCTGGCTCAACACATAGGCAGCTGTGACAGTCTAGCCTTTGCTGCCTTCTCTGAGTTCTGCTGTTCCATCTCTCACTAAAACCGAGCTGATTTTCATTTTAGAGCCGCTGGTATCCCCTTTGAGCGAAGTTCTTCTCCTAGCTGACTCCTGGTGGCCTGTTGGGTCTTAGCTCTAGAGATCTTCCCATTCCAGGGTCCCTGTAGGGCACCATTCTCTGTGTCACTTTCTCTTGTTTTATTTCCTTGTAGTTTTACCCTACCCTAAATGGTCTCATTTGCTGGATTTATGCTTTTTATTGTCTTTCCTGGGAGTTGGAAAAGTTGGGATTTCTGGGTTCATTCCTGAGGCCCGCAAACCACAGCAATGTCTGCTGGAGGCCATTGCTCTGCGGCCCGAGAATGTCTGCAGGATTTGTGAGATTCTCACCTTCAGCCCCATCATCTCTTCTCTCTTGACTGACAGCTGGAGATAGTTCACAAAGGAGCATGCTCTGAATAGTATCTGGTTCATATCAGCTGGAGGAAGCGTTTATTTTCAGCCAGCCAATGGGGAGAAAGCAAATGTCGAGACAGTCTTCCTCAGCAGAGACTAGATAGAAGAACAGCATGCCTCCTGTGTTAAGACAGTTAAGGCACAGTGATGGAAGTAACTTCTGAGTTAAGTAAGAAAATTAACTGTCTTATAATAAACGTCTGTCCATTCAATAATCAATGTATTTTTTGGTGCATTGATCTTTTAAGTTTGGAACAAATTATTTGTAAAAACATCTTCCTTCCCTTTGGCAAATATAACAAGAGATAGGCCTCAAACAGGCTTAAACACAAGACAATTCCCTTCCACCTTAACGCTCCTCTTCTTCTCTGTGTACCAGTAGATGAAGAAGGTGACTTCCCCACCTGCTACTACTGATGTCGGTCACTGCCACAATGGCTGCTGTTGCTTCGTCCTTATTGGTCTCCAGGAGCCTGGCCTTGCAAGGTCCTGTAAGTAGAGTTTCTGTTCCTTAATTATCTTGTTTAAAATTTTGCATTTTGGAATGACTATAGATACTTAATAGTATATATATATATATATCACATATATATGCAAATTAAAACTATATACACAGGAGTTCCTATGTCCCTTTTGACCAATTCCCCTCATGGTGATATTCCATGTGTGTTTCTAGTCTAACATCAAAGGGCAACAGACAGACATTAGCATTTCTTTTCATCTTAATCAAGGCCAAATCAATATTTAAAATTCATGTCTCTCACTCTCTGCGTCCATGCTTATTCTGAGCAAGAAGCAGGTAATGCATGCTTCGTTCTCAGTGGGTATTACTGTTCTGTGGATCACGAGGCATCACTCCCATGATGCCTCTCTTCTCTGTTTTCTTCTCTCATCCTGTGAGTAAACCCCATCCCCAGCTGCACTAGGACTGGATGGACGTCCTTGCGCTTGGCATACAGGCTGAGCTGCACCTCTGGCCCCTGTGAGCAAATCTCTGGTGAAATGTTTAAGCATCAATGTTTGGGAAATTGGAGTCTCCGGCCTGGCTCGCTGTATCTTTGATTTTCCCCTCCAGTTTTTCCCAGCTGTTGCTTTCAATAGCAAGTAATAAGTCCACTCGTGTTATTTTATAACAAAAGGTCTTGACATTTTATCTTAGCCAGATGAAAAATCTTAATATGAAAGCATTTTGTTAATAAAGATATTGAGGCAGTATGACATTTCTTCTATCCAGAGTGGTGGTGTTGTTTGCTAGAAGGTTCCAGGAATTTAGAGCTATTCTGTTTCTCCTCAGGACACTTGCACCCTCTGCCAGAGGGATGTAGATTGGCAAATTTCCAGGTAACAACTTTGTTATGCTCTGGACTCATTCAATGGAGAGATTTTTTTTTGTGACAGCTCCTCTTTTTTTGTAAAGCTGGCAGAGTTGGGCAGAACAACTCTGGCCAAAAGGGCCTCACAAAGCTGGTGTTAGGCTCAATGAATTTCTTACAGAAGTTTTCCTGGCTTAAGGCAAGACCGGTCACATTCAAACCGGCATTTTGAAGGCTTCGGTTACCTCCTCGGGTATGCAGAGGGGGTGACTCTTTCCTGTATGTGTGTTTTCATCTCTATGACAACATCGCTTTCTTTTGAGGGGTAGGCAGATGAAGTGCTTGTACAGCACCCCATCTTTCAGGAGAAAGAGACTCTCTGAGACTGAAGTGTACTACAAAATCCCTTGGGTTTGGAGCTCTCTTGAAGTCAAAGGACATACGAAGGTACTAGGTAACTTGTTCATTCCAAGTACTGCTCTTGTCAGTGGAAAGACATGTCAAAACAGGGTCATTATTTCCCCAGGAGACTGAGTATGGTATCTTCCTGGAGAGTTGGTTACAGAAAGGGGCTCCTTTGCTGGGATGGGACATACGCAGCCCATCTCCGTCTTCCTGAGGCTATTTTTTTCCTAAGAATCAAGGGGCAAGGAACCAGGATACAGGGATACAACTGCACCCTGAGCCCATACTTCACCTGCAGAGGGACAGGAGGAAATTCTGGATGCCCAGTGTTGGACAAGGCTACTTCTGTTATTGGAATTCCTCACTGTGGCCACCACACTGTGGTAGAGTTTCTGGGAAGAACCTGGTCTGGAAAGTCAGAGAGGAGCATGGGGAGATCATCCCCGCTGCCTCCTTAGCAACCTCATAATGACTAGCGGTGCTGTGCATTTGTGCAATCGACTTTAATATTTTGAAGTGTCATCATATCGCTAGTCTCTTCTGCCTCCTTTCTAATCGAGCTTTATCTCCCGCCTTAAAAGACTGCAAAACCCCAGAATGCACAAGTGGGATTGTCAACACCTGGGATCAAAATAATTGCCTTCTCGAAGGCTTACCACTGCTCGAGTGAGCTGGTCTTCTGTAATCATGACTCTTATCTCTTTTTTTCCAATCCCACTAGAAGCCACTCATCAATTATACATAGAAAATGTAAAGGTTGGGTTTCCTGCCTTGCATTCATCATGGAGATGTATAGTAAATGCAGTGAAATTGGTTGCTAAACTTGAGTTTGCTTTCAATCAAACTGACCTTTAAATTATCCTTCAAAGTCTCCCCCCATCCTCCATCCTTAAATAGCAATCGGTCCATAGAACAACTTTTACTAATGACATATTGAATTAGATTAACTTTAGTTCAGCCCCAGCTGGAAAGGTGGAAAAGTAACTTTTATTGCATGCTCTAGGTGAAATCTAATGCAATGTATTATATTAATATGCTATTTGATTCTCCAGCTGAGATAAGGAAACAGAATTATGTCAGAGAATGGAAATCACAGTGCAGTCTCAGCTGGAAAAAAGTCATCAAAGCTAAAGGATGGATTTCTAAAAATCAAAACCAGAAAGAAGCAGCGTGTTTAGAGGCCATGCCCCCTCTCCTGCATGGGTAGTGATTTCTGTGGCTTATTACCAGGGAGCCCCGCCCCATCCCAGTCTTTGGGTGATGATACTCATCTGTGATCTTCTGCCAGGTCTTCTCGGTCTCTGGATGTGCTTGGCTGCTCTCCTGTCTATTCCTGATCTTTCCATGAGGTAGATTTGCAAGTGCAGCACTTTTGAAAAGCCCCTGACATGTCCCTTGACCCACAGCCCAATCCAGGGAAATTTTGCTAGTACATAGAAAATTAGGCTGCTACCTAGCAACCTACAGCAATTGCTCATTCTATAGGGATGACAGCAGTGTTCTCTCCCTCATTTTCCCATTCATCTTCTCCAAGTCCCGTCTTCTAGGGAGTACCATAGCTTGAGAGAACATTCCTTTGAAAAGCACTTCCTCCCACACGCCTCTGAAGGAGTCCTAATCTGTTCTTTCAGAGATGTTCTTCATACCCTCTGCAAAAGTACAGGATTGAGGGGGAAGTCACAGACTCTGGAGCGCATTTCCAGTGCATCCAAGAAATGTCTCTGCCTCCTTTCCATGTGGATACCTCTTTGTAAACTCTCTGGTCTTCATTTCTCCACCTGAGGAATGGGGAAGCCAAGAGTAAATGCTCAACAGGGTTTTATTTCTGTGTGTAAGTGCATACACATATGTGTATGCAGGAGTGTATGCATGTGTGGGGGCCCATGGCAAGGGGTGTCTTCCTCTAATTTGAGCTCAAAGCTCACCTGTTAAGAGTGTCTAACTAGCTAGCTTGTTTGGGGACCATGTCTGCCTTCTCCTGCTGAGTGATGGAATTACAGGCTGGCTGTCATGCCTGCTGGGTATTTGCATGGACTACGCAGTCCTGAATTCTGGTCCATACACTTACATTTGTATGCTTTACCTACTAAGCTGTCTCCTCTGTCACAGAAGAGTTGTTTTGAAGCCTGAACATGTAAGTCATGTAACACTGCTGGATATCGGAGCAGCCATGACTGTTAGTTGAGAGCTCTAGTTAGCTTTGATGTCATTTTGTGATAACTGTGTTTACATTTAGAAGAGTAAGATAGACAGCGGATTTTAAAGGACTTAATAAATTAATAAGGAGATGTTTTCATTCCTTACATATTTATTATGGACTGCATTGTGTCATGATTGTCAAGTTTTAAAAATTTCATTTATTGAATTTCTAACTCTCTGTACCTCAATACATTACCTCATTTGAAACGAAGCCATTACAGAAGTAAGTAGTTAGAAGAAGCTTAAGGTTTGCTTTAAGCCAATGTCTGATGTTCTTATAAAGAGGGGAAGTTCGGACACAGAAAAATCAATCAATGTGAAATGAACATAAACACAACCATTGGGGTAGTTGTGTGAAGATGGCGATGAGCTGATGAGCCCTCACAGAATCAGGGGCACCCAACCCATTCAATGCCTTGAACTGGGATTCTAGCCTCGGAACTGCAAGATGGTAAACCTCTGTTCTTAATGGTGTGCACTCCTCTTTTGTAGTAGTTCTAGTAAGAAAAAAAAAGGGCGATGAGGTCAGAACGAAAAGAAGAAAGAAAAAAATGAAATGAGAAAATATACATTTATTGTGAATTTTAGATTTCATGTTTATGTCATTTGAAAAATTCCATGAAGCAGTTACTTAAATTGCATTTTATAGAAGAAAATTCTGAAGCCTAGGCTGTTCAGTAACTACTCAGGATAGCATCAAGTTGTGGATCAAAGGTCTAAAACTAAGTCTGCTAAACGGTTTGCCACATCCAGGATGAAATGCATATGTTCTAACTAACTTTAAAAGAGACCAGCAAAGTTGTGCTTATAGTAAGGTCATTGCTGGTTCTTTATCAATTAAAATACAATTCCATCATTTTCCCTCTTCTGTTCCCTCCCTCTAATCCATCCCACATGCCCCGGCCTCCATTGTCTCTTAAATGCATGGCATCTTTTGAAGGAATACTGAAATTAGGAGAGACCGTATTTCTCAAGGAGGAACTCCCAGTTCTTTATCCAGTGATAAGTGGTCACCATTTTTGTTTTTTGTTGCAGCTTTGGGAGCTCTGAGAATTCCACAATGGTCACCTGAAATGGTGCTGTTGAGTTTTTCTTTTTTCCTTTACTGAGAATCTCTGTGACAGAGTTCATGAAAATCCTCTCAAAAATGGAATTCACTCATTCCCTGCCTAGAATTGAGACCTTATGGAAATCCTTTCAGAAATGGAGTTCCTCTGCTTGCTGCATAGGGCTGTGAATGTCACAACATCCCCATGTATCCTCTGACTCTGTCCCCTATGGTCCGTCTGTTGGCTCCAGTCCATCTCGCACTTTGGGAGTATGTGTTCTTGTGTAACTCAACCTCTCGTTGAGTGTGCATGGCAGTTATAACTTGCTTGTAACCCATGGACTGCATACAACAGAGGTGCTGGATATCACTTCTAAGATGGAAACATCTTCCATATTACTTCTGTTCTCTCTGTTTCTTTCCAATTTGCATGCATACGTGACCAGCCATGTTAGAATGTTACATGCCCCTCTCTATTGGTGCAGGAATGCTGGTTGACTTAATCTCTCATAGCTCTTGTTTAGATGAACACAGCTGCTATGAATGTTTGGGAGAGTCTGTTTTGCATGGATACTCTACATCCTTTCATCTTTTTCCCCCACCTCTTCTTCCTCAAGCCTTATTTGGGATGGGGGTATGATATTGATGTTCCATTGATGTGAGAGTTCCCTCTGTGTGTTGTGATTACCATTAATGAATAAAGAAACTGCCTTGGCCTGTTGATAGGGCAGAATCTAGGTAGGTGGGGGAAACTGGACTGAATGCTGGGAGAAAGAAGACAGAGTTGGGGAGATGCCATGGAGCCGCTGGAATCAGACATGCCAAATCTTTACCAGTAAGCCACTGCCACGTGGCAAAATACAGATTACTAAAGATGGGTTAAATTAATATAAGAGTTAGCCAATAAGAAGCTAGAGCTAATGGACCAAGCAGTGTTTTAACTAATACAATTTCTGTGTGATTATTTTGGTTCTGGGCAGCCAGGATGAACAAGCAGCTCCTCCTTATACATTCCATTTATGGCTGAGCACTCTACAGACACTTACTCTCTGTACTTTGATCAGTAGTGAGTCTTTGCATTATCTGCCACCCACTGCCCAGGGAAGTTTCTCTGATGTGGGCCAAGAGTTACATAAATCTATGGGTATGGGTATGTTTATTGAGAAATAAGTTTGACACTAGGCCAGTTTAGCAAAATAATAATAATAGGTTTACCCTTAGGGCCAATGATTTTTCAGAGACGTTTCTTTTCAAGGCAATGTTAAGCAGAAAGTACAAAAAGCTCCCATACATTCTAATGCACCCAGGAACACATGGCCTGAAATATCTCACTTCAGAGCCGCCTATTTATCTGTGAACCAACACTGATATCACATTGCCATCCACAGTTCTGCAGTCACATCCTGCCTTGTTCTGAGTGTTACGCTTCCTATCAGTCTTGGGAAATGTGCAGTGGTGGGCATGCACTGCTTTAGTATCGTACTGAGTAGAATGGCTGTCCTGAGCATCTCCTATTCCTACCTATCCATCCTCTTCCTGCTGGTGGAGTTTCCTTCTTTGATGCAATGCCAGTGTCACTGTGCACTATGTAGCCATTTCAGATTGTTTGCTTTTATTTCACAGTAATCATGTAAGGCTTTTCCATTTGTTTTACGGCTTGATAGGGTGCTGTCTTTAGTGCCAAATACTATTCCATTGTCTTACATGACAGTTTATTTATTCATTCACTTAGGGAAGGGATCTTAGTAAGACTCCAGAATTGGGCAGTTATAGATAAAGCTGCTATAGCTATCTGTGTGGAAACATTTCAAAACTCCTTTAGATAAATACCAAGCAGTGAAACTGGTGGATAACATAGCATGCAATGTGCTTTATTTTCTATGAAACTGCCAAGCCACTGCCAGGGCTTGGTATTTTGTATCCTGCCTCCAGTGATCAGGGATCCTGTTATTCCACACACTCCTCAGCAGATTCAGTACTCCTAGTTCTGGCTATTTTGATAGTGATGTAGCTGTGTCTTATTTGATATTATAATTCCTTAGTGACACAGTATGGCACATCTAGATTTTCTATGCTCGTTTGTGACTTATGTCTTCTCTTTGATGATGTGTTTATTCAGATATTTTACCCAGTTTTAGTTTTACCTGGTCATTTCTTTGTCCTGGAGTTTTTACACTGTGGAGCACAGTCCTTTTTTCAGATATATATCTTGCAGATACTTTCTCATAAACCATGACTTGTCCACTCATTCAGTACTGCTGCCAAGTATTTAAGAAATACTTAGCAGTATTGTGTGCAAAGAAGGTGTTTTTAATTTTAATAAATCTGTCTTCCAGGGATTCTGACTGTAGTGTTGTATTTAAAACATTACTACCATGTGCCTAAGATATGTTAGATTTTCTATTTATCTTTTGGGTATTTCATATATATTAGTTTGATGATTCACTTTGGGACAATCAAGTCAATGTTAAGAGTCATCTCTTGATTTATGGCATGTGTACAAGACCATTTGTTCTACTGTCTTTATTAGAATGGCCATTTTTGGAAGGTATTATTTAACTGCTGGGCACAAAGATCCCAGTGGCCTTTCCCAGTGCTGGAACCTGCATATTGCCATCTCAGTCTGCCAAGCAAGATGTGCCCACTGGTGTAGCTGTGAGATGACTGGAATGGGGTAACTGATGGCTTTTTTTTTTATTGGATTTGAGGCCTTGTCTACAGGAGGAGGTTCATGTCTGTTACTGTAATTCTGCTTAATGGCCCATGGCTGGGGAGGTCATAGGCTCTAGGGTAGAGCCTGCTATTATTATTTTGCTAACTGGTCATGCAGCCAAGGTGCCTTTTAGATATTTGTGTTCATAAGCATAAATCTGGAACACTATTAATCTTGGCCATAGAGACATTTTTTTTATGCAGCCAATAGAGTGATGTATAAATGGGTAAAGTTCTGACACTAAGAGCCCACATGCTCTTCCCTAAATGGGGCAACTGTATTAACTTTACACCAATGGTTAGGGAACCTTGCAGAAGAGGAGCCAAAAAGAATACAAGAGAAGCAGGAGGAGTGTTCTGAAATGCTATCTTGTGGACAGGACTTTGCTATTATGGAGTCTAAGTAACCGTGGTTTGTAGACAGATGTTTCTGTCCCACCTGGTCTCACAGCCATTCAGTCCCAAAGAAACATATAGAGGCTTTTATTAATCATAAACTGTTTGGCCTGTTAGCTCAGAGTTATTATTAACTAGCTCTTACCACTTAAATTAACCCATAATTCTTATCCATGTTTAGCCATATGGCTTGGTACGTTTTCTCAGTAAGTCATTCTCATCTTGCTCCCTCTGCATCTGGTTGGTGACTACATTTCTTTTCCCAGAATTCTCTTAGTCTGGTTGTCCCACCTATGTTTCCTGCCTGCCTATTAATAAACCAATGGAAGTGACAAATCCTTACAGGGTACAAGAGCACTGTCCTTACAGGACAAATCCTTACAGGGTACAAGAGCAGTGGTTATTGTATAAGACCCACATAAGATCAAGTCAGCCAAAATCCTGGCAGAGATGGGGAGGTGCTCTCCACACCCTACTCCTTACTGGGGAGCCATTCATTGTGGATAGTTGCTGGGGAGAGAATCATTTTTTTTGAGGGTGTGGTCACTGAGAGAGTTCCCATGTATCAGTGGATAGTCCCGTTTCTACACACATATGGGCAGCACTAGAATTAATGCGAAGCATGATTAATAAAAACACGAGAGAGAGAGAGAGAGAGAGAGAGAGAGAGAGAGAGAGAGAGAGAGAGAGAGAGAGAGAGAGATTGGGGTTCGATGTAAAGATCCGCAGCCAGCCACTGTCTTTTCCTACCACCTCAGTCCAAAATGGTGGTCCTGACTCCAGGAACCTCAGAAGAAGACTGTGTCTGAGAGCTGTATCCTCCCACCTTACATTCTTCTCTAGGAATGGAATGGGTGTGCACGACTACCATCTGGTTTCTATGGCAAACTAGTCTGGCTACTGGGATTAAAGGTGTGTGTTACCACTGCCTGGTCTGTAAGACTGATGGATGGGGCCGTTTTACTCTCTGACGTTCAGGCAAGCTTTATTTATTAAGATACAAATGAAATGCTGCTACATTAGCGGTTTATTCAACAAAACAAGATCAAAGTACATCACGTTGCTGTTTCTTTACTTGGTTGTTCCTCTTCTGTGTTAAAACTTCAAGGTTCATGTGATACCATTTCTAGTTCTTAGTGAATTTCTTGAGCTCTTAGGATCTTCTTTTTAGAAAGTCCTTGCCTATATGTTTTTAATTGATTTATGTGTATTTTCTTCTGTCATTGTCAAGAGTTTTAGTTCTTTGATTAAGGCATTTGATCTGTTTCAAGTTGATGTTCATACAAAGCACAGTTTGTCTTTAACGAATGGCAAAGAATATGTAAATTGCCTTCCTGTACTACTTACAAACTGGACATTTTTACTATTTTTGAGAACTATTTTAAACTCCTCATCCATTTATTGATTGTATTTTTGTGATGTTTAATTTTTGGGGTTCTTTATGTATTTTGGCCATCAATCCCCTATCAAATGAATAGCTGGCAAAGAGTTCTCCCATTCTTTGCTAGGTTAGTTGTTTGCTATGAATTTTTAATTTTTAATTTCATGAAATCACATCTGTCAATTCCTGTTATTATTTTTTTAGCTGTTAGACTCCTCCTATAAACATCCATGCCTGTACCTTGGTCTTTCTGCCCCTTTTCTGTGTGGCCCCTGCTGCTGTAGGGAGGGGTGTGTTCCATTTATATCTGCTACTGTAGGGAGGGGTGTGTTCCATTTGTATCTCAGCACCTCACAGCACCGCCATTTATTCCCCACACATTGACTTGTTGTGGGTTTCCAAATTAATCATCATTCACTACAGAAAGAAATATATCTGATGTACTAATGTATCAGTGGAGATGTGTGGATTTAGAGGGTTCTTTGATACTATGTCCATTTAGCAAAATAATAACAGTAGGTTCACATGTGGGACCTGTCTAACCCCTAACCACGCATTTTAGTCAGATTTGAAATACCAGGCACTTATTTCCTCCTTCAATCTAATCAGAGAGTGTTTGGTTACCCCCATAAAATTTGGGCCACTGTTGAATACATGTTTCGCCACTCTGGTCGTTATTGCAGTATATGCTTTGAGAGCTAATTGCTGTTAAGATGAAGGGGTGACATTCAGGCTCACTATATACTGGACCAGAAACCAGAAGACAAAGTTTTAAATAAATTATGTCATGAGTTACTAGCTGGCCAAATTGCAGTCATTGATGATATAACCCTGTGGAGGTTGATTAATGCATAGGGCTTGCGATTCTGAGATCTGGATATAGGACAACCCTGTGGGAAAAAACTCAGAATAAATATTCTAGCACATATCACTACTACGGAAGTTGCTGAAATGACTTCAGATATGTGCAATTAGTACATGGTTAAATGATAACTTTATGAATAGGGAATGAATGTTGAATACTTTACAGCTCAACTAGAATTTAGTAAGGTCGAGTAGTGCAGTATGCTATTCAACTCTGCAGTGAGTTTAAGAGTTTAAAGTTTATTCCTAATATCAAATGTGATATGTTGGCATTCTCTGCTGGTGAAATGCACGAGGCAGAGGTAATATCAGATAGTAATAGAAGGTTAGTGGCAATGGTATCTTGCAGTTCACTAAGTCCAATATTTCTAAAAGTCTTCCACTTCATGTCTGTTGGCCTGGACTTAGGAAGATGATAAACTGCTTAGTGCCAAAGCAATTATTCAGTGGTCAGTTAAAGCAAAAATCCATGGGGGGAAAGAAAGACGAAGGACAATCTATTATATAAGGCACCTGCCAAAGCTATTTTTTCTCCGCTCTCCACAAAACAAGTGGAACGACTTTATTTCTAGTCTCTCCAGGTCACTTTGGCTTAGACTCCAGACCCACGTCACTTCTTGCTTACACAGCTAAGATAACTTCCTATGGGTTGGTCTACTTTCTGCCCTTGTCTCCTCCAATGTGCTCACTCTGCATGAGGGTTACTCTCCAAGATTATTGTGTTTATAATGTACATTCCTCTTTTAAAAGCTTTCAATGCCACCCTTGCAGATAGAGCAGAACGTAAAGCTTACCCATGTCTTCAGCCTCCACATGTGGTCACGTTATTGTTTTTTCCTCACTGTTTCTTGCCACCACCCTTCACGTCTGGTCACATGGTTTTCCAGATGAGCAAATGTGTGTCTCCATATTGAAGTCATACCTGAATCCTGTCTTCCCTAGGTGGTGGTGTTGTCTCTGCCCATACAGAGCGTGGGCTAGCTTTGTCCCCCACTGGAATGTCCTATAAGAATCAAGCTTTACCCTAAAAATTTAGCCAGCCTTTTCCCAGCGATTCACCTTGTTCAGTCTCTGTGCCGCTTTTGTATTAAGACATCCATTTGAATTAACCTGTTCATCACCCATTACAGCCAATTTTTCTGGTTTTAACACCAAGTTCAGTATTACAACTATTCAAAAGCTAAAACTATGTCCTTTTCTCTGAAGATGTCTCATGGCTTACCCTAGTGTTCTACATAGAAGAAGTTGGCAAAAGCTTGATGTATGAGTAAGGGGTACAATGTGAAACTGTTGTGCACTTGAATCCTCGTATTGGTAGCACAGGCTTCAAGAGAAGATAAAGTTTCAAACAAATATTTCTCAGAAACAGGTTGTCCTTGATAAACAGCTGTGAGGACCAAATGAAGCCAGTAATGCTCTTTCTAATGCAAATTATATCCCCTTAAGTATGAGCATCATAAGACAGAGAGAAATCCCTTCTTTCCAACGAAACGTGTTGTTCATATAATGTGGCACATTTCAGCTTCCTTGCATGTGGTACCACATTTCACTATAGAAAGGGATAAAATCAGTCGGTCCATTCTGGGACAGAACCCAAGGCTAAAGGCCACCTTTGGATGATGCCAGACCATTCACACTATCTGTGCACATCTGTGCTTTTAGCTATTGCTCCAACAGATGCTCCACAAATTACAAAGCAACTATGGGAGTCATCTCAAGACATCAATAAGAAAGCACCTAAAATAGATACTCTTTATATGTCTGTCCTTAGTGCATGCTCACTGAAAGTTCCATTGTCAACTGTCTTGCTGGCTTATTTTTAGGCTGGTGATGGAACTAACCCTTTGGGTACCTGAATTCAGAAAAGCTGGGCTGTGCAAACTTGGAGCGGAATAGGGTGTGGCCCTCTGTACTCTCCTGCTGCTTTTGTATCTTGTGGGCAGATTCAATACCAAACACATAAGGATATCCAGCTCATTTTTCTTTGAAATATTTTATTAGATATGGTCTAAAACATTTACCTGTGTGAGCTTGTTAGTTTTACTTTACATCTGAGGGGTTGTTTATTAGCATTTGTAGTGTCCCCCAGAGGAATACACCTTCTGATAGTAGACACAGTTAGCATTTTAAAGATGTTCAACAAGAATTCACAGAGTTTACTCTACAAATCTTCAACCACTCTAATCAGAAAGTCTCAGTGTTGGGGTGAGGATGTTAGTCCAAGGACTGACGGTGATGACATTTCTGGGGGGGGGGAGCATGGTTCTCAAGATAGATGCTGTGTTGTCAAGCTTCTCTGTGCTTCTGGGCAGGAGTGCAGACAGCTGGAGGACCCGTGTCCTCCTGGGCAGGAGTGCAGGCAGCTGGAGGACCCTTGTCCTCCTGGGCAGGAGTGCAGGCAGCTGGAGGACCCGTGTCCTCCTGGGCAGGAGTGCAGGCAGCTGGAGGACCCGTGTCCTCCTGGGCAGGAGTGCAGGCAGCTGGAGGACCCGTGTCCTCCTGGGCAGGAGTGCAGGCAGCTGGAGGACCCGTGTCCTCCTGGGCAGGAGTGCAGGCAGCTGGAGGACCCGTGTCCTCCTGGGCAGGAGTGCAGGCAGCTGGAGGACCCGTGTTCTCCTGGGCAGGAGTGCAGGCAGCTGGAGGACCCGTGTCCTCCTGGGCAGGAGTGCAGGCAGCTGGAGGACCCGTGTTCTCCTGGGCAGGAGTGCAGGCAGTTGTAGGACCTGTGTCCTCCTGGGCACGTCTGTCCTTGGCTTAACACTTTCTCACTTTGTCTTGATTGCTGATTCAGTCTCAACTCTGCCAAGAACCCAAGGAATTCCTGAGGGCTCACAAGCTGGGTCTGCAGTTTCTAGGAACAGATTGATACCTTCTTGCCAGGAACGTTGGTATGTGTGATAGAATTTTCTGGGAAACCCATTTGCCTGATGTGCCATCTGGAGGTGACAGAGGGGTATGGGGTAGACTTTGCCATTCCTGTTTTTCACCAGAGGAAGCCGGCCACATCTCCCTGCAAGAATAGATTTAGCTCAGGAGGAAGCTGAACACCGCATTTGCCTGTAGCTTCTACCTTATTACTCTGGCTTAAGGGATTCCCTCTTACCCTGCATCCAAGATCCCAGGATACCTTGTGAGGCTAAGATTACGTCAGCATGCCACAAAATGGGGGTGCTTTAAAATGGAGGCCTCCTCATGTCTGGGAACGGTGCTCTTTTCAGTGAGTAGTTTATTCACACATTTCCTCCATTAGGCGGAGAGTGGATGTTTATCTTGGATGGTTATTTTAGACCCGAAATGGTATCGGCTCATTCTGAACAACTGATAGGCAATAAAAATGCATCCATTTAATTAACCTAAGCTATATATTAGTGGTTTAAAGCTCAGTCATTAGGGGAAGAAAGGTGGCTGCAGAACCGTAAGCAGGCTACTTGGGATTCTGGAGCAAGTTTCTGTGTAATTAGAAAACATATTGAGGATTAATTAAAGTTAAAATTTGAGGGACTATATTGAAGATGCGTTCTCATCCTGTGTTTTGCCTTTAAGTGCTATGTTTATGGACCAATGAAAAGCAGAAAACGGTTCTGTAGCCTGCAGGCTTCTCGTGACTTTATCTTTTGTTCCCTACAGATAAATTGTTCTGTGACTTTCACCATCTTCCTAGTGTGTTTTCAACTGCTAGGCCGGCTAAAGCAGAGGGAGCCTGTTTAATAAAGCCAAATGCCCTCTTTCTGCTGATAATTCAAGGAAAAATGAGCTGTCCTAAGAATGGGAATTATGATCTCATAAAACCCGTCTTAAGACTGAAGTAGAATCCCTGCCTAGTATGTTGTTCACAGAACATTACTGAGGTTGAAACCGCCAGTGCCTCTCCACGTTCTGGGCATGATGTGCCGCCATTTGCATCCTGGGACCCAGGGATACAGGCAGATCTGCCTGCACTCTGCCTTCAGAGTTCATACCACACTTTAGAGTCACTCAGTCTGCCCACAGAGAGGCTGTGCTTCCCATGTAACCCCCATTTTCACCTTGAGAAGAAATGAGGAAGTGCCAGGTGCAAGACAGCAGGTCTGTGAAAAACCCACATTCATCATCCAATTTTAGTAACCAAAGCGAACGGATGCTTCTGAAGGGTAGCATTTTTAACTCTAGAAGGATTAAAAAAATAAAGTCCTCACTTCTTACACAGGTATTTCTTTCAGGTTATTTTGGTAAATCAATGACCACCCCCTCCCCACAAGTGATTGAAGATTATCTGAATGTAAACACTGGAGAATTCCAAAGGGGCAGACCTGTTGATAGAGAACCTGGAAGGGCAGACTGCATATATTGAATTTTCAAGACAACAGATCTGTAATAGTTATTGTCCACTCCCAAAAGTGTAGGCCAAATAAATAAAAAATAAACTCTCTGGGCTTTGCTTCTGCAGGGTTTTTGAGACTGCCTGCTGCCCACGAAAGCCACAGTGCATTCACTGGGCCGCAGCCGCTGCCTCGTGGCAGGGGGTATTGACTTTCAAAGATGGTGGTGGTGCCTTTATCTGTGCATTTCCTCTGAAAAAGAAGCTATTTTCTCTTACAACTCTGCATCATATTTATAAGGGCTTATTGATCAAAGGCGGGCCCACTTTCAAAGCAGGAGGAAGCCAGGTGCCTCTGCCTCATGTGTTGGCTTTGCATCAGAGTATTAGTCTTGCATCCCCGGCTTTTCTTCCTGTGACATAGTGCTGGTAGTTTCATGTCAACTGGACACAAGCTCGAGTCATTTGGGAAGAGGGACTCTCAACTGAGAAAATGCCCCCAATAGACCAACTTGTGAGCAAGTCTGTGGTGCATTTTCTTAATTATTTATTGGCGTGGGAGAGCCCAGCCCGTTGTGGGTGGTACCACCCTGGGCTGGTGGACCTGCTTGGTATAAGAAAACACGCCAAGCAAGATATGGGAGGCAGCCAGTAAGCAACACTCTTCTATGGCCCCCGCTTTAGTCCCTGCCTCCAAGTTCCTGTCCCAACTTCCCTCAGTGATGGTCTGTGATATGGAACTGTAAACTAAAAAACAAAACAAACAAACAAACAAAACAAAACAAAAAAAGCCCTTTCCTCCACAAGTTGCTTCGTGGCGTTTTACCACGACTAAACAAAATTGACACCCTAACAAAATTGGTACCAGGAGTTGGGTATGGCTGTGACAGGCATGACTATATTGCTTTGGAGATGATTGGGGAAAGACTTTAGATGATTCAAAGCCATTGATGATTCAAATCTTTGTGAGCTGAGCTGCTATGGAAACAAAAAAGATACATCTGAGAACAGAGCTGGTATGGAGGGCCAGGCTGCAAAATTTTAGAGGGAAGTTTAAGAGACCCTTGTAGAATCCATTGGGGCTGTCGATATTCCGAATTAAGGATCTGTGTGTGATTCTGGTCACCTGGGACTGAAGAACTTGCTGTGATGAAGAAGAGACCAGCACCACTGGAGCAGAAGCTTGGCTCTACTGGAGCAACTGTGCTGGTTAGCTGAGGCTGAGAAACTATGTGGTTAGGAAGAAAGCAGCATCTTTCAGGGCTGTAAATCTGGACGTATTTCCTCAGCATCAGCACACAGAACCTGTGTTCCAGATGGTACCAAAGCTGTATCTCATGCTGGCTGCCAAACTTGGAAGTGTACAGTCGCTCAGGAGGGACTGGCTTGGAAGGATGGAGGGATAATGGAGAGGGGATGATGTTTGGCACCACAAGAGACTAGGAGAGGACATTAGCAGAGGTGCAATCTCAGGTGAAGCAGAAGTCTTAGGATTAAATGGGCCACGGGGAGAGGCTGAAGCCTGGTGCCACGCCGCAGGGTTAGATTCCCTGAAGAGAGTCTAGGAGAGGCTGTTGGGCAAAGCACATCCCAGCTTCAGGGCAGACCCAAACAGCTTGAGATGTGGGGACCACGGCATGAATACCAAGGACGGCAGCAGCTGTGAAGTAGAGTGGGTCTGAGCCTAGGAGACCTGTTGGACCTGGTGGAGTAGAACTGACCAGGCTCTCTGGAAACCAGAAAGCCATGAGTCTTAGAAGTCTGACCCGGAGCCAGCCATGGAACACGTGGGCCATTGTCCTGTTTTGACGTATGAGAAGCACGTGTGGGCCACCTTTTGGCATTCAGGTTTAAATTTTAGAAATGTATCGGATCTCTTTAGGAAGCTTGGAAATAGTCTCATGGACCTTGCCAGAGTTTGCATCTTGTCTAGAAAGGAGCTAATAGAACAGCATCGAGAGACAGCTGGACGGCTTCTGCCTGGTGCCCGAAGACTGATGGTACCGTGTGCGGCGTTTGCAGTATTCCGTAATGGGGTCTTCAGGTTGCCTTAGCATCGCTAGACAACTAGACTGGAACTGAGCGCCTAGCATTACTTCACCATAACTGCCATAACAAATTACTGCACTCTGGGCACTGAAACAACAGTAATTTATTTTCTCAGTCCCAAGGCTAGACATGTTGGCCCGAGTGGTTTCTTCTGAGAGCTCTCTCCTCAGTTTCTCTCTGTGTCCTCGCATGGACTTCTCATCTGCCACTGTCTGATGTGTTCTGTTTGCAGGTTCACACCTCTTCTGATAAAGACACAATCACTTGGGGTATGGTGCATGAAAAGAGCCCATCTTAATTTAGTGTAAAAAAGACTTTCTATAAGGCTAGCTTGAGAGAATGGTCTTGTAGCCCACTGATTGGCATATTTCACCATCCTCCAGGGCGTCAAGACCACGGTCAGCACAGGATGTCAGCAGTCTTTCTCACATCCAGCTGACCTCAGTCCTGTGAACAGCTTTTAAAAGATGCAGGAGACCTTCCAGAGTTTTAGTCAGTGGATACATCTCAGGTATCCGTGCTGACTACATAGACCACAGCAGCCCTTGGTCTAGATGGCCAAATGGAAATATTCATTTGATTCCCTCTTGTTTCATATGGGAAGGTTTTGGAGGCAAAGAGGCCTTTACTATATGTGCATATTTCTTTTGTGTGTGCATGTATGCTTATGTGGGGGTGTGCACGGGTATGTGCATGCATATGCATGACTGTGCATGTTTATGTGGAGTCAGTGGGCAACAGCTTCCTTAGTTACTACAGTTAGAATGTGATAAATAATGTAGTTCTTTTCTAATTACGGGGAGAATAGTGGGAAACAATAATGGTCATCTTGTTAATAACATTGTAGGAGCCTGGACTTGGACTTCAAAGAAGTTATTGTATCAACCTAACAGTCATTTGGGCCATGGAGTTTGAAGATAAAGAATTGAGTTGGGTTTGGGTGATCAGAACAGACTGGAAGATTCAGACAGAGCACAGGGACCTATTAATGGATAGAGGGAGACAGTGGATGGGCTGGGCCAACCAAAGCATTGCCTAGATACCAAATAAGTTAGCTGAACATGTAGACTTCTGTCCTGGAGTCAGTGGTTCTTGACTCTGGTTGTGTGGAATGACTATCTGAAGACTCATTCCCGAAGGTGGCTGCATTGGTCTGGATAGAAATGTGGAAATGACTGGGTTCTGAAACATGCTCAGGTGGTTCCTTCGTGAGTCACATGGTCTTTGCTGGAGTCTGACCAGTGGCCAGACATATCTCCTTTGCTCCTAGAATCTCTGATAATGTTGTCCATTATCAACAGAGAGCTAAAGGATCAGCTCTGTGCCCTAGTCTTCTTGAGTAGAACTTTTTTTTAATTATTATTATTTTTATTTATTTTTTTATTTTCTTGGTAAGTCTTGTACCTTCTTGCTATCACCAGTTCAGTTGGTTGGGGAAGTTTAAATGGAAAGAGTCAGCAGAGAAAAGCATTTTCTTCAGACAGTTCTAGAAGTGGAACAGTGGAGGGGGTACCGAGTGCGGAGATCTGGGAAAAGATGTGCACTAAACATCTGGCCTCACCTGCAGGTTCTCAGGCTTGGTTACACTTTAGCATCTCCATGGAACTTGAAGTAGCTCAGTGAAGACACACGCATGCAAAACTATAACTTAACACGCCGTTGTCTTCTTCTTTAACTGTTGCTGCCTTTCAGCTATGGCTGTCCTGGTCAGCACTGCAACTTTGCTGCTACCAGCAGCAGCTAGGCCATAAGAGTGGCAGCCTGAGGAAATTTTGTTCCCTCAGGCTCTGAGTCTTTCAAAGCTACAAACAGAACTTATTTAAATCTCTGTCCCTCTAGAGACATCAAGATTCAAAGGTTGAGGTAGAATCCTGCTCCTCAAAGAGGCTGAATAGCAGTTCCCAAGAAGTTCTCCTGTTGCATCTCGCCTCTCCATAAAAACCCTTCTCCACCTGGCTCCTCCCTACAGCGTCCTGTCAGGTGAATAGTATCTGAAGAATGGCATCTGACATTGTTCCCTGGCATCCACGTGCATACACACAGAAGTAGAAACATATGTATACATTTTTGAACATATTTATGTTCACTGGGCACCAGGGAACTCTGGACATTCCCAAACTAAGCTCTGCGAAGTGTACTAGGAGGAACCCTTGGGCTGTTGCCTATCGGAGAGGAGTCCACGTGGAAGGGCAGACTTCCACGTAATGTCTAATGAAGTTTAACTGCAGTTCAACTTCTACACTGAATCTGAGCCTGGAGTCTCTGTTAAGGCTGACTTATGACCAAATAGGGCACAGCAGCCCATGAAATGATGACCAGTAAATCTCACCAAGTTAGCCACTTAAATACTGAATTGTCAAAGAAGAACACAAAAGGAAGGCAAGGCTGCCTGAAAATGATTCCTTTCCATGGGCTCTCTCATGTGTCAAATACCGCTCCTTGTGGAGTCATGTTCTTGCTGACTTTAAACACATCCTTCTTCCTTGTCCCCAAAGGAGACTCTGGAATGATGCCACAGAGGATACTGAGCTGTGTTCTTTATTACTGTGGGCCAGAAACATGAACGCTCTAATGGGATGAGTTTAAAAGGCAGGGAGGAGGATGTCGTGTTGAAGTGTGGAAAGATGATAGTGGATGAGAAAACCGTACCAGCAAGGGCATCTTCTGGAGTTACTGGGCTCTTAGACGTTAAGTGGCTTCTGAGACCCTTAAAAGCTTTGGGTTTTGGAGATCCTGGAGCTTAAATCTTTGAACCAGGTGGGCACCGTGATGAAACATTTGAGTTGGAGATTAAAGATTGTGTAGATCTTTGTGCTCTTAAACTGAGTGCAGGCCACTTGTTTTGGGAAAGACACAAAATTCCAGTGTCTTTGTACCTTGCTTTCTCTAGTTCCTCTGGAGGTGTGTCCAGAGGCAGTAAGATTTCTGGATGGGTTCCCTTTTCTACCTTTTCTCTCTCCTATCAATACCCACCCTTCATTACCTGTTACTCCCAGTGACTGATCAATTCAAACCTTTGAATCTTACCTCTCTCAATTTCACGCAGGTAACTTGACATTGCTACTTGGCTTTTCAACTACACCTTCCTGTCGCTTGGAAGTTGACCCTTTCTCTCCCCATAAGCCTGGTCCTCCGGGCTTTGTCATGAATACAACCACTGGCTGTTTGCATAGCTAATAGAGATGGTAGAAGACTGTAGAGTTTTTGTTGGGTTTTGTCCTACTAAGCTTTGACTGTCGACTTGACATAGCCTAGGGTCACCCAAGAAGGGAGGGAGTGCATAGTTCAGATCGACTGTGGACATTCTGTGGAGGATTGCCTTGACTGTTAATTGGTATAGGAGGGCCTAGCTTGCAAGTTAGCAATTAACATCCCTCTCTAATTTTGCTTTAAGTCTTATTTTAAGTTCTTTCCCTGATTTCTCTAAATGATGAACTGGAACCTAGAAACATAATCCAAATGACATCTTTTATTTCCTTGTTTTTGGTTGGAGTGTTTTATTGCAGCAACAGGAAGTAATAACCACCTTTCATCGTGAGCCTGGGTTAATACCTTTCCAAATTTTGATGACCCCGTATCTACTCCTCCTACTTCCTGCCATCCCTCATAGGTGCCTTTATCTCCCTTAATCTCCTAACACTCCTTTGCACATGTTTATTCAAGAAAATCTGCTTCACACTGGAAAGTCAGAATCCACATTCGATCAAGTAAAAATGTAAATTTACTTATGCAGTTTCCCATAATCTAACAAAAACCACTGAGCAAAAAGCCTCAATGTGGTGTGTGGTGTCCTCATTCAAACTGTAACTCAGTGGCCTAACTCCGAATGAAAGCATTGTTTTCCTGGTAGGGCATAGTGCTCAATTCTGTGTTTGATTCTCTTGGCCAAAGTTGAGCTTCCTGGAATCCCTCCCACAAGCCTGTGAGTGCAAGTCAGTGAGATGTGGACACTAGATTTTGGGATGTCCCTGCCATTTATAATCCAATAAAACTTCAGTTGGTTTTTGGAGATTGTAATTTAATTACAATATTTCCCATTCCTCCCTCCAAACTCTTCTATATACTCCTCTCAGCTCTCCTTCAAATTCATGGCTCCTTTTTTCAGGAATTGTTATTGCATGCATATATGTATTGCACACACACACACACACACACACACACACACACGATTCAGTTCCTATAATGTTACTTGTATATATATTTTCAGGGCTGACCATTTAGGCTAGACAACCAATTGATATACTCTCCCTGGAAGACCACCTCCTGTTTCCAGCTTTCCTCAGTTACCTTAGTGTTTTATGTAGGGCTGAAGCCTCATAGGCTTCCCCCTATTCGCTTTGGCATGTCCGTTGGTGTCATCCTTGTTCAGCTCATGTTTGGGAAGACATGTTGGCAAGACTTTATGTATGCAACTTTTGTTATTTCTAGAAGAAACAATCTCACGGCAAGGTCTGTGATCCTCTGGCTTTTATGGTCCTTTCATCCCCTCTTCTGCAGTGTCCCCCGAGTCTAAGATGCAGGAGTATTTTGCAGATGTGTTCACTGGGACTGCATTTTGATTGGTTGAGGTTTTTTGCAGTGTCTCCATCTGCTGTAGAGAAGTTTCCTTGTTAAGGGAAGAAGACTACACTTATCTCTGGGTATAAATACATGTGTATGGGCTGTTGTTCAGCTGGCTTAGTAAATTAGTGGTTGTAGATGAGAATGACTTCACTGATGACTTCAGGTTTTCATCTGTGTGCATGGGCATCTACCCTCAAAACAACTGGGGAACACCCCCAACCTGTTCTTCCTTAAAACTCAAATTCCTCCATTACCAGACTGTTCTTGTCTTTATTGATGCCTTCAGTGAGTTGCTTATGGTAACTGATACCAAGTCTATAGGTCTTTATATTTTAAAGAAGATTTTTTTACACATATAGTTTGGAGGAAGGTTTTTCCCTATGAGTTACTTAGCCATCATAGCCAGTATGTTCCCAAGGGTCTGTAGGTGTCTATATTTTAAAGAAGATTTTTTTACACATATAGTTTGGAGGAAGGTTTTTCCCTATGAGTTACTTAGCCATCATAGCCAGTATGTTCCCAAGGGTCTGTAGGTGTCACTTTTTCATCGTGACTTAAACTCCATTTCCAGCTAGTGAAATACTCTACCTTCACTCTGCATGCTTCAGGCATAAGCATGTCAATGCATGCTTATGGACTGATTAATTTTTAAAATAGTTTGGCAGACTGCAGGAAGTTCAGGATAATAGAAGTCTTTTCCAATTTCATGGAAGTTTTAGAATTAACAGAGAACTTCAAGCCTTTGGGCTTTGGGGAAGTGGCCTGACAGAGGAAATGTAGGCCAGATTGTATAATGATTTTCGAGTTCACACTTTGTGATAGCAAAGGCTTTCTCTGTAGAACTCAAGGAAGAAGCGGAAAGGAGAACTTTAGGGGCTTCTGCTGCCAGGCGGTCCTTGTGGAGGTTTACCTGAGGTTGAGTGGTGGAGGAAAAACATGGACAAGGGTGCTCCCATGCAAAGGTGCTGGGGAGGTTTTGTAGACTATGGAGGTTATGGAGCAGGTAGGGAGTGGAAGGCTCAGTGGTTTGAGGTCAGGCCAGGATGACCTTTGGGTCATCCAACTTTGCTATATCTGTTTCTGATTGGCCCAGGGCCATCTTTCAGCCCCATCAGTGAAGCCTCGCCAAACTCCCGGTTATCCACTCCTTTCCTGGAATGCTGCCAGACATCTTTCACGATTGTGCTCAAAGGTCCATCCACTGCATTCTCTTTGCAAACAAGCTGACCTCTTCATTCTTATGGCTGTGCTACACACGCTTATTTCTTCAGTCTTTCTCATTATATTTATTGAACTCATTGTGCTACTTGTTGGCATATTTTCTCTGAGGGACTGTGATATCCGTGCAGACAGTGTTCATTCTTAGGGTTAGGTTAGTGACAAGCACAGAGTAGACCTCAGACAAATGGATGCTGTTCTAACCAATGGGTAGATGAGTGACAGATTGTCAAGGGAAGGTTGTCAGGTAAGGGATGGGAGTCATGTTAGATACTCAGGTGGCAGATGGAAAAGCCTCATGTGACCAATGGTGTACAAGTCTGAATTGTACCTACTGCAGATAGTCAAAAGGCTGTGGTTTGAAGGCTGTAGGGACAGCAGGAAGAGAGAATTCATATTCTTTGAAGGGAAGGTGCATTCAATGGCAGCACTTGTATGGTTGTGTGGTTGTTATAGTCTGAAGTATTTGCCAACTCATCATTGAAAGGGCACTGTCAAAAAATGCATTTGATAGCTGCCTGTGGTCACTTGTTAACAGTGTGATAAACATGTCACATGGCTAGAATTAAATCAACAACGAAGTAAAGAAAACCATGCCTTTTACACTCTGTAGAAAAGCAGAAATTGGTCTGGTTACTTTAGAAAGCTTCTTGACAGTCTGCACAGCAGAGAACTAACTACATTCACATTTGTGCTTTTGTGATGCCTCCTCCGATGGAGATGACCTACTATGAAGGCTTCTCGAATGCCCATCAGTTGGAGGAAGAGCAGCTTTATTGCAGACTTCATGCAGTGGACTTCAGCTGAGTCATGAAAACCAGTGAAATCTGTAGCATACAACACAGGTAGTTTTCAGTGACAAATGAAAGAAGTCAGTCCCCATAGAACACTATACAGTGAGGTGTAAACATAAATAAATGGTAACATTTATTTCAGTCTTAAAAACCATAAGATACTATTCTGAGGTGTTGGGAGAAGGTAATGAGGTTCCCCTTGGGAAAAATCTTAGGGGAAGTAGTTGGGAGGAGTCTGAGTTGGCTTTAGGGTGCGGGAATATTGTATTTGTTGACATTGGTGACAAGTGCATGGCTGTGTCACACTCTGACTTTTGTTGACATGCACACATAGCACTTGCAGTGTTATCATGCATGTGCTAACAGAAGGAATCAGCCCAAGAGCCTAGTAATCACATTTTTAAGTTTGTAGCACATAGACTTTGTTCTCAATTTTCTTAACACCATTTCTCAGTGAGAAACCTACCCTTTGGTTGTGCTAGTGGTTGTACTGACATTTCTTCTCTTAAATGCTGAAATGAATTGATTGGAAGGGGGATGGGACAGGGCATCCTAGCGGGGATTGGAAGGGATAATGGTGAACGGACATGAGAAAAATACATTGTATAAATATATGACATTCTCAAAGAACAAATAAAAACATTATCAAGTGAGTACTTTGCTAATTTTGTTTGAGAAATTAAATCCACGTTTTCTTGAGCCTTTATCTACTTACCTCTAAGGTTGATTTTCAAGAATGTATTTTTCTCCCTGATTCCAACTCTTCTGAATCAAAGCAGTTTGTTCACCACATCTATTAAAATGTATCAACCCGTTCTTGTTACCATAAGCAATGCATTTGCATTTTGGTAGTCTATTTGGATAACAATAAAGGAGACAGCAGCATCTTATGCTTTAGCGTGTATCTCCTCCCAATGTGCTATTTCTAGTTCAGTTTCTTAAACACACAAACCCAATACCACATGTCACTGAAAACTGTTTGATCAGAGTCAGGGCAATGTTCAGAAGCGAGGTCATGTATTATAGCCAGAGACTGAAGTCCATGACTTTAAATAATTTCTATTTTCCCTACATAAAATGAGGGAAAGAAATTAATATTCTCCTGGGTTAGTAAAGCCAGAAGTTTCTGAATTTCTAAATGATCACAAATCTTGTATTTTTTTTAACAAAATGACTGTACTTGTATTTAACCTTTTTAAAAAAGAAAATAAGAAATCTTAACTTCATAATTATTGTGAAAAAATGTAGCAGGCTTCCTCTGTCCTGCCAGTTAACTCCCACACCATGACAGGGAGACTACTTATTAGTTATAGATGTCTGGGCTTATCTTACTAGCTCTTAGAACTGAATTTAACCTGTTTCTCTTCATCTACTTTTGCCTTGTTTTTTTATTTTTATTTTATTCTATATGTCCTTTTTTGCTTACTCCATGTCTGTCTCCTTGGCAGTTGTCTGACTAGCCCCGAATGGCTCCTTTTCTTTCTCCCTTGTTCTCTCTTCCTTCTCTCAAGCTTAGATTGCTCCTGCTACTTATTCTTTCTGCCCTCCAGCACCACCTATCCTTCTCCTGCCTGGCTATTGGCCAATCAGCTTTGTATTAGACCAATCAGGTGCTTTGAGCAGGCAAGGTGAAAGAACAACACACCTTCACATAGTTAGACAAAGGCAGCAGAAATAAATGCCACACACCTTTACATAGCTGAAGCAATATTCCACCACAGAAACAAATGTGACACATCTTTACATAGTTAAAATTTTATTCCACAAGAAAAAAATAAAAGTTTCATTGAGCATAAATTATTCAACATTACAGAGGCACTAGTGTTCTGATTATCAATGTAGGCTCTTGGTCAGATGGCTGAGGTTCAAATCAAGAACACATATTAGCTGGGGTGAACTGTTGCCTTTGTGTGGCTAATGCGTAGATTTTTAGCCTGTGATATGCTTATCACATCACAAACAAATGGTCATAGATGGTTATTAGTTACAATCTTTGTCAACACTGTTCATTGATGGGTTGGAAGTTACCTTGGAGTACAACTATCTGCAGAGTTTATGAACATATTCCCTAGATAAACTTAATATCTCAGTTTGTTTCTAAAGGAAATGACATAATCATATTTTAATTAAAAATTTAAAAGCACAAAATGAATTTTAGTTGCAATTAGAGCAGACTTTTCAACCATTTCTGAAATGGCCCTAAACATTTTGTGCTACATATAGCTGATTACAACATCAAAATATCAATCAACTCTGAAGACTGTTGAAGATTCTATGCCCAGTAGCAAATACTCAGTCCAGATGTAATTCTCTATGAAAAAGTAAAGCAAGTGCAATTCATTAGGGTGCAAATTTGCTTCCTTCTTTCCAAGATTATAAAATTATATGTATATTAGAGAATTATTATAAAATAAGTCCCTTTATTATTTATCCTCAGTAAGTGTTTGACTTGGATACCTATTTATTTTACTCAAACTTGCTTGAGATTTCTTTAGTGAAAAGTGGTCATGAATATAAAATGTATGCTACATTGCTCCAGGCTAGAGAAGCAGAGAGGCATGGTGTGTAGAGTCTGATGCGATTTAGGCCAGCAGCAGATACAGGTGTTGCCAGCGCCTTCTCACGGAATAAGAGGCGGGGCCTGGTAGATGGCTGACTGTGGGTGGGCATCAGACACACTCAGCCCCACAGGTGAACTGGTACCCACTAGAGAAGCTGTCGCTCTTGGCTGTCCATTGCCTGCTCTGTCCGCTGCTGGGCTGACAGACAGGTGCTCAGAGTTCAGAAAGGCTGCAGGGAGGTGAGCTCTCTCAGCCTGTGAGGGAGGATTATTGATTCCTTTGGGCTCAGGTTGCAGTGCAATTCATCTCAGCACTGTCCCCTGTTTAATGGCTTTTGTTTGATTGTTTTGTTAACCACTTTTGTGTCCCCTTAAATGTTGTTCACCTCACCCTTCCTCTCTCTGCTTGTGGACACGAAAAGGGATGAGGGTTTGCATCCCATTGTGTCGCCACCGGGGGTTGTTGGGCTGCCGATTGTGTGGAAGCCCTCAGCATGGACCTCTTGCACAGAGCTCCAGAGTGGAGGGCACTGCTTCTTGATGTCCACTCAAATCCGGAACGCAGTGCCCCTGAGGCCAGCAGGAGCTCAGGACTACTCAAGGATAGGAATGTGGGGGAAGCCCTTTCAGTTTTTCTGATGCGGTTAGGAGGCACTGCTGAGTTCCCACATTTGTGCATGACTTTATCATTTTTATGGAAGGTCTTGTTGGGAGCCTCCAGATTGTCCAACCTCTTCTAAACTGTTTCTTCAGGTTGCCCAGCTGGTTCCCTCATCCCTTACAATACCCCTCTGTTCCTAACCCATTAGAGGTGCGGACCAAGGAGGCAGGAACCACACGGCATGACTAAAAACAACAGCAGGGATGGCTTTTCAGGGACCATATTGTCTAAGAGAGCAGATGGCTGCTGCTTAGATACCAGGTTCTTGGTTTCCGTCCAAATGCTCTCAGGTTCTCTTCCTTTCTGGTTTCATCTCTATGTTTGTGGGTTGCATCTGGTAACTAGGCTAGGTCCTGAGTGAGCGAGTGCATTCTGGTGGCCTCGATGACTCCTCCTGGAACTCTGGACCCTGCTGCGCCAGGTGCTTCCAGGTGGATGCGGGTGTGAGTGGAGAGCTATTGAGAGATGTGTTACTGTTTCAAAGTGTCGGGGAGAGTTGTGGGGTGCACCGCTTTGCACTGCATTCCGTCTCCTGTAGAGCAGTGTCCTGTTGAGGAAACTACTTTCTTTTCACTGAACCGCAGCACACTGAACACTCTTTAGTGACTTCTGTCCTCCATGTATGGCGGTCAGCACAACTGTCCTTGCTGACTTCTGGTGCCACTGTTTCTCGCCGATCATGCCTGCCTCTGGCAGAGAAAGCACGCTAATGCATGCCTCCTCCACTGGTCTCCTCCCCAAGGAGTTCCATTAATTTCTCCATGAGGAGGTGAGCAACAGCAGACCCAGGACTCCTTTTTCCTAACCTGTCACAGGATTTGTATTCTGTTGATGTTCTGTTTGGCTTTAAAAAGGGGAAAGAGGAAGACTTCACAGTTCTATCTGAGCCTGCAACCCCTGCTGAGTTCCCCTACAGTAAGGGGTCCCTCGGCAGACATTTACCAAACACTTCCCACTGTTTCATTTGATTCAGCCCTACCAAGATGAGCACTGCTCAAAGTGCTTGCAGCCTGCCGGGGAGACAGCTGTTAATTCTCCTCGAAGGCATAGGCCAGAGACCCTGCAAGAGCACAGGCGTCCATGGTGATGACGACATTACTTCTTGGGCTTATTTATAATGTATTCATTGGAAGCCTTCACGTGGGTTTTGCAATACCTAAGGAGGTTTTGTATTTAAAAAGTTCAAACGATATAGGGAGAGTAAGGTGTACTTTGAATATTAAATTTTATTCACAGGGGCAATGTTAAACTTTATTGGTAGGATAGAAATAATCCCAAAGTATCTTCTGTATTTGGGAAAGGACAAGGGAAAGAAAATGGTAAATTAATGGTAGGAAAGACAGCTTGGGGAGAAAAATGTAATCATTTTCTAAAAGAAATGCTTCAATGTTCAGTCTGCGAGAACAGTGTGTGTTAAGAAAGGCCTGGAAACATATGGCTAACTCTGTGCTAGTGTGCCCTGTGGGAGTTTGACATCAGAGCAATTGTGTTTGAGCGGGGTCTGTGCACACTGTGACCTTACATTCCTGTCTGAGGAGCAATGAAGAAAACGGGAAGGGAACATATTGAAAAGGAGTTCCTAGAACTTCATACTCCACGTGGCCTGTGTAGACACATCTGGAGTACCTGGTCTCCCGCCTCTTCCCTTTGCCTGCACAAAGAGCTCGGACTTGGACACGTGCAAGGACTTACGATGCCATGTTCAAAGAGGAGAGAATTCCTTTGGGATCTCTGGAGCTGCGTGGTGTCCCCTGCCTGGCCTCACCTCCAGCTTCTGATGTCCCTTCTGCAGCCGTTGTCACTGCCTATTCTCGCCCCTCCAGGGATGTCGAATCCATAATTTTTGAAATTAAGAAGTCATTATAATGTTATGATTTGCATTTTAGTTTAGTTCCTTCCATCTGTTTTTCATAAAAGATTTTCAGCAGAGGTATTTGGCAAGGGTTTATTTAATAATAACATTAAAGACCTCACCCACCCTCACAAGCAACGTTCGCTACTCACAATGGGAGAGACTATGCTGCCGGCTGTTGCAGATTTTGTGTGCGGAGAGACGGAACCTTCCCTGTGGCTTCTGTGAAGAAGGGATTGGTAGCCAGATTTCTAAGAGCCGTGATGGATTTCAACAGCTCTAACTAAAGGGCAGGAAACAGACAGACCTGAAACTGCCATCGTGGCGGCTGTGAAGAAGGCAGCGCGGGATGTCTAACTGCTCACCTCACATGTCCTCTGAGGCAGCCACCCCTCAGTCATTCTCTCAGGACGCTGCTGCACGTTGAGCCCTCTCACCATCTCAGGCCTTGTCACCCCTTTCTTCTGCAAGGTCCCAGAGGCCACCTTCTTCCAGCAGACAGCTGGCCGGAGTTCCCAGGCCTTTGTTCTTTCGAAGCTCTCTAAGCATAAAAGAGTCCTCGTCTACCTGTGTTTGCTCTTTGGTGCCCATTGGGTTTTGGTTTTGCATCTGTGGCTCCAGATGCCAATAGGGGATGACACTCTCCAGGGCCCAGCAGAGAGCTGGACAGAGATGAAAGCCTGTGTCTCCCTTCATCCCTGTACCTTGTTAGACCGATGCCTTCTTTGAAAAGTTGTGGTCATTTGTGTTGGAGTGTCATCACAGAAACGGGAGGGAGGTTAACTGACAGGACATGGTATAGCAGCGGTTCTGTGGGGTGGAACCCTTTGCATCATAGACACTGTCCCCAGGGCACACCTGCTAAGGTTCCCTGAATACCAGTCTCCAAAACTTCTTCCTTTCAACCCTCCACAAAGGAACTGGTGCTCACCTTGCGGAATCTCGTAACCACCTTTCCCTCACATCCTGTTCCCTTTGACCTTGTTCCACAGCTGAGCCATTGACTGGCAGTTGACTGTTGAGAGTTCAGCACGGTGCTCAATGCTTCCTGGTAATACCTCACTTCTGACTTCCCACCAAGCCCAGGATGGTGATGTGGAGCAAGTTGGGGGGTTTTGAGCTGTGTGATGGTCTAGGAGAGAGCACAGCCTCTTACGATGCTTCACTCTGTGGAGTCTGCATGCTGTTGCGCTCATGCAACCTGCTGCTAGGTTCACATATGAAGCATGCTCCCAAAGGCTCAAGTGTGGAAGGCTTGATTGATGCTGAGCCAGCTGATGCGATCATTGAGAAGGGATTGCATCCTGAGGGCTCTGACTTTGTCAGTAGATTAACCTCTGATGGAATTAAGAGTTTGATAGTACCACTGAGAGCCAGTGAAATCCAGGAGAAGGGTGGAGCTCATCCCACCCACAGCCTTGTTTGATTTGACTTGCATGGAGTTGTCAAATACTTAAATCCAAATGGCTTCAGGTGAGATGCCACCTTTCCAGTTCACCCCTTCCACTTGGCTCCTGAGTGCTTCTGCTAAGATTTACCTGCCTCTTAAAATTATCTTTGCAGCTAAGATCTACCTTCTTCTTATAATTATCTTCGCAGTTAAATGGAGGGACAATATGATGCCTGTCTCCTAATTTCCAAGACGCTTCCCACATACTGTATGCTCTGGTATACACAGTTGGTTTTTCCTTTCTGTAGATGTCACACCATGAAATGCCAGCCACGGCTTCCCCGGTGGTGGTATCCTAAGCATGGTGGAACGTTTTAGAAGGACCCATCACGGTGAGCTGGCGAGGAGAGCTGGCTCCGATGACTAATGTCCGTGCATACCACCCTGTGGGAAAAGTTGAAATTAATTGGTTTGGCTTGAAGAACAAAAGTTGATGGGATCAACTGAAAGTAAGATCAACATATGACCTTTACAGAACCTGCATCTCGCTTTCCTGAGAAGTAGGAAAATGAGTTGAGAGAGACGGGCTTAATGTTCAGGCCTAGCAGAGGCCGTGTTTGTAGCCATATCTTTTGGCTCATGCCTGGGACTTTCACTACTGTATCAAGGTCTTCCGGTTTAGGGACTCAGGAATAGCACAAAGCCCACTAACACTGTTTACAAGGAAAAACAAAAATCGTTTTCAAAGGAGAAGAGGAGAACTCTATGGTTGAAACGTCCTGTAGTGATAAACAGAGGTGGGCCCTTAGTGAAACTTCAATGTTCTGATGTGGCCCTGCATGGTCTAACCTGGAGCATGATGGCAGAGGCTATCAATTGTAGGGTAGCAGCAAACAGAAGCCAATGTAGTTATCTTTAGAGTTTTTAAAATTTATTTAAGGAAGTGACAATAATGATTTTTTTTTCTGGTGAACACAGCATTGCCATGTAGGACTTTGAATGAAAAGTAGAATAAAACCAGCTCCCTGTGCTATCCTCATAAATCAAATGGCTTTAAAAATAATTTAAAATAATTTATCTTTATTGGCATACAAAATCATTATGGCATTTTAAAACAAATTTTGTTCTAATATCTCCTCTTCTTCCCTGTTCCCATCACTCGTGTACAGCTCTACTCCTCCCTTTACCCTCATTTACAATTTTTAAAAAATACGTTTCTAATTCAAATAGAGTTATATCACCTTCCCCCTTCCCTCTGTCCATCCCTCCCTGGGTACCTTCTCTCAAACCCTTCCCCTTCCCTCCCACTCAAGTTAATAACCTCTTCTTATTTGATTATTATTATAGGCATGTGCATGTGTGTGTGCATTTGTGTGTGAGTGTATGTGTATATGTGCGTATGTGTGCTCCAGTTTTGTGGGCTCTAACCAACACCCACTCCCATTTGTAACTGTTACAAACATACGTTAAAAGCTAGGATCTGGATATTAGAGAGAACATGTAGCTTTTATTTTTTTGAGTTAACCAACAGTCTTTTGCAAGCCTGAGCCAAGCAGAAGTGATCTCTAAGGGCAAACAGCTCTCATAAACAGAGGAACAATAACAACAAACACCAAGTTGGCAAATTTCTAATAATAATCTAGAAAAAATTGAGCACATAATTTTAAAATATCAAATACAAAGGAAATACATTGTTAAATTTTCTGTGCTTGGTTTTGTTTTTTGCAACAATTCTGTTGGTTTGGGAACACTCATTTGGTGCTGCGGATGATGTTAAAAGCTTACTGCCTGGTTCCTCCTAGTAATATCTGTTTTTTCCTTTGTGTTTGCTCCATCTTCACCCTCTGCCTCCCACCCAGAATGCAATCATCTTTCTCCCAGTCCTTGGCAAACTGATAGGAGACTTTTGAAACTGTTTCAAATGTTTGTAATGTTCCCTCTATATGGGAGCAGGTAAGTAGACAATAGCCCTGGTCTAACAATGGCTTCTTTTCTCTCTGTGTGGCAGAAAAAGCCAGCCATATGCTTCTGGTTGCGTGAACTCTGAGGGACGCCTCAGCCGTAAATGACCCTCAGGGACAGCAATAAAAGACTAGACCACAGAGAGACACCAGACTCAGGGAGCACACCAATGGGACCACCCAGACTAGATGTAGTAGGTGACAGCTGACTCCTGGGTGTGTGAGTAGGACCACACCCACCTGTCGACTTTCCTTCTCCTGCTAGTGTCAATGTGGTGGGAAGAATTCATCCTCAGGACTAACCAGTCGATAAACTTGGAAAACAAACAGTTCAACATCTGCGTGTGACTTAGTCTACGCTGTTTCTAAGTCATTGACATCCATGGAGCATTTTCAAAAATGCAGCAGAAACTATTTGCTGACTTCTTTTTCTAAGGTCATAATACTATAAAAAAAGTGTTTATATGGAATTCTGGAAACAAAAAAATATGTGTATATAAATACATTTACTTTCATGAATCTAGAGAAAGCTATGTATTATGGTGGATATTTATATACACGTGTAACGTTGTTATACGATGAAATCTACACTTTCAATGTTAGCAATAAGTCAAGATTATATGCTATCATTTTATTGTTATTGATTTTCTTTTTTGCCCTGAACATATATCCATATAGAAGATGTAATCTTTGATCATGGTGTTCTGTAGCAATAGACAGATTTTAAAACTTCAGCTAGGTGATTTACTTCCCATCATGCAGTCTGTGTGCAGGAATCATGGTTTTGTTTTGTTTTGTCTTTTTCATTTTCAAAGGCTTAGCAATATCCACTTGCTCATGGAGAATGCCTGGCTACTATGGATCTGGCAGCTGTCAATCAACGGTCCTCCCTTTTGGGGTAGATGACAGGGTTTCAGGTGACATTTTTTCAAATGTGAAAAGAGGAACATTCTGGAGTAAAATCCCTACTATGTATATCCTAGATCTCCTTTGTCCTGGAGCCATCTCTCCTATCTGATTGTGAGCAGCGGTGGGGGGGGGGTGCTGGGGCAACAAGGAGGAAGCCTGGTTGTTCTGGTGAGCCAGGCTTGGGGCCTTTAGCTTTGGATCAGGAAAGTGGATATTGTGGTCATTCTTTGTTCAAATCTTCCTTACAGTAGTTGTGTGGCATCAACTGAAGAAAACATGATGCCCGAGTGAAGGCAGCCAGGTTCTGAAGTACTGGTCATTCCTCAGCTAACCTTGGCAAGGACCTGGTCAAATACTAATTCATACCACAACAAGAACTATTTGGGAGGGACTCTGCCCCTTCAACAGAGGCCTCTGAATGCCTCCTCTGCCACAGTTCTTCTCTTTAAAAAATTTCCTGATAACTTTGTTCTGATAATGTCCTAGAGATTTCATTGGGCTCTTGGCTCCTGTTTTCCTTGGAAGGAGAGTGCTTACCAGCTGTGCTCATGAGACCTTGCAGCAAGCAGCTGGGTGTTCCAAACAGTGCCCATTTCATTCTCCTAATTCTTTTGGTACTTACATTGTAGAACGAACGCTTCTTCAAGACAACAGTTCCCCTGTATTTTAAGTAAACTTAATTTTCTCTGTGACACTTAGTGTGGTGACTATTCATAGGCTTGACATGGCATCTCTCTTCCTGTTATGTGTATTTAACCCTCTTGCCCCTGAGATCCTGATCTCTGGGCATTGAGCTTTTAGCAGGCACCACCAACATCCCGTCTTCATCTTCTGGGAAATCAGAATATGTCCCCAGTTATTCTTAGTTCATACTGTGTCCTGATTGTGCATGAATCATGTATGCATCATGATATTTCCATGTCTGCTATTACTTGTCAGCCAAGAAAGCCCCGGGAGACTAAATCTATGTATTAACCGCCTCTGTATCCTGGGTGTCTGGAAATTATGCAGAAGGTGCAATATGAAGCCTTATTATATCAACCCATTATGGGAAAGGGTTGTGGACAGAGAGGCACCTGGGTCTTGTGACTGACATCATAAGTAGACCATTCAAAGGTAATACAGTGAAAACAAGAACCAAGAGTAGCCAGCCTGTTCATGTGAATCCAGAGAAAATATGGAGAAAGGGGAGGGACTGAAGCCAAGAACCTGGTTTGGTATTTTACAAGTCCAGGATTCCAGGTGCTTTGAGCTGTCCAATGGGCAAGATGTTGAGATGCAGCTATGGAGCCCGAAGACGAGAGCAAGAGCAGAGCTGTAGGAGTCCGTGGGAAACCAGGTGCTAGTATTCCCGTCCCTCCCCACATGGTCACAGAGGACAGGTGTAACTGCCCACTGCACAGAGTTGTGACAAATATGTATGGCAGACTGCCAGGCAGGGTGCTTGCTGAAGGCTGATCACAGAGGCACTTTCCTCCTGTTTGATGTGTACAGAAACTCCAGACTCCCAGAAGGAAAGCAAGCACGGAGCACAAACCAATTGCTTAAATACTTTAGCCTCCAGAATCGGTGCTTACCCCTTCAGGAACCCTCTTGAACCTTAAGCCTCCAGATGCCAGAATAAACTGATGTCAGAAGTAGACCATTCAAAGGCTACAGTCAAGTCCTCTGTGCAAAAGCTTTTCTGCATAGGCTATTATTCTAAAATTCCCTGACATTATCATTAGTTTTATTAAGTATGTTGAAAACTCACATGTCATTCCCCACCCCCCACTCTCTGCTTTTGTTTGACTATATTGTATTTGGATCCTGAGAGAGTAATGGGAAAAGTCAGAGAGCATGTATGTGCACACATATGTAGACTTACAGCTGAAGGCTTCAAGGGACTAGCTAGGAATGGGCATGTCTGGGTCTGAATATATGAAAGAGCAGATAATGCTAGCTGTCTGGAATTAGGGGCTGATATTTTATACGAAGCAGATTCAGAATCATAGAGCAAGCATACAAGCAAAGTTTTTCATAGTTTCATAAAGGCTGAAGCAGCAAGAATTGGTCAGAGGGACTGTGGAAGGCGAAGTCCTGTGATCATGCCAGGTTAATCTGGCTGCAATGATGAAGAGACACACACACACCCTCTGAGTGAGGACAAGAAACATCTAACTCTCACTGAAGACCAAAACCAGCTTCCAGCTGACTCAGTCCCATACAGGAGCTGGGAAAAGTCATTTTCCAGCACAGAAATGGACTATTCCTGGAGAGCCATAACCTTATCCAAAGCCTCTGATTATATCTCTCTTTTCTCATATACCATATGTGGCATATAAGAAAAAAGACATAGAAAAATATAAAGTATAAACAATACTAGAAGAACAACAGATCACAGAAAGAGATGCAGAAACACAAAGTTAAGTTCTTTGGTTGAATATTAAATACCAAAGATTAATACATGAAAGAAATAAAATTGTAAGAGGAAAAATTCTTACAAAGAACTGAAAAACATGGAAACAACTAGACCACTTCTAATGGCACTCTTAAAATGGAAATATGAAAATAAATTTAACTCTAAATAACTGAGCATAGCATCATGGCTGTGAACTGTAGAGAGAGTGGGGGTCAGAAACAAAGCTTAGAGCAGGAAAACACAGAATGTACGGGACAATGAGAGACACATGCATGGAGAAAGAGGAGAGAAACACAGTGGATGGAAACAGTGCTTGATGAAATACTGGCCAACTGTTTAAAAATATCAGGAAACATTCACCGTCCAAACCACGGCCTCTGAGCCTTGAACATGACAACTACAAAGACTCCATGGTTTGGTTCTATCCTTGTCATTTTGGAATCCAAAGACGAAAGGGAACATTCAAGGCACCTGGGTGTTGTAAAGCAGATTACTTTGTCAGGGAACAAAAGACCAGTGATGGCTTCTGAGAACAATGGGGACTGTCATTCAATTGAACTTCTCTGAAAGCATTGACAGCAAGTGACTGGGAACTGTTGTGGACTATTTTAACTGGGCAAAGATGTGTTACTTTTGTTTATGCTGTGGACTATTACTTTAACCGTGTAAAGGTGTGTTACTTTTGTTTATGCTGTGGACTATTTAACTGTGTAAAGGTGTGTTACTTTTGTTTATGCTGTGGACTATTACTTTAACTGTGTAAAGGTGTGTTACTTTTGTTTATGCTGTGGACTATTACTTTAACTGTGTAAAGGTGTGTTACTTTTGTTTATGCTGTGGACTATTACTTTAACTGTGTAAAGGTGTGTTACTTTTGTTTATGCTGTGGACTATTACTTTAACTGTGTAAAGGTGTGTTACTTTTGTTTATGCCGTGGACTATTTAACTGTGGAAAGGTGTGTTACTTTTGTTTATGCTGCACTTGTTTAATTGTGAAAAGATGTGTTGCATCTGTTTCACCTTGCCTGCTTAAGGCACCTGATGGGTCTCGTGAACGGCTGAATGGCCAATAGCTAGGCAGGAGAGATGGGGCCTCCAGGCAGAGAGAATAAGTAGGAGGCTCGAGAGAGAAGATGAGAGAAGAGAGGAGAGACGGGGAGAGACGCTTGGGGCCAGAAATCGGGCAACTGTCATCCAGTAGACACAAGAAGCAGTGAAAATAAGATACACAGAAGAAAGGTAATAAGCCCTGAGGCAAAAGGTAGCCAAAGAAAAGCAGGTTAATTTAAGTTAAAAGCTAGAAACGAGCCTAAGCTAGGCCAAGCAATTATAACTAAGATGTCTCCACGTCATGATTTGGGAGCTGGTTGGTGACCTAAAAGAGAAAGCCTGGTACAGGGAACCAAGGCTTCTAAGCAAAAGAGCTGAATTTGAAGGTGAAACAAAACAACAACCCACTTTCTGAAAAGCAGTAGCTAAGCAAACTGTGTAGCAGCTCATCTACTCTCGGGAAAGCAGAAGATGAACTCCTGCTGGGAAGAGGAGCGCGATCCCAGATGGCAGCAGAACACAGAGGGCAAGCAGGAGATGGGTGAGTACAAATGTGTAAAATCAGCATGTTGAGATGCTCAGAATGCATGAACACCTCGGGTGTGTGTGACAAAACTGGCCTGGTCAGAGGGGTGAGTCAAGAGTGTGGCGTCATTGCATTGTGAATCCGCAAACGTCAACTCTAAGCCTCGACTCTGTTCTTGATTTTATCTCTTGGTTCTGTATCCCTTTCTCCTTTCCCAGTCAACAGCCTCTTCCAGGCCCCCATCACCTCTCTCTTTGGAAGACTACAGTTTGGCCCTGACTTCCCTCGCTGCCCCTGCACTCCATATAAGCTGCTCCCTACCCACCAGCCCCAGGGATCCTCTGACAGCATCCAAAGGGATTTTCTTCCTTGTCTTCCTTGCCCTCCTCCTGTGGACACAGTTATTCCTAGAATGCTCCCTGTTCAGCTGAAGTGGGGAGGGGTGAGGAGGTCACCCACCAACTTCCCGGGCCACCACAGCTTGTCACCCAAGGATCTTGCTTGGTTGTGAGGACGCTATGCCTTTTAAACTCTGCATAGGGCCCATCCTTGTGTCGTAGACTAGGTGTCCATCTGTATGTATTTTTCCGGATCACATTGTATAGAGACATGAGACCATATCACTGGGAACTTCACCTTCCAGTGAGGAATGGGATTTCTTCTAAGGCTGCCCTCTTCCTATTAGGTGAGGGCATAAGCCTCCCTCTCTTTCTTCATTTCCCTCCCTGCCACATTCTTAGTGACTTAATTCTCTCTGGCTCAGTCCAGCTTCCTGACCTCTCCTTTGGGGATGTATTCATTTATGCTTTCTTTCTCCCAAGGAAGTCACAGTGGGACAAATACCCTCTTCCCATTCCCAGAAGAAGATACTAAAGAAAGCCCGTATTTGGATTAATTTTGTATTCCAGGGACAGCCTTCCTTTGTTTCTATTATATGCTTTAGAAAATTTGAAGCTTATTTTAAGCCCTTTAGCTGCGAGGTATGTTGAAAGACCCCTTCAGGGTAGAAGTATATCTGAGCGGAGAGCCATGATGGGCCTTCGGAGGGGAGACACATTTCTTACATAAACTAAGAGGTGAAAAAATTTTAAAGTCAGTCAAGGGAAAAGTTGAAAGCACATCAGCTTCTCTTCCTTCCTGACCCGACATGTTAAGTCATCCCACACCTTCTCACCCCAGGGAACAGGCAGTTATGTGACAGACACATGGAGGACCCTGCACAACATGACGCTGGCGGCTACTGGCTTCCCTTTCTCCCCATCTGCGTCTCCAGTCAGGGCCAGCAGAGCAAGCTGCCTTGAAGCCAACGGCAAGAGCCCTGCTTCGTGCCCAGCCTAGACTCTACTTTGACCAAGTTTCACCTTACATTCCAGCTTGACTTGAAGCTCACTCCCTAGCCCAGACTGTCAAAATGTCAAACTCATGACAGTGCCCTTGCCCCAGCCTCTTGTGCGCTCAGATGACAGGTGTGAGCCCGGTCCCACCATCCATCTCCCACATCCATCTCCCAACTTTGATTTTTAAAATGATTTATTTTTATTATTTTAATTGTATGTGTGTGAGTGTACACACACTCGTGGGTATGTACATGCAAGTGCAAGTGCTCTCGGAGCCCAGAGGCATCAGATTTCCTTGGTGTTACAGGCAGCCGTGAGCCATTCAACATGTGTGCGGAGACGAGAGCAGAACACGCTCTTACTGAGACACCCCAGCCCTGCGGCTCTGACTTTAACAGCGACAAGGCTTAGTCTCAAAACACAGACCTTCCCTGCTCCTTTAGCTGGGGAGGACATAGTGGATACAAGACAGTGAGAAATGAGACGAAAAATTGGCTCATATTGTAAACCTTATGTTCCCTGTTTTTAGCAAGTAAAATGGACTTGAAGGAGGCCCGTTTTCTCCTAATGGGTTTGCCAGGCCCTCCTCTAATCAGATCGCATGGGTCCTCTCTGCTTTATCATCTGCTAGTCATTTTCAGAGCGGGTGAGGCACCACAGGGGACGGGCCTCTGGCAGCAGTTCACAGTTTGATTTGCAACATTTGTCCATGTGCATTTTTATGCCATTTGAGGGCTTCGTATCACATCATCGCCAAGCGCAATTCTCCCCATTATGCCTAAGTGTATGTGAGCTCTGGGCCGAGGACCCCTCACGCCTGGCTTCCTTGGAATACTGCCCAGAGACTATTTTGTAGCCATACTGCAGACTGAGCTGGGGCCAGGGAAGGAGCAGAGATAAGTTCAGAGCAAACCCACACTTTCATTCCGATTAGGGGAGGAAGGGAAAGTCCCACAGAGGGTGCAGGGCAGGCCGTGGTGGAGTTCTCTCTGTTTCTACATGCTAGCATTCACCCAGTCTACCGTCCTCAGAACAAACAGTGCCAGCTGGAGTGTCTGGTTCTCCCCTTCTCCTGGCTTGGGTGTGGTGCAAGGCTAACCCTAGGCAGAACTCTGAGAGGAATATGGCTCTTCACTTCCACCCACCCCAAATTGATTCTAAAACTGTAGCATGATAGCTCTGTGTTTTATCGGACAAATACTTATTTATTGAACAGCTGTTGTATTCCTGTGGTCTTCAAAGGCAATTGATTTATATCAGTGGCCCAAGAAGATGAGATTGTTCTCCTTGGGATATATGGAATTCTTATTTGACACGTGTATGTGTGTGTGCGCACGTATGTGTGCACACGTGCGTGTAAATGTGCTCACATATGCACACGCTTGTGCAAATGAGCCCAGAGTTCTAATGACCGGAGGTGACAACCAGTACATCAGTGGCAGGGACTGTTCTAGCCTCACCAGGCCTGTGTCCTAGAGAGTGGCTAGGCACGGGTTCTCTCCCATGAAGGAAACTGGTCCCTTGCACACGGAGTCAGGGAAAGCTGAAAATGTGAGTTCTTAGAGTGCTAACTCTCCTGTGCTTTTTAAAAATAGATTTATTTATTTCGCATCCAGGCCTCAGTTTCCCCTCCCTGCTATTCTCCTAGTCCCTCCTTTCACCCCCTTCTGTTTCCATCCCCATCCACTCCCCAAACTCCCCCATTTCTGTTTAAGAAAAGGCAGGTCTCCCATGGGCAGCATCAACTCTACTTTGTTTCAATGATAGTAGTTAGTTTTAAAAACACCAGCCGGTACTCAAATTCAGAAAGAGGAACAGCAAAAGCCAAGCAAGAATCACAACTGAAGTGTCTTTCTCAGATCCTCCCGCTGCACTCAGCTCTTTGAGCTTGGTTTAACAGCTAAGAGGGCTCTTACCATGTGACCCATAGGGGGTGGGGCATTTCTTGAGGCACAGCAGCCTCCAGCTTATTCTGAAAGCATGTTCAGCCCATGACCCTGTCTTCTGCACACCTTCTCTGTCTGCTCCGAGACCACCCCCTACACAGGCTGTTACCAGCACATTGCTGAGTGTGGCTGGGTGCTGAGGCACGATATGGCTTCAGTTGACTCATGCACACTGATTCCCCAGGCCTGTACACGCCCCCTCTAATAAACTCCTAAGTGGGTTTGTTGTGTGCTTTGTGTTTCCTTCTCATTTGTTCTAGGTAATTTCAAATATGCACATATGTGTATGTGGATATGGACACACGTGTATTTGACTATGCACATATGTATATGTGGGTATGCACACACATGTATTTGACTATGCACACATGTGTATGTGGGTATGCACATACATGAGAAAGTCAGAGGAGCATTTGGATAACCTGATTTCTCCCTCTCTGCTTTATTTCCTTGAGACAGGGTATCTCAGCTGAGCCTGTGCTAGTCTGGAAACCAGTAAGACCCAGTGACCCTCAGTCTCTACCCCTAATACCACTGCATCTACAAGCATGTGTACTGTGGCCTGACTATTGGGGGCTGGGGATTGACCTGGTCCACATGTGTGCACAGGTACTCTTGCCCACAGATACCCCTCAGCCCCAATCTCTTTCCCCATGTCCTATCATTTTCTTTCCCAATGGGAGACCTGCTGTGTCTTGAAGGGTCTTCCTAATTCTGTTCCCCTCCCCCTTAATCTTTTGAGCATCTAGTGCTCAACAGACCTGAAGCTACAGAAGGTTCCTGAAGGCTCAAACTGAATGAGACCCACTTTCCTAGACCCAATCTCTCAGGAACTCTGCATGAAATTCCCTACCATCCCCCCCCCCCCACACACACACACTTGCAACTTGATGTCTTAGGGAGATTAAAAAATTCTCAGATCCCGGGGACCTGGGGTGGGGATCAAGGAGACTGAGAGGGATTTTGAGGGGTGTGGAGGACAGGACAGTGACAGGCCTCTTGTGATAGGAATAGCTTAGGCTAAGAGATGGAGGGGATGAGGTTTGACTTATCATAGAGGAAACACATAGGAGAATATTCGACTTCTTTCATGATGAGCAGTTTTCACACCAGCTTCCCCAAGATTCACCCGAGTTATTTACTCACAGGACTCTGGCCTCTTTTCTTGTTTCTGCTTTGGACTCCTTTCCAGTCCTACGTCTCCTCCCCCTTCCCCTTATCTCTGCTTTCTTCACTTAAAATCTGCATGCTTCAAGCTCAGGCTCCTGAACATTCAGATTGGCAGATTGGAAATTTGCTTCACGGCGGCAGCAAAGGATGGCGTTGTTGACTTGATCTTCCGTGACCATGCACGTGGGGCATTCAGTTCCTGTGCACTGATGTTCCAATCACTTCCATTTGTTTAGATCTTTGTTCTGTCCTGTGAACGAGGTACCAACCATCCGTGCAGCGATGATACTGGGTGGCACAGTTGAACCCACTTGCCCCAGTGCTCAGAGCATGTCTTCTAGACAGTAAGGAGACTCACCGGCTGGCATATGTACTCTGAGAATTGCTGAAGTAATTCATCCAGCTATATAGAAGGGACAGCCAGCCACCAAGATTATAATGGGTGGCTTTTATCTGGGTCCTCGGCGCCACTTTTCTCAAATGTGTGTGACTCGGGACAGAACACGTGGACAGTCTTCCAGTCAGCCAGATGAAAACAGATCCATGCCTTGCAGGAGTGAATGCAAAAATCAATGGGATATTATAAACAAAATCACCCGGGACACTATATCACTCTAAACAAAAGACACTTGAGGTCCTGAGTGATGACCAGCCCGCTCTCCGAACATCAAAATGTCATTTGTAAATGAAAGTGTCTTGTTAGGCTCAGAGGCACTCTGACAGTGGTCCTCTGTTCCTCACACTGATTCTTTCTGCAGAGTAATGTCTATGCTGCCAATCTGGGCTTTCTCTTTGCTTGATTTTTTTTTTTTTTTTTTTGCGGCTTTTTCTTTGTTACCTTGACCTTGTAATTCCAGTTTGGGTTACTTGGAATTATAGACATATTGGGGGACCAAAGGGAGTGGCTGACACCAGAACAAGGTGGGCATTAGGTGGGGATTTAATTGTCCTTGTCAGGAAAGATAGGACCATTTTAATGAAAAGGTTTTGAACTGGGAGGAAATTAGTAAACGATCGCTTAAGGAAGGACTATTATTGTTCTTGTATCTGACACTTTAAACACAGCTATTAAACCATCTACCTCACACTGAGATGTGAAAACCAGCAGTCAGCTTCTCTTCCGGCACCCGATTGTGCAAGATTGCTTACAGCTTGTCTGTCACCTACCAATTCTGGCTTTCATTTTCCAGATCCAAGACTTTGAAGAGACATTATGTTTTACAGTAATTGTCTTTGTTTTACTTTGAAATACCCACACAGAAGAGCACAGGAGATGGACACACCCTATTCAAGATAATCTGTGAATGGAGAGCCTGGTTAAAACATAGTCTCAGAAAACAGCCTCCTCGGGCCCCCAAATTCCCTCACTCTACTGCTCCCTTAGGGACTAACTCCAGTTCTGCTACCTTGATAACCTTTCCCTTGCTTTTCAAACTTGTTTTCATCTCGTGAACTGCACTAGCATATCACTAAATGTTTTAGAATGTGTAGAGTTGAAATACTTTTCCTGAATTTGGTATCCTCAATTTCACTTTTGTGTCAGATTTTATTCAATGTCACCTTTGTGAGCTTTAGCCACTACTGTGTAGGCCACTGAGAGTCCAAAGAGCAGTTTTCTGCTGGTGCATTTGTTATCCACCAACCAACAACCCTAGGCAGGCAGCAGAGCAGCAAGAGTGAGGCCCTCAGCTGTGAATAGACTCAGCTGTGGATAGAGGAGGAGGAGGGCGCCGTAAATGCTGGGTGTTTCCCTACATCCAAACACTAGGAGTGCCCCAGTAAGACTCCAGACTGGAACCCCTAGACTAAGCCTCCTGCCTGGCCTGGCCCAGCTTCCTAGTCTCCAGGATCACCTCCTTGCCAGGCCAGTTCTAGCAGCCTCAGGAATGTAGACAGGCTCTGTATAGAAATGACCCCAGCAACCCTGACTCTGTCCATTTCGGTTAAGGGGAAGTTCCAATAACAGATCAGTCCAGATTCAGGCTGCAGGCCTGTTCCAGGGTCAGACCAACCTCAGCTGAGCCACATTCCAGACCATCCTTAGCACTGGTCTGTCCCCTGTGGCCACAAATAACAGAGCCACTACCGCATCAGCCTGGTGACCAGTGCTGGCCAGGCAGACGTCTGCACATCTAGGTGCTAGACCTCCCACACTGGTCTGCCTCAAAACAGCACACTCAATGTATCCCAGTGTAATCAATATCTCGCTTTTTAACCCAGACAATACAGAGCATCGGTATCTCTCCTCACCCCTGAATTACTTGCATTTGTATGGCTGCTTTATTTAGTCTTGCAAGGCTTCATTTATATTGCTTCATATGGCCAATGTTTAACCATTTTTATGATGCAATTTTGTTTGATTTTTTTCATTCTCATCTTCTTTTGTGGCTGTTTTCCTTTTTCCTAATGCACATATTTCAGAATTTTAAAAATGAAATTCTGCACGTGATAAAGAGGGGGGGGAGCGATATTAGAGTGAGGGTGCTAAGACCATAATGGGGACACCCACAGAAACAGCTGACCTGAGCCAGTGGGAGCTCACTGACTCCGGACTGAGAGCTGGGGAAACCTGCATAGGACTGAACTAGGCTCTCTGAATGTGGGTGACAGATGTGCGGGTGGGGCAGGTTGTGGAGCCACTGGCAGTGGGACCAGGATTTATCCCTAGTGCTTGAACTGGCTTTTTGGAGCCCATTCCCTATGGAGGGATTTCCTGCCCCAAAGTGATGTAGCAGACATTGTTGACTCCTCATGGGAAACATTACTCTCTCTGAGGAGTGGACAAGGGGTGGGGTGCAGGGAAGGTGGGGGGAGTGGGAGGAGGGGAGAGAGTGGGATTGGAATTGGCATATAAAATAAATTAATAGTAATAAAGAGTGCATCTATACATTTCCTGAGAGTGTATTTTGCTCTCCTTCTTCAGCTGTATTTTGAGAACCCAATGTTATTTCCTTTCGGCTTAATTGAAAACATGAGACCACCGTCCTGTAACATGAGACCACCGTCCTGTAACATGAGACCACCGTCCTGTAACATGAGACCACCATCCTGTAACATGAGACCACCATCCTGTAACATGAGACCACCATCCTCTGACATGGGACCACCGTCCTGTAACATGAGACCACCGTCCTCTGACATGGGACCACCATCCTGTAACATGAGACCACCATCCTGTAACATGAGACCACCGTCCTCCATGAACATGGGACTACCGTCCTCCATGAACATGAGACCACCGTCCTCCATGAACATGAGACCACCGTCCTCTGACATGAGACCACCGTCCTGTAACATGAGACCACCGTCCTGTAACATGAGACCACCGTCCTCCATGAACATGGGATTACCGTCCTCTGACATGAGACCACCGTCCTCCATGAACATGAGACTTCCGTCCTCCATGAACATGAGACCACCGTCCTCTGACATGAGACCACCATCCTCTGACATGAGACCACCGTCCTCTGACTTTCATTATTGCTCTGAAGAAACCAGCTGGGTTTTTTTTTTTAAAGAAATTAAACTACTTATTTGACAATTTCCTATATGGATACACTGCCTTCTGGGAACTTGCTCTTCTTACCCTCTTCTATCTTCCCTCTCTCCCCAACTCTCCTCTTTATTTGTCCCTTTCCCAGATTGATGCCTTCTGAAAAGTTTTGTTTTGTGATCCATTTTCTGACACTCAGGGCCATCGGTGTGGCCATTGATTTGGGATTTCCATGGAAGCCAGGGGTACACAACTGAAGGCATTGGTACCCCGTCCCTGAATCCATTAGTAAGAAATACTGTTATGCCATGTCTGGGTGATATCCCTGCGAGGCCCGCTTTCATTTTTGTTTTACAGGGAAATGGAGGGGGAGTGGATCTGGGGGAGAATGGAGGTGTGTGGGGGGGGTTCTGGGAGGAGTTGGGGGGGGGAGGAAACTGTGGTCAGGATGTACCATGTGAGAGAAGATAGAAAGAAATAGTTCAGCCCTGAGGGATGTGGCCCTCTGAGCTCTTCCTCCATTCGTCCCTGGCTGCTGATGGACCATCCGTGCATAGATCCGTACACTCCTCTACTTTCAATGTTTCCTGCTTCTCTCAGTGAAAATGCATTCAGTCCATCTCTAATAGTCTCCAGAGCCCTAACAGTCCTTGGATTGTTTAAAAAGAGCTCAGAGTCTACAGGCTCTGTGAGACTCAAAGCAGTCTCTTGAATGTGAGCTCCTATTAAAAATATTAAAAATTTATTAAAAATATTAAAAAATAAGTTTCATGCTTGCAGTACACAATGGTACAGAGACACTTCTATCTCAGGAGGAAGTAGAGGTGTAGCAAGGGAATATCAAAATGCAGCAGGGAAAATGTGAAACCCTGAAGCTCCATGCTGGCATGTAGAACTCAGGATGAGTCATACAGGCTCCAACCGTTGTAGGTATCTCCACTCCCCAATCTCTGTGACTTACAGCAAACACGTGGTCCCTCTCTTGAGCTGGCTCTGACAGTTTCTCTTGGTAGGTGTCCTGTGATCTGGCCTTTCCAGAATTCCGGGGTTCTCTGTTGCAAGGTAGGCTTCACCTCCACAGCTTTCTACAGCGACCCTTCAAGGCCCCTTTGAATGGCCTTTGACCCTGCCACAAGCTCTTCTCACTCAGCTCTGGGGTTTATCTAGTCTACAGTCCCATGCTTTTCCAAATTCCCACACGAGCCAATTTCAAAGGCTTGCAAACCGCCTGCTCAAGTAGGCACAGAAATAGCCCCACATCTCGGGAAGCAGAGAGAAGGACCTCATCTTTCAGTACTACACACATTCAGGGCACAGCTTGCTTCCCCAGAAGCCTGTGGAGGCACCTTCATTGACACTGCCAGGAACCCTTCTAGGTGCTTCTGAATTCCCTCAAGCTGACACTCAGGATCAACCGCCACACCTCAACGTGTAAAGACTGACTCATGACTTCTTCCTTTCTTAGGAATGTGCCCAGATTCCTTTATACTTCCAAAGACAGCTTCCTCTGAAGACTTTCACATGGCGAAGAAAGCATTTTCTTGCAGCACTGCTCTCCTGGGCTGCTATTCCTTTCTCCAAGCTCACCACGAGGAAAACCTCCATTTAGCGTCTCCATTAGAAACACTTGGCGTTGGCTCCCGTCTCTCATGGAGGCTTCTGAAGCAAGACAGCAGCTTCTTAGTCCAGGAAGTACCCATGGTTCATGTAGGTGGAAACTCCCTATAGCTGGTTCTCTAGATCTTTGGCATGCTTAGATTTTTATTTCATTTTTTTAAACATCTTGACAGTTTTTAAATTGTTATGAGGAGATATTTTTAATATTGCTCCAAGTATTTGTTTTTATGTGGTGGTATTGTTCTGATAAACCATTATTGGAAATGGAAGTGACTGAATTCTTTTGTAAAACCAAAATATAACTTCAATATTTTGTATTATTAAAAATCTATTCTTTGTTTTTTGTTTTTTATGCCCAAGGTGCAGAGAAATAAACATACACTAAAAAAAGAAAAAAACATGTTTTCCAAAATGGGAAAGTCATCCTTGATAAAACTCAGAACATAGGTCTAACAAAGTCTCCCAACCCTCCTCAGGATTCCAGGGGACCATCAGGTCCTAAGGAGGAAGGTACCTACTGGACAGAGTGGGTATCTCTCCGGGGCACCCAGAGTGCTTCATCGGGTGGGCACAAGAGTCCTTGTTCCCAGACATGGCTTGAGGCAGGAGCCACTGTGGCTCTTTCACGGGGAGCTCTCAGCCTGCTGGGGTGAACTGGCTATCCTTATAGAATTGTAGGCACAGGCTTTTCAGGGTGAGAGAGACTAGGCCTTCAGTTTTGATGGCTTCACTGCAAAGCTTTTATTCTTCTCTGATTTTTACAGCCTTACTCCACACCCAGTGATATAACTTCTTACTGCCATATCCCAGTTTTCATCACCTGGTTCTGACAGCCGGGTTTCTCTGTGTCCAGTGACCCTTCAGGCTTTTTCACTTTTGACTTTTTTTATTTTTGAAAATTCTGGCCTTTGATTTTCCCCTTGACTCTGAGTGCTCCAATCTTGGTCTTAATTTTCTTTATTGTTACTTTCCCCCACTTTACCTTTGACCTTTGCTGTGACCCTGGCAGAATAGGCCTGGGGCTTCCAGCTGGGAATAGATGGACAGCGAATTGTTGCAACCATCTCACGCTAGCGAGCACTATGTGTTGAATTGAGCCACAACAACTCAAATTTGTGTTTTGAAGTTCTAGAGCTCAGTAACGTGGAATGTGGCGTGGTTGGGAAACTGGGTTATTGCAGGGGCTGTAGTATAGAAAACTGGGCCCCTAGTCAATAGTGACGGTATGTCTACTAAACAGGAAATTTATATAAAGAGACACATAGGGAGGATGAAATGGAGACATGAAGTGATGTTGGGATGATGTGTGGATGAGCTACCAGCTGAGCTCTGTGTGGATTCGGATAGCAAGCCATAGAACTGAAGGGAAGAGCCATGACAGAGGTGCTCCTGCTCACTGCTCTCGATCTGTCCATTGATAAATAAGTTCATGGAGGTGCTCCCACTCACTGCTCTCAATCTGTCCATTGATAAATAAGTTCATGGAGGTGCTCCCGCTCACTGCTCTCAATCTGTCCATTGATAAATAAGTTCATGGAGGTGCTCCCGCTCACTGCTCTCGATCTGTCCATTGATAAATAAGTTCATGGAGGTGCTCCCGCTCACTGCTCTCAATCTGTCCATTGATAAATAAGTTCATGGAGGTGCTCCTGCTCACTGCTCTCGATCTGTCCATTGATAAATAAGTTCATGGAGGTGCTCTCACTCACTGCTCTCAATCTGTCCATTGATAAATAAGTTCATGGAGGTGCTCCCACTCACTGCTCTCGATCTGTCCATTGATAAATAAATTCATGGAGGTACTCCCGCTCACTGCTCTCGATCTGTCCATTGATAAATAAATTCATGGAGGTGCTCCCGCTCACTGCTCTTGAGCTGTCCATTGATAAATAAGTCCTGTTGTTGGAGCCACATAGTATGGTGTCCTAGATGATTTTATTGTCAATTTCACACAACTGTGTCCCGTAGAAAGAGGCAACCTCAAAAAAATGCATCTATCAAACTGGCCTATAAGGAATTGTTTTGACTGAGATTGGTGCGGGAAGGCCAAGCCCACAGTGGGTGGAACCATCCCTAGGGCTGTAGGCCTAGACTATATAATAAAGCTGGCAGGGGGCATAAGCCAGACAGACGATAACCAATATTCCGCCATGGTTTCTGCTTCAATTCCTTTTCTGACTTCCTTCAGTAATGGACTGTGACCTGGAAGGGTAGACCAAATAAACCCTTTTCTCCCCAAGTTGCTTTTGGCCATGGTGCTGTATCATAGCTAGAGAAAGCAAGTTAAAACATACGGGTTTTCCATCAAACTAATATAGAGAGATTGTGTGAGTTACATTGAAAGGTTGAGTGATTAAAATAGCTAAGAGTCTTCTCCATTTAGACCAATACATCATAGGGAGTCAACTTGGAGATCCAGCACTTATCAGTATCATTGAACTCACTGTCCCTAAATAGGCTTAGTGTGTGTGTATGTGTGCGTATGTGCACACATGTGCATGCTATAGCCCTCCACCATCAGTATTCTTCATCAATTCTTTAGCCTCTAATACTTTATGTGTGCTCTCACAGAATCCATTGTGTGCTTTCCAACAAACGTTTGCTCATGAACTTGTAGTCCAGCTTGCTCCAGTGAAAAAGCCTACAATACATTCAAGGGTTTCCTGTGTATCTGGGGACAAAGCCTATGTATAAAGTCATGTTTTTATCCTGGCATACCAAATATTACATGAATGGCAAGAGGCAAAGTCAACACTTTCTTGTCCCGTGTATTCCACTTATCTCAGATCCCTCCTGCAAATCCCAGGCACAAAATCAAAGAATGATTTTCCCTATGTGTTTTCTAGGGCCCAAACACTTCCCACACGAGCTAGCTCAGCTAGGAACCTTAGTGATGGTTACCTGGGGGGGGGGGAAGCGTCACACTTGTTCGCTGACTGGGAATGATGCCAGCAGGATAAATGAGGCACGGTTTTTCTTACTGCAAGAAGGAAGACAGAGATAGAAGCCACTAGTTCAAGTTAAGCCAAGGTTGAAAGTCAGTGTCATTTGTCACCACTTGACACTCTACACGGGTGTCAGTGCTGTGATGAACCCACCAGTCCTTGTGGGCTATTTCCTGGTTGTCTCATTTTAGACAGGATTTATGCTTCTGTGTCTTGCTGTCGATTACTTTGGGGACAGATGAAAGGGAACCATTTATAATTGTTTAACATGTGCTCACAGGTCAACACATCCCACCTCTGAATTATCTGCCTTCTCAGGAATCACAGGTCTCTGGAGATTTATAGGCCCCACTGAGCTTCAGTCACAGCATTAGATTTAGTGATCTTCGGGGGCAACAGCAGCAGATTACGGCTTCCTCAGCTCGTCCATGCCAGGAGTCAGCTGTTCATCCTGCCACCAGACAAACACACATTGCTTGAAGGAGGAGAGACCAAAAGCAAAAATCTCAGGTGGTGAGAAGGCATTTAGATACATCCGTGAGCAGCAGGTCAAGTTACTACAGGAAGGATGCCAACATTAAACTCCCGGATTAATTCTAACTTTGCATATCAGGAAAAAGATGAAATCCTGGATATTATTGGAAGTTCTACAAATCACACTTGCAAGTAAACCAAACTGGAGACTGATTTCTTTAAAACATTTTACCTAGTTTATCTAAAACCTCCTCTAGGACAGGTCTTGACTCAATATTGAAGACGAAGTTACTTTTCCTTCGATAGCTGAGACTCACATCAATCTGATGCTCAGGAAAGACAGCATCCGTAGCTGCCCAGTGAGGCAGCCCCTCTGCAGCAGCCTGTCAAGCTATCTGCCCTGGCTCTGGTCTCTCTCTGCACCATATTCTTCAGGGATACTTAATCCCTAGTGCAGCCTATGTCTGGAGCTGTCTGCCAACAAGGAGTGACTTTTTAAAGGTCGGCGGTAAACAGATTGGATGAGTTTTATCTATGGAGAAGCACCTGGCACTCTTAGTGTGACCAGAAAGGCATGAGGTTCTTAGAGCTTTTGGCTTCCAGGTGTCATGGCCCAGAATGCTGTCCCTCCCAGAGAATGAGTACCACCCAATATCAGGCAGTGTACTGCTCCAGCCATGGGGCCTCCTGCTGGCTGTCAGACACTGACTTGGTTCTACAATCTGTTTCCTCTTATGTGGGTTTTGTGGAATATTCCAAAGATGACTAGTTGGGATGCTAATATTTCCTTTCTCATATTCCAGTTGAGTCTTGGGTATTTTAGAGTTCAAGGAGTAAGGATTAGATCCTAGCAGGACAGATGGCTGTGAGATACACGGATCACGTATCAGTGCATCTCTGAGTTGTCTTCAGCATCTAAAAAGAGAACAGAACTAAAGTGCTTTAGAGTGGTAGGTGGTATGACTTCTTTGTCAATTTTAAGCCGTTAAATCTGTAATGCACGCCAAAGGCCATGCTGGCTGCTCCTGATGGTACCTTTGCTGTCTATCCAGCCTACATCATCAGACAACTGAGATAACTGAGTCAATAAAGACTTCCAGCCTGGGTTCTGACATTACCACAAGGAGATTGTCAATAAAGTGGATGTTGGGTGCATTATTTCTCTCTCTGAACCTGTTCCATGGGATGTGGCTCATAGAATTGGCTTCAGTGGGAAGAGTTTAAACTTACTCATCCCTGTGTGTGGAGGTGTGTTGGTCCCTGAGAGAACTGCCTTTCATCTTCCAGTTCCCTGGCAGCCACATAAGTTCCAAGACATGGATTTAGCTGGTGCTTAAAGAAGCCTTAAATCTAAACTCCACGGGGGAGAGAAAGTGCCTCACCCCAGCTCCAGGGGCATCACCAGCCAAAGCTTTAGAGGAAGACAGTGTTTTGCTTTCTTTCCAACTCTTTCATTCTCATCTTCTGTCTCTAAAACCAGGACTCTTTAATTATGGCTTGTGAAATTAGCTTATAAAAGTAATTCCTGTGCAACCTCTATGACGTGTTACTCTTTGGACACGGGTGACGCTGTCTATAGGAGACAAGTCTTTCATTAGTAGCTCCAAACTGATGTGCATGCTTAGTGCCTGGTATAATTGCACTTGTGCCCATCTGTTTGGGTGGCAGGAGGCCTGTGGAGAATGATGCAAGCCAGTTCTGAGGAGGCCCACTTGCCAATGGAAGAGCAGGTTTGGGGGCACAGACCGCCGAGCACAGCATGTGCCAATATGCCTGCCAAGAGAACCTTCTGTTTGGCAACTGCATCAGGACAGGGCATTGTGCTGCTCGGCGATGGGCAACATCTGTGGGTGAAAGCTGGTGGGAGCGTTGCTCTCTGACTAATTCTGCAGCACCCCGGGACCCAACGCTCTTTAGAACAAGTTCGGTGAATAAAGACCCCACAAAAGCAATTCATTCTCAACATGGTGACCGCGGACCACGTTAGTTACTGTTCTTGTTGTAACAAAATACCTACAAAGGCAGCTTACAGAGTGGTTTATTTAGGCAGAGTGTGAGAGTGCAGTCCATTGTGGTGGGAATGGGACAAGGCTGAAAGTATCAGACTTCTGGTTGCCCGGTAGCCACAGCCACAAAGCGGGGACAGACCAATGCTTGTGCTTGCCTCTTTCTTTTAAATAAGTATGGGACCTCAGCCCATGAGACGGTGCCATCCGCATTCACGCGGACAGTGAGGGGTGGTTATTTTGGAGACAGAGTTCAACTTGGGCCTTGTTGGCAATCTTTTGTGGTATGTAGAGACATCTGTAACAGTTTCCTGTGTAGCTCTTCAGAGCTGACAGGTGAGCAGTGATCTGGGAACTGTTTGCCCAGTGTGCAGTTACATCAGAGAGGCTGAGGATGTTTTAAAGAGTAGCGTCCGTGCTACTATGTATACTATGGTCCTGTAGTGCCTGTACTACATGTACTATGGTACTAGGCCTGTAGAGTAATGCCTCTACAGGACAGTTTGCTAGCCTGGCAAACTATAGGACGGTTTGCTAGCCTGGCAAAGGACTAAGGGTTGACACACACAGAGACAGAGAGACAGAGACATGGGTCATCCTTGAAACAAGAATGCCCCCTTTATTGTTGTCCAGAGCAGCTTTCCTTAACTGATAGCCACGCCCCAGCCAAACCCACCAGAAACCACTCCACTGCCATCAGGAACTCCTGAGGATTTCTTGCTCAGAGCAGCTGCATACACAGGAAAACAAGTTGTTTTGCTCAGAGCAGCTACAAGCATAACAAGTTGTTTATAGGAGATTCAGGGTCTGGGGGTCCACAGCCCCCAACACTGAAGACAGACGAGGAAACTTTACACGGCCAAAGAGTGAACCTGGAGGCAATTCTCACTTATACCTGGGAGCAAAGCAGACTTGAAAGAGAAAAAAAGGAGAGAGAATAGTGTGCTGGAAGCTTCAAAAAGGTCAAACAGGCACAAATATACGCATCTTCCCTGGTTTTTATTAGTCAACTGCATTTGGCTTGGATTAAACATTGGTGTTTTAATGCTTTAGCCCTGTGATAGGTTGAGTAAGAAATGTCTAGGGCAGTAGTTCTCATTCATAGGGGTCTCCTAAGGCATCCAAAAATACAGGCATTTATTTATATTATGATTCACAACATTAGCAAAATTATAGTTATGAAGTAGCAACAAAAATAATTTTGTGGTATTGGGGGTCACCACAGCATGAGGAATTGTATTAAAGGGCTACAGCATTAGGAAGGTGGAGAGTCACTGGTCGAGGTCACTTGAACACTTGGGACCCCTTGGTGGCACTGTTTGTGGAGCGTTAGGTGTTGTAACCTTGCTGGAAGAGTATGCCACTGTGGGCAGGCTCTGAGATTAAAAGCCTGGTGCCACTTGCCGTTTGCCATCCTTGCCTGGTGCTTATGGTTGAAGCTGTGAGTACTCAGCTGTGTGCTTTCTGATGAGGTCTCTCAACCCTCCTGCCCTTGCCTCCATGCCATGATGGGCCCTGACCTCTCTGGAACCATCTGTAAGCTGCCATGGTCATGGTGTTGTATCAGCAATAGAAAAGTTACTAATATAGAGCTCAAGAAACTTTACTCTCTAAGTGGTATTCATTCGTGTATGTGTACGTCTGTATGTGCACATCCATGTTTTGTGAAAGTACAGATGTGGTTGGACAGTCCCAAGTCAGTGCAGTTCTCAGATACCTGTTTACGGAGGTGGCGAGCACTGAGCATTTGAAGGGAGATGTGTATGTGGTAGCTGATAGGCATAGGGGCTTTATTCAGTTCGTCATTGTTCTTCCTTCTTCCAGGAGAGAGATCTGCAAAGTTTCTCCTGTCAGTTGTTTGTAGAATGTCTCAATTAGATAATCCTGTATGCAAGTCTAGGGGGATTTTCTTGATGAATGATTAATGTGGGAAGTCTCAGCCCACTGTGGGCTGTGTTACTCAGGGAAGGGGTTCCCATATGGAACAGGAAGGCAAACTGAGCAAGCCAGTAAGCAGCGTTCCTCCCTGCAGGCTTTCCCTGGAGTGCCCATCCAGGCTATCCTTGAGGGTGGACTGTGAGCTACGAGATAGTAAACCTTTACCTTGGGTTTTGGTCGGTATTTTATGACTGCAATAGAGGGTGAGCTGAGACAGAAGGCAACGTGGTGTGCCAGATAGACACAGACATTGCAATTCCAGGGCTGGACACTGTCAGGGACAGTCCCAGACTCTGAGGAGGAGACCAGATAAGACAACATTACTGTCTTGTGAGCATCTGATTTCTTATTCCCCAGAGACAGGGTGTGGTTTGCGGAAAAGATTACGGAAAGCAGTCAGCAATGCTCCCGTGTCAGAAACTCATCCTCGTACGGTCTGTGACTAGTCTCTGATTTTCTTTCTGCATCCAAAGACCTTCTCTGTTCTTTCTAGCTTGTCAGCAGAAGTCACCTTCCTGGCTCATATAAATCTCATCTCATTATATTTGTATAATATTTTTTTCCTGCTATTTAAAAACATTTGATTGCTTTCATTCTCCTACACGTCCCAGAGTGAAGCAATCAAACTTGTACTTATGTAGGGATATTTTTCACTTCTTTTACATTTTATTTGTAGAACTGGGCAGCACTGGTCTTTCATTTTGTTAGTTTTGGTTTTGTTTCTGTTTTGGATGATTTCCCTTATTTAAGATGAATTTTTGGCTACTCTATCAACAAACTTACTGCTCATAGGTAATCCTGGTTAACAAGAGCACCACCAATGGCCCATTGTGTCCGGTGGATGCTAACCATGTTATCATGTCACCCGTTAGCCGGTACTTAATTAGGCTTCCTTTACAGATAATCCGCTCTATCTTGGTTTTAGCCTCTATCGTTTCTCTTTGACTCTCCTGCTTTCCAAATGGGATGTCCCGCATTGTCTGTCACATGTCTGAAGCACTTGGGACCCAGTTCTGCAACACTGGCTCAATGCATCCTTTAAAGACATAGCAGACAAGACAAACAGGATGGCTGCCGTGTCTCTGGAGATGCTGCTTTTCACTCTGCTTTGAAATTTCCCCAGAAACCAATTTCACTTGCCATTCATTGAATGTTTGCTGGACACACAGTTCAGGTCTAGGCTGTGTGTGGGAGATGAATCACAGCAGACTCTCAAACATTTAATACATATTAACCTGTAAAACAATTATACCACTCACATCCAATCTAAGAGATGGTCCTGGCATCAGGGCCGTACGATAGTAATAAATTCCACGACAAGGAAAGTTGACAGGAAGAAACTGCCGGGATTTATTTGTGGTGAGCTTTTTTTCTAGCAGACGTGGGAGAATTAGCTTGCTGACCATATTCACATCGGCGGCGCTGGCTACAGCTGGAGTTCAGTGCAGACAGTGGCGTGCTGGCAAATGTTTTAATCACCGGCTGTCTGGAGGGTGGGACTGCCTGTCAATATTGACAGCGTTTGACCACTGCTGTGGAGTAAACGTACCATTCATGGCTCTTTTCAGGCTGTCTGCTGGGCTTTACTCTGTGTGTGATAGGGAAGAGATGTACATAGATGCCCCTCCTGTGCTGGTGTGAGCATCTCCATCATACCGCTGAAGACAGGACCAGTGTGGCATCTTGGCGTTTTCTAAATCTGTCCTTACATTTACCATGTGTTAAAAAAGAAGACAGATTTCCATTATGTTATAGAAACAGAGCTGCAGGGTGGGACTGTATCTTCTTTATGCACTAAGTTTATCATCTGATATTCTGGTGGCAGACTGAGTGGAGGGATTGAAAAAATAGAGGGTAATGGACCACATTTTCAGATCCTTGGCCCTCTAGAAGGAAAGGTATATGCAGGTATTGACCCTGAAGTTTAATGACATTGGCCACTAAAAACAGAGTAGATGCATTATTTTTCATTCTAATTATGTTAACGATAGATCAATGCAGGATGTCAGGCAACATGTCAAGTGCCCACTGTGGATGCCTGAGGACAGCCTGAGCTGGAGATGAGCCGTTCTCTCATGGGAGAGGTGAAGCATGAGGAATTTTATTTGCATGGGTCAGTTGTGAGTTTGCACAGCCTCTCTGCATCTCACATTGAGGCGAGAAGCCGTGGAGCTGCCATGCCAAGCCATGATGGGGGAACCACACTGCAATCTCATTGGCTGGTAATCATGACCCATAGAAGTAACTATTCTGGGAGGACCGAAGTGGTGAGCAGAGCTGATGACAGTGTAGGGAAACTAAAGTTGCCTTCCCTTAGGTGTGTCCCAATAATTCACACATCACATTCAATAATCTGTGTGAAATTGGCCAGGATCTGAAGAGCTGCTACGTATCAGAAGGCAGGGAAACTGACTGTCTTGACTGAAGTAATTACTGTAACAGATATTATTTTTTAAAGGGTGCGCTTATCCCTACAGACAGCACCATGCAGACACCAGTGTCCCTCCCTCTTTTCTGTTGTACAAAACTCAGTACCGCCGATGTTAAATCAGTGGAGAATTTCGTTCCGTCCTTTTTTTATTGATGACTGGGATAGAACTTGAAATCATTTTGCACTTATGGATTCCTCAAGCTCAATTTCTCATGTCTCAATGTGTGAAAACACCTGCTTCCTTTTGCAATTGCCAGGGATGTGATGGGGGCAGTTCTGAGGCATTCCGTCGTGTTGCCGAAGCTTCACGTTCCGTATTTTGTCTGCGGGAAGAAGGGAGTTATGGATGAGGCTTTCATTCACCTAGAGAATCCACTCATCTTTATAAAAAGCTGATGCCTGTCTCTAGGTATTTCATTGTTTTCTAAAACAGAATGGTATTATATCGTTTGCTTTTTGTATGAATTCTCACAGTTTGCCATTTTACATGGCAATCCAAGTGTCAAAACCTGACATTCAGGCAGAATGTTCCTTCTGTCTCCCTCCCCTGCGCTCCTCCCACTCCGGATACTGCAATAGCTGTGAGCTCCCCATCACGGCCTCTTGGATTTCTGCAGCTGAGTCTTCTCTCCCAGCTGCTCTCAGCCTGATTTTATCTCAGCGGCCCCAACGTGGACCTAGCTCACAGTGACTACATAATGATCACAAGTCAAGAATTTGATTTTGAGAGCAGTGTCTACTATGGATTTCAGCAAGAAACACTCTAGCCTGGACTTGCACAGTCTCTTGAAGTCTGAAGCCTGAGCTTCCAACCTCCCAGCCACGGGTGTTTAGGATTCTAGTTAAACGCCCTGCTGATGTTTAAACACACCACCGAGAATACACTGTCAGTCAGTGTTCCAAATGTGAATCATTTGCAGCTCTGAAAATGACCTTTGGAGACCAAGCTGCCTCCAGAGTGAGATCATTGCATCTTACTCTCCTCCTAAAAAATTTATCTTGGTGCAGCATCCTTTTCGCTGAATGCCTGTGACGTGATGCCCAGGAGAGAAATGTGCTCGGCAGCATTTAACGCTTTTAGCTCCTCTGACCTGGTCTGTCTCTGTAACGGTGGATATTAAAATCAGGCCATTGTTGGTGCTAACTCTGCACCAGGAAAGAACAGGAATCTGCATCTTGGGAGCAGCTGCGCATCGTGAAGGCTTAACTGTCAAGTACCACCGTGTGTGTAATATGTGTTCTCTATGCATGTGTGTGGGCAGCTGCATCCGCCAGGGCACATGCTAGCAGATATCAGAGGAGAGCTCTGTGTATCTCGCTCTATCATTTTTCTCCTTTATTCCCCTCAGACATGGTCCATCACTGAACCTGTAGCTTTCTATCCTCTTCTAGGCTTGTCTGACAAGCAAACCCCAGCGAGCTTCCTGTCTGCATAGACTCAAACCCAGTGATGCACTGACTTTTGTTTGAGTGTTGGGATTGATACTCAGGTCCTCATGTAAGGGCTTTTACACCCTTATGTTCACTTTCACCTTACATTACACCTTCACATTGTGGTGGTTTGAATGAGAATAAACCCCATAGGTTTATATATTTAAATGCTTGGTCCTCAGCTGGTAGAACTGTTTGGGAAGGATTAGGAGGTGTGGCCTTGTGAAGAAGGTGTGTCATGGGGGGGGGTTGAGGTCTCCAAAGCCCATGCCTTTCCCTGATAATTCTCTCTATCTCATGGTTGTCTCATCGTGTGAGTTGTCGGCTACTGCTTTAGCGCCATGCCTGCCTGATGCCATGCTCCCTGCCCTGAGGATTATGGACTCAGTTACCCTCTGGAACCCCGAGCCCCAAACAAAATGCTTTCTTTTATATGTTGCCTTGGACATACGTGGTGTTTTGTCATGGTAATATAAAAGTAACCGAGACAACCGGTACACATTTGTTTATCGGACACATGTCTTTCTTGTTTCTACTGCATGCTGTTGCTTTTCTAAGTGCTCGGGGCAGAGCGACAGACAAGACAGAGAACACATGAGACATGATAACAACACATAACATCCCTCAGCACATTGCAGGTGTGTGGAGAGATGTGTAATAAACTAAATGAACCCCAAAGTTGTTCCACAGGGCAAAGATCTGCCAGAAGCCAGCATGGTGGTTAATGTATGGGAAGCACCGGTCTAATGATGAAGAATATATCTCGGGACCTGATGTGGGAGTGATCTTTTTTTAATCTGTTGCTTTCATTGGTTAATTAATAAAGAAACTGCCTAGGCCCATTTGATAGGCCAACCCTTAGGTGGGTGGAGTAAACAGAACAGAATGCTGGGAGAAAGAAGCGGAGTCAGTGAGTCGCCATGATTCTCCCACTCCAGACAGACGCAGGTTTAGATCTTTTCTGGTAAGCCAGCTCATGGTACTACACAAAATATTAAAAATGGGTTAGATCAATATGTAAGAGCTAGCCAATAAGAGGCTGAAACTAATGGGCCAGGCAGTGTTCAAAAAAATACAGTTTCCATGTAATTATTTCGGGTATAAAGCTAGCCCTGTGGGAGCTGGGTGGCGGGAAACAGCCCGCTGCCGCTCCTTCAATTATTTCGGGTAAAGCCATGTGGGCGGCCGGGTGACAGGGACCCATGTCCTATGAGGAAAATAGAATTGAGAAGGGAGTGCATGGTGGGAAGGGTAAAAGAAGCAAGGTTTGCAGGGACGAGGGAACTGTCTTGCAGAGGAGGGGTCCTGAGCTTGGAAAGACGGAGTCACCTGACCATTATGGCTATCAGACCTCCATGTGTTCCTCTTGTGAGTGAAGAACAAGATACTGCACATCTCTTTCCTTCTAAGAGGACGGCCATCAATGAGCCATCAACAAACATTCTGATTATTGCTTTATTCTTAACTGCTTACAGGGTAAGGGTACCAGCGCCATCTTCTAGCTAGGCACTACTCATGACCTTTGCTAGTTTGTAATTCTGTTGCCCTCATGAAATCAGGAAGCTCATTGTAGACAGGACCTTCACCCATAGAGCACAGCCACCGGAAACTTTTAAGAATGCAAGTCCCCCTTCTTTCCTAATTTCATAATGAGAGTCTCAGGGATGGGGGTGGCTCTCTGCGCATGTGTGGTGGTGGTGGTGGTGTGTGTGTGTTGTAAAATATATGTTTATGTATGGTGCATGTATGTAAATAAATACATGGTCATGTGCATGTGGAAGCTGGCTGCGTGCACATTAGGCACATGCATGTGGATACCAGCACAGCATGCCCAGTAGTTTATCATTGTGTGCCTTACATTTATCTTGAGAGGGGTCTCCTATTGAGATAAAACTTATCTTTTCAGCCAGGGAGCTCTTGGGCTCTGACTATATCTCTCCCTAGTGCTGGTGTTACAGGACATAGCATGAACAGCCATGCCGTGGTTTTGTGGGTACTAGAGATTCACACTCAGGTCCTCTTGCTTATAGAGCAAGCTCTCTTACCCATAACACACAGACACACACACACACACACTCACACACACACTCCGGCACACCCCCCCCCCATGCACACAATTTTCTTTTTTTAAACAGCACACCCAGAACACTGACCATATCTGGCTCCGGTGATGAACTTCTTCCCAAGTTCTCCCAGTGGTTTTTCCTGTGTTATCATTCCTGACATCACAAATCTCTCTGGAATCAGGGAAATAAGTGAAGACAGATTTTTATCCAATATAAATATACAATATACAACCCTAGCCTGGTCCAAGCAGGAACCTTATCCCATGCCCTCTCTCCCCTCCTGGTGCACATTGCAGTCTCCAGTAGGAAGTAGCTGTCAGGGTGGCAGACAGGGCTCTCAGCTGGTGTTGCCTTTCTTTGGCAAAGCTTCATCTGTAGCTGGATGTCTGGCCATATGATGTCATCCATGGTGTTGACATCCTGCTGGGAAGGAGAACTGAATTCTTTTCTTCCAAATTGGCTCTGTTGGCAGTTGAATGGGTGACAACAAGCAATTATTCCTTTCCTTCTTTTGCCCGTGTTCTCTGGTCTTATTCACAGGCACAAAAGGAAAACATTTCTGCAGCGTGGAGTGCCAGAGGATTGCTGTGAATGGGTCGGAGCCACGTGACGCCCGAAGAATACAGAGCAGGATATCTCCAGCATTTCTCATGCAAGAGTCTGTGTCTGCTTGTCTCACAGTGAAGAGCTCTTTCTGAATGCCGAGGAAAGAAGTTTCCATAAACCCCCTGCCCAGCTTATCAACCATCGTCAGGCTTCTGGTTTTTCAAACGTCCCTCACCATACATGGACACACCTGTCCCTTTCAAAGCCAAAGGCCCTGTGCCTTCTCTGAGCTCACACTGGAAGAGGGAACTTTCAATTTTCTCTGACATTTATGAGCCTCGGGAGCCTGGGGACAGATGTTTCTCTGCTGTGGCCTTGCCCTGGGGAACCGGCTGCCAATCCATTTCTAACCTGTTGCTGTGTAGCTCAGGCCTTATGAAAAAGACTTAATCTCCGATGATTAAACTTTAAGATCCTTCTTCCCATTTAAACGTTGGACGCATTTTACGATCGTGAAAGCAGCAGTTAAGGAAGGGGAGAGAGGTTTACTGTGTCTTAACTTGTGCAGCAAATTGAATTTCTATTGATGAGAAGTACTTCTCGCCCTAAGACTTTCCAGGAGCATGGACTGAGAAAGATGGGCAGAGATTTGCGGCTTTAAGAAGAGCAACAACGCAGTAATAACATCTACAGAGATGAAACTGTCGGCACTGCCTCTAATCCTGCAGATTGATTTGATAGGCTTCTTTCTATCACATGGGGAGGGAGATATTGCTTGTATCCCTAGAGAATGAATAGAGATGAAACCAGACGAATGTGTAGGTTTGCTGTAGTTACTGGTCTCTGTTTGATCTTTATTTTCCTCCCATTCTACACAGCCTTATCTGTAGGTGTGACCACATTAGCACAGGTATCTGTACTCTGGGCACTTTTGTGTGTGTGTTCAGAACGAACAACTTTTCTTTCCTGGAATTCCACGCATCCCCTAAAGGTTAAACCACAACAACTGGTAATATTGACTGAGCTGATGTGCTAGACACTGTTTGTTCTAGGAGCCTCCCGTATGCTGTTTCATGCTGAGACTGGTATCCGGGGACTCTGATTTCCAACGAGGCAGGATGTCAAGGAAGCCACACGGCTGGTGTTCGAGGCCAGAGAGGCTGAGTCTTGGCCTCGCTGCCCACCACACTGACCTCATCTTCCCTTCCTCTCCTTCCATTCCAGGGGATCTTTTGCTCTGGTGGGATTAGTGGGCCTGACGCAGGAAGCCTGGAACAGGGATGTGGTAGGGACTGGGGGAGTTGGCTAAGGTGTGAGATGACCCAGAGATGAACAACATTCCACACCAGCACATCCTCAACCATGAGCCTGAGTTCTCTCTCAGGACAAGCCTGAGTGTTCTGCAGATGGGCTCTGTGCAGCATCCTGTTAAAGTGTATCTCCTCCTCTCCAGGATGTGGCTAAGATGGTGTGAGTGGTTGGTATAGAGACAGAGGAGAATGCAATCACTTATTTCACTGAGAGCTGATCAAATAAAGGTCAAGACACCGTCATGTGCACGTTTTCATTCATTTCTGCTTAACAAATATGTGGACTATGAGATGGGAACCAGCGCAGGCTGCCACTCACAGGCCACTGAGAAGAAGCTGGGAGATGACCAGGTCAGGGGAGGTCATGCAGACAGGAGAGCTGATGAGAGAGCCAGCCGTGGTGCTGATGGACTGTTTGAAACAGAGGGGCACACTGTTTCTCTTGGCCTCTATTTAACTTTAATAATTTCAGAAATGCTAGGTTTGAACTACAGTATCTCTCAGAACCTTCTAGAAAATAATAGAAGTGATATGAGTTCTCCAATGTGTCAGCATTTTCCTCTAGAGAGTTAGTTTGTCAAGTAGAAGCTGGAGGCTATGCTAGAGAAGGACACTCCTGAGATGCTGGGGGGGGGGGTGGTTGAGACGAGTAACAGAAGCCCTAAAGTAAGACAAAGTTCATCTGCAGTAAAGTGAACGGACACAGAAGCCCAAAGCAATGGGTTGCATGAGAAACCTAGTTCTCCTTTAATTTGTTATGATTCAGAAAAATGAAATGTGCTTATTAGAGAAAGTTAATATCACCAGGAAGGTCACACACAAAGCAGCAAAACATAACCATGTTACAATCCACCATCAGTAGCTCACTGGATTCTGTTTTGACATTTTTTTCTTGAGTTATAAAGTCTAAATAATTCTGTATTCTCTTCAACTTTATCTTACACGAAAGCTTAAGGTGTGATTATATTTTCTTTTGGGGGGAGATAATGCTATAGCTGAAGTAAGTATCAACTTTTTTCATCTTCTGATACCCTCATGGAAAACATGGATAACTCTTTTCTCCATATTGACAGTATTTAATCATAGCTAGACTGTTATTCCTGGTCTTTCTTGGCCAGTAGAAACAAAATGCTTGAGGTTGTCAATAATGTCAACCTTCTAGAAGAGGCTCCATCTAGCCAGGCGGCCAAAAAGAATGAGCTTCCTGTGTCAGGCAGTTACATTAAATCTCGTTATGCTTGGTAATGAAGTTTGTTTTTCTTTTTGTAAATGTGTCTTCACAGTTTTGCCCACTGACGTGTTGGCATTTTAGTGATTTTTGATCAATGACAAGATTAACTTAGATTTTTCCCCCCTCAGGGACTTTAAAAACTGAGATGACTTTTAAAAAATCCTTATGTGTTAAAACTTGCAGCAAAGATGGAGTATCTACATGGATGGAGGCCAGGAAAAATGCCACAGCTGGACTGAGTCGTCTTGCTTTCTGTGTCTGTGTCCATCTCTGCCAAAAGCTGGATGATCTTTATGACATAAAAATATGCCCTCAGAGAAAAGGAAAAAAATAAACCCCAGAGTTAGTGTTCTTTTGGTTACAGATACAGAGAAATGGTTCCTCATTTTTGTGAGTACCTTAAGACCACTCATTGGTTAATCCAATAGGTATCTATCTATCTATCTATCTATCTATCTATCTATCTATCTATCTATCTTCTATCTACCTACCTACCTACCTACCTACCTACCTACCTATCCATCCATCTGTTCTCCTTTTTCTATTTAATCTATTTGCATAAAATATTTGCATATTTTATTTGTCATCTATATTTTTATATATGTTGCCTATCTATCCATCATTATCTGTCTACTGTCTATCATTTGTCTTCTATTATATATCTGTCATCTATCAATCACCCATCATTTATTATATATTATTATCAATCTATATGCCATTTAATCACTTTCCCATGTTAATGGATCTATCAGTGACTTGGCCATCTTGATATAGTCATGTTTTGAGCAGTCTTGGTATACTTGATAGATCCTTTCCTTTATGGAGAAGGCTGTAGATGTTTGACCCCAAAACTCCTGTGGGTTCATATTTGCTGCCCAAGTGATAGCCTACATTTATGTCTTTGTTCATCATAGAGGCTCTTTCTGCTTGTGGTGTTAGTGAAACTAGTTTTAACTGGTATTTCAAGTTCAACTCTCTTGTTGTCTGATACCTAAACCAATAATGACCTCCAGTTGGCACTACAGCCATCTTCTGTATCAGCAGAGGTTACCACATCAGGTTCCTGTCTGTCCAACAGGGCGGTACTTGTTTCTCAACTTAGCCAAAAGCAGAGGGGGAAAAAGTTTGGATTTTGTTTCCAAGAATCATCACTAGTTTGACCATCAATAAAAGATTTGAATAGAAAAATGATTTAAGCATGAGAAATGTCCTTGTCTACAAAGTCATAGATAGCAGAAAGTGTTGTGATGTTAAGACATTCTCAGAGAAATGGTTGGATATTGTCTCTGGGAATCTTCCTCGACATCAAATGGTGAAAGCATGGTGGGTCTTGTTTTTATAGGAATCATTAGATCTGTGGATGAATAAAACAAGAGCTAGCGAGTTAAAATTTTAATGACTTTGATTATTCAAACATTTTATCTCCAGAGTTTCTGGAGCAATTTTGGCCTCTGGCTAAACAATTACTACACTGTGGTATTTTTCCTACTTAGCAGTATGTAGCCTTGAATTCACTGGCACCCTTTCCAAAATAAATCCACTTATTTCAGATCCTCCAAACATCTGAGGTTGTTGTCAGGGGCTGATGGTCATGCACACCCCACAGAAACACGGTGTCCACGGCACTGCTCAGGCAACAATCTCCACCTCTTGGGGGAGACCAAAGACAAAGGTCTGTTCACCAAGCAGACAGAATAAAACAAACTCTGCTGATTGTAAGTGAAATTAAAGCATCAAAAATAAAAGATATAATAAAGAATGAAAGACATAGAAATCCATAAACAAATAAAAAACTATGCCACACCTTATTTTGGAGTTTGTCACAACTGAACGCACTTCACGACTGATAGTGTTATATCTATGTTTTAAGTAGGTTAGGACTATGAATATATAATAAGATCATAATTTATATAATTTAATTAAAATAGCTGCTTGAAATGACCTAGACCTAGAGTCCAACCTCATCATTCCAAGTGAACTCTTTCACTTTTCTATATATAACTCTACCAGTTATAAACCACACTGGGGCTAGAAATAGCATTTGAGGGGATAGCTTGTGTGAGGCTCCAGATTCAATTTCTTGTACCGGAAGGAAGGAAGGGAGGGAAGAAGGAAGGAAGGGAGGGAGGGAGGGAGGGAGAAAAGGAGGGAGGGAGGGAGGGAAGAAAAGAAGCCAGGAAGGAAGCCAAGAAGGAAGCAAGGAATGAATGAATATGTTTTAAACTCAGCTCACAGAAGAGTTGGTATGCAAACTGAATCAAGGCTAAAGTGCTTCCTCTCAAGGATGAACTCAGCTTGCAGATAATCTTGCTACAGATGAACGATTATTTGATATTGGTGGTGGACATTCACTGTGAGTCTGCTTCCTATCAGACTCTACCCTTGCTCTATTAGAAACATCCATGTGTTTGCTTACTCTGCTCCAATTCTCAGACCCCTAGTTGTAATAATTAAGACATAGGAATGCTCTGAACTAAGCCCTTGGGGTAAAGGGCAAACATGGTATCTGTCAGAGAAAACAACTTTGCCTAGCAAAAAGTCTTAGGAGTTATTTGGGATTATAGAAAAGAAAACTTTATCCAAACTGAATTTGGTTGATGGAACTTATGGAAGGTTATTAGTCCTGAATGTCAGGAGGTCAGATCTGGACTTCACTGAGCATGGTAAGAAGCTGTTAAATTTTAATCAGAGGAATGCCGAGATTTCATTTCTATTTTATAGTGACTGTTCTGGATACAGCCAAAAGACTGAGAAAGGATGTGAGAGGAGGTGAAGTACTGGACCAGACAAGACACCAGGCTTGCTCTGCCCAGGAACTGGGCTGGACAAGACCACCAGGTCACCTGGAATGGTGTGGTGAAGGCAGATTAAAGAGCATTTGGTCCTAGAGCAGGGAGGGAAAGTGGCAATCTAGTCAAGAAAGTTTATGAGGTAGATCACTAGCCTAGTATATGCAAGGCCCTGGGCTCCAGCCCTGGTCCATATGATGACAGCTGCATTTTCTGTCTGGGATGATTGCCACAGCGCATTTCAGGCTAGGCGAGGATGGGGCACATCTGATGGAGCATGTGCTGGAAGGAAGGATGGTTCTCAGATGAAACAACAGAGCATAGGCAGAGATCAGGCTCTTTGCAGTTCTTCTTGTCCAAAAGTCTCACGTTGTCCATGAAAGTGGCCCTAACTTATTCCTACACGTTGAATATATGGAAAAATTCCTGAGTCTCTCATGCTGTTTATGAAACAGAAAACCAGCAAGTCTCCCTGATGCCTCCTGAGGCAGCAATTCAATGCACCCCTTGTTTGAAGTTAGAAAGAAGGGAAACGGAACTTAACCTGGTATTTCGGGAAGGGGTTGTAATTGTGACACTCCAAATCATCTCGTTTGTCGAGGGAAGATTCCAGTCTACAGAAGCATGTTGGCTGCTTGCAACTGGGGCTGGATTCTTTGCTGTCTCCTCATAGCAAGGCAGAACTGCTTTGGGAAGACTCAGACTGGTTCAAAATCACTGGGTGAGGGGTAGGCAGGGCTGAAGTAAGGCCACCCAGCACTGTCCTAGAACACCTCCTGTTGTCTGAAAGGCTGTTTATGTGCACGGGTCCATACAGAAGGAAACAGCATTTTCATTGATGTGGATAGGACATCTGACAGGGTTTAGTGATGCAGGACACGGGACCGAGTGTCACTCACTCCTGCGGTGTAATTATTCCAGCAAAGCGTCAGCTGGGACTTTGGGTCTAACTTCCAGGTTATCAGAAATGCAGAGGAAGGAGTGGCAAGCTAACAGCACCACAGGAAAGTGGTTGGCTGTCCAGAAGGCAAAATGCAGCATAGGGTTCTACTGGCTGCTTTTCTTAAGTCAGGGACTCGAAGACGGTTATGTTCTGGGTTGGAGGAGAGCTAAGAGCCGGAATGCATGGCCTGAGTATTCCTAGATTGTCTCTGTCTACCTTCTCTTCCGTGTGTGTGTGTGTGTGTGTGTGTGTGTGTAGGGCACAGGACACTCTTGGGAGATGTCACCATGCACTGAGTATTGTATGACTTTGTGGGTGACTGTCCGTTTTATAGGTGAGCTCTGTGGTTTGGGAAGTGGCCACGTGTGTACAGCTACAGATCTCCAGGCACGAGGCTCCTCCACCGCAGCTTCTGCTCTCTAGAGACTCCAGCCATCGCTTTCTCCTCTCACTCCAAGATAAACTCAGTGGCAACAACTTCCTGCAGAGTGTTCTCTCTACCATGCTCATACTCCATAAGAGGGTCGTTGAGACATCTGGTGTCACACGCCTTCCTGTTGTTCCATATGGACACATTTGAAAGTCTAACAGAGTCTGTGTTCAACGCTTGGGACAAAGTAAGAGAAAATGTTCTATTTGTTTTGTTTTTCTGTTGGCAGGTAAAGAAAATCTTGCTAATTCTATGCCCAGAGCAAAGCTGCACACCCTACATTTAAACAGATAATCACTTGCCAGATAGATGCCCCAATTCAGGGCATTATTTAAATTTCATAGTTGGTAGAGATTAGGAGAAAATGTCTACAGTATTTAAGAAGGCTCTTAAAATGCCAATAATGAAAGAGGAAAATGAAGAACAATTGGCTCCTAGTTGCCTCCTTACCAGATACTTTGTTACACTTTCCACTCCAACCAACAGGGGGTGCTGTGCAGCTTTTCTGGTAAATCCTAATTAAAAATAACAAAAAACAGGTTTCTGCCTTTATTCAAATATATAGTTCCTTTTCTTAGTGAAAAGCTGCATGTTTTTCACATGACTCCTGTATCTTCTTGTTGTGCTTTATAAATCTCAGTGTTTGGAGGCTGGGTAATGGCTCTTTTGTCAGCGGATAAGCTGTGGCCCCTTCCCCTGTGCTATGCTGTGATATTCTTTACTTCCGGAGCTCTGTATCTGTTAGGATGCCTTTTAAAGATTATGGTCATTTCTTTTTATGTTTATTGATTCATAATATGTTTACATATTCATTGTTGCACAAATTTTAAGAGTAAAAGAATATGAAACTTTCCCTAATATCATGGGTGGGGCCTCCCCTGAAGTTCTATGTAATGGTGAATAAATATGTTACACAAACCCCCAGATGGATGTTTATGTGGAAAAGTGAGTCAAATGCAGATACTCTCTAGAAATGAACATTGCAGTATATGGTGTGAAACACTGGGGTAAGGACTTTGTTCCTGAGAAGGCTGGAAATAGGGCTCTAGTGCAAGCGGTAAGGGATTTCCACTCTCGTGTGAGAGGGACAGAGACTGGGTCAGAAAGTGGAGTTAGGGGTAACCTGGTGGAGAGCAGAACACAGTAAGGTGGAGTGGGCCTGCACAAAGATCCCAAGGAGGAAGAGAGGCTGGCGCGCTTGGAGAAATCACAGTCGTAGGAGTTGATGGTGGGCACAGCAGTGTGGCACTTTCTCAGTCCACTGGAGTGTGCTCTGCCCTCTTGAGGGTGACCTTCCCGTCACATCTGAGACGATATTTTAACGTGGGGTGCTTTTGCTGTACTTTCCGTTTCTTCTCAGGACGTGTGGTGGCCTTGAGGCTTGTGCTAGAAACCCTGACATAGGAAGTAACTTCAAGGCCTTTCTTTATGTCATAGGCTGGGAATTCGTGGAGGGTAAATCGAATGAAAATGTTTCCTCTTGTGTCTTTTTTTTTATTTAAAAAGTTTTAAAGTAAGTGCATATGATGTAACTAAGTACAAAGTATGTTCTTAAACAATACTCAAAGTGACTGATTCCCAACTTCTTAAACAATACTCAAAGTGACTGATTCCCAACTTCTTAAACAATACTCAAGGTGACAGATTCCCAACTTCTTTATCCTAGAGGCAACATCTGTTATCAATTTCTTCTAAGTTCTTCCAAAGGCATTCCAGTGGCCGTAGCATCAGAGAGGGAGAGAGAGAGAGAGAGAGAGAGAGAGAGAGAGAGAGACTGTGCACAGGTTGCCCATGCATGTGGTGTACATCTGTGTGTGTGTGTGTGTGTGTGTGTGACAGAGGTCTATCTTTGATGTCATTCATCAGGTACTATACACTTTGTTTTAAGAGAAAAGATGTCTCACTAGGACTTGTGGTATGTAACTAGGCTAAGCTGGCTGGTCCATGTGCCCCAGGGATCCTCTTGTCTATACTTCATTTATACTGAGATTATAATCATAAAGTTCTGTGCATGGATTTTTTTTTTTGTGGTGCTGAAGCTTGAAATCAGCTCTTCGTGGTTTCATTGCAAGCACTTTACCAACTGATCCTCCCTCCCAGACCCTTGTACCCCTTCACAGTCCTACTCAGCCATCTTACATATAAAACTCTGTCTTGTTCCCTGAGTCTCCTTGCTCCTGCCTAGGAACTTCCTGCATCTGTCTCAGCATCTCCAGACATATAAGACTTCATCCTATGAAGAAGCAAACCATGATAGGCCGTCCATCTGTCCATTGCAGAAGTCTCATAAGAATCCATTCCTCCACTCTCCCTCAGCTTCAAAGCATTGTCATGGATACCTGTGCCCGGACTTGGAGGCTGCTCCAATCGTGGTTTGCAGAGGGAGCATGGAGTAGCGATCCTGTGGCTTCTCTCTGCCCTCTGGTGGGTTGAATGCATCTCTTCTGGAATTGACAGCTGGAAGGGGATGAGGTCCAGAGGGGGAGCAACTGTGTCGATTTCTGCCTCAGCAGCGTCAGTCCTGTCCGCTTGCTGCTTTCTGCACTCAGAACCCAGATGCGTTCTCCAAGCTGCGGTTCTTTACCTCCGTCACCAGCAGGGACCATACTGTCGTTTCCCTGCCTGTGAATCTTTACATCTCAGAGAGCACCAACCGGAAGCCACTTCTTTTCCTGCCTTCGTGGCAGGTTTTCCCTGACTCTTGTATCTTTGTGTTTCTGTGTAGCTCAGACGCTGGAGTGACCAGGAACGTGCATGCGCAGAAGCGTGACTTACATCCGGTGCTGGGGAGTGCTGGGCTTGCGGGCCGAGCAGCTTTACAGCAGATGTCTGGAGGACAGAAAACGTTTTCTTGCTTTGGTTCTTCTGTCTTTATTACCCAGAGGAATTTGTTTCATAGAGTTGAAATTTGCAGCAAATGAAGCCAGAGTGGATTTGTCCTAAACACTTTGTGTTCCCTGAGGTTGTCTCTTCTCAGACGAAGGAATGTATGTCTCTTAAGGGCTAAGCTCTCGGGTCTGCAACTGTGCTCCTTAGGAGAGAGGATAGAGGACTCTGGAAACCACCCTTTCTGGATGTAAATTATTAGATAATCTGGATGAACAATTTTTCCCAGTGATTTCAGATCATTTTATTAAGTTGATGTCTCATGACTGACAATGATTTCCTTTTTATGGGCCACTTAGTATTCCCACTATTCTAATGAAGAGTTCACAATGAATGCATGGAAGTGAGACTGTTCATAAGTTGTAAACACAGTCTCATGTTTTCCCATGTCCTGAAATGCCGGGGGTCATGTTTCTCTGTACACTTTCTGGTTCTCCTCGTCCTGTGAGACTCAGACCCCGCTGCATCGTTCTAGAATAGGAAATGCCTCTTCCGTGGTTCCTCTCTGTTGGCTTCCTTTTCGTGTGACTGAGTCTGGTCAATGGCATGTGAGTAGATGTGACCCGAGTAAACTCCAAGAACCACAAACTTCCTTGATGGAGGGGGGGCTGTTTGTGTTATCTGCTCCCGCTCCAACCGTGGGGCTAGGATGTGAACGTGAGAGCTGGCATGTGTACCCACCTCATACAGTGAGGATGAGCCATGGCCAGTAAGGAGTAAGGAACACCTGAGCTCCTGTGTGTTTATAAGGCACTGACTTATTATTCCAGTGCTGGGCTGCCTAGGTTGGAGCGAATTAATTTCTATCCTGTTAACAACCTTTCGGTGGGGTTTTTGTCATTTTCACCTTCATGCTATCTTGTCATATTAATTAGGGGAACACAAAAGTCTTAGAGTTCAAGATTGATGAGGACATAGCTAGAGAGATCCTGGAGAGAAAAGAAGTCAGACCCTAACAAAATTAGCTCCCTCAGAGCTTCCCCTCCAGGACTAGCTGAGATTATGGGATCTGCTTCAACAGACTGCATTGTCTGTTAGAACATCAGCTGAAGCCAGACGGGGTAGATACAGTGACCTCATGCTTCATGTAAGGAAACCGAACTTCCCAGACACAGGGAGAGGCTGGCTAAAATGGCAGGCTTCTGCCCAGTCCCAGACCTCCTGACTCACAGCGCCTGAGGACACAGACTGAGTAGTATTTAGTCAGTTTATTGAATGATCCTGGGGTGAGGATGTGATTGGAACCTTTGCCCTAACTGCTGCATTTTGAGATAATTACTTTGTTGTTCAGGAACTTTTTCAATTCAGCCTGTGAAACTGAGCCCATATAAAATAGAAACAAAGAAACGCATGATGTAGCCAGCTCGCTGTATCTTTGAGGACAGGGAAACTGAGGTATATATGTGGCCCGTGACTCTAGCAAACACAGCCTGGCATGTTCCCTGGCTCAGAGTTACTGGGGAGCTGAGTCTCCTTCTTTAGTTTCTTCCAGCAGCCCTTGTCCAGAGATGCTGAGTCAGTTCTCTTCTTCCTCCAGTTCTTGGGATTCAGCTCTCCAGGGAAGGCAACAGTGGGGAGGTGCAGCCACATCGCAGCTCCTTTGGGGGATGCTTTCTCTAGTGGAAACACTTTTTAATGCTGTATGGCTTTGGAGTCATTCTGTTCCTTGTGTCTCCATGAAAGGACTGGCTCTTCAAACTGAGAGCCCATTGATTTTCATATGTTCACAGTTTCCCCAGCTTGTATTGCAGTTCACACAATGCTGCTCTACCCCTTCCAGTGAGAAACGAGGTCTGATGCCGCTTTCCCTGGGTCCAAACTGGCCTGTGACCTGGGTGACCACCTCAAGCTCTTTGTGTGGGTACTGGCCTTGCAAGCATCACTTGTCCTCTTGGAAGGATGTTCTGTTGTACAAAGAGTCCAGGATCACTTGTTGGGCAAAGAAGGGGAATCAATCAGCCAGCGGACCAGTGTGATCAGCTGCCAGCTGGGCTACCAGGGAGCTGCAGAATCATAAGCTACACATATTTTAGTTGTCTTGAGTACCAAATTCTGTGATGGTTAGTTATTCAACAAAAGGCAGGGAGTATAGACATCGACAGGGGCTACTTAGAGTGTGGGTGGAGCTGGGGATGGCCATACTGACATGTCCTGAAGTGTGGTCTCCCAAATTTCTGATTCTGCATAAGTGAGGACATTTCCTGTCATAATGAGACAAGAAAAATTTTTCCCAGGAGTCTCCTTTAATGCGGGCTGATGCTTCTGTGTGTCTGCTCAACTCCTACTTGATTCTCAAAAGCTCAGCTGCGGGAGAGAAGCCCCCAAGGACGCCAATCCTGAGGATACCACAGCCTCTGCTAATTGTCCCTATCTGCGTTTGGCACCACACTCTGCCGTTGGGCCAGAATGAGGCACAGTGATGCTGGAGGAGACGGGGGAAGCAGTCCAGAAAGCTCAGTCCTACATCTGAGGCACTTTCTGCAATGCCTTCTGGCTTTGTTTAGAAACATAATTCACATAGAATAAAATTCTCACCCTGAAGTACTATAGCTCAGTGTGTGGCTTTACTGAGTGGCAGGGGAACATAGCCACAACCACCACCTAATTCTTGAGCATGCCCCAGACAAAAATATATGCATTTTAAAATTATATCAAGTTTTCATTAAAAGGCAAACTTTTCCCAAGAAAGCAGCAAGGTATAGAACCAGCGCAGAACTAAAAGACACAGGTATGTGTGAAATAAAAATAAAGTTTGGTCTTGTGCCAGCATGCAGTACCATTGCTGCACTCAGCTGAGGGCGTCTCTCTGTGACTGGCACTGATGCTCACGCACAGAAGATTTAAACAGTGTGTGGGTTTGCATCTAATTTATAATATTCTGCCAAGCAGACAAACCCAAGACTCTTTTTGAAGATTCTGAATCACATAGACACAGTGAAGTGTGATACAGAGCAAATGGAAATTCTAGACAGTTTGGGGGCCATGTAATACTGAAATTGTCCTTTAAAAATATCTTTTGTCTATTCTCCAAGAATCACACAAGCACACAATGCATTCATATCATATTCTACTCCCCACTCCCCATCTCTAACTTCTTTGGATCCCTTCACCACACTCTCAACTTCATGTCCTCTTTTTTTTTTTTTTTTTTGGTGTGAATTTGGAGCCTCTGAGTCTAGTTAGCTGCTGCCCATATATGCATGGGTATGAGGCTACCCGTGAGAACAGTCTCCTCTAGAGGGCCACCTCTCTAAGGAAAGCTGGCTCTCCTTCCCCTAGAAGCCATCAACTCTCAAAAGCTCCTCAGGTATGTATGGGGGACACATGTGTCCCTCTCCTATCCATACTGGCCTGGCTGGATCTTGTGTGGGTCTCCTGTAGGCAACCACAGTTGCCATGAGTTCAACAGTCCTGTCATTCCCAGAAGACGTGACTGCCCAGTAGCATGCCTAGACCTCTGGCTCTTACGCTCTTTCCACCTTGGCTTCCGCGATGCTCCCTGAGCCTTGAGGGAAGCATGTGATATAGGTAGGTGTTCCACCTAGAGCCGAGCACTTCACAGTCACTCTCTCTCTGCACTTCCACAGTGTGTCCTGTTGTTAATCACTGTCTGCCACACAGAGGGGCACTTCTGATGAGGACTGAGATTATTTATGGGTATAAAGATACATATTTAGAAGATAGTTTGATCTCAAGTCCATTTAGCAAAATAGTAATCATTGGTTTATCCCCAGAGCCTATGAATTTCCCAGCTATGGATTCTCGGTCAGATTTATAGCACTAGGCATGTGTTTCCTCTTGCAGACTAAGCCGTGAATTCAATCACTGCTTACCCCTCTAACTTTCATGTGTTTCCTCTTGCAGACTAAGCCGTGAATTCAATCACTGCTTACCCCTCTAACGTTCACGCCACTAGAGCACACATGGGCATATCTTGCCCATACCTTTGGTATGTCTATCGGGGATCACAGCTGGGGAAGAGTATTGATGAGTATTGATTCTCCCCCAGGAGCTGACACAGCACCTCCTGGTACAAGGAAAGCTTATCTGCAGGGAGGAGTTTCCAATACTGACTGTGTATTGTAGGCAGTTTGGGAGCCGGAGAGAATGAAGCAAATAGGACCCTTTATCATCAGACTGATTGCAAGTTAACCACTGTCGCCCTTAGTATATTTTATTTGAATATGCATTTTGTACCATCTTAATGTAAATACTAAACCTAAGCATAGTGGCACCTTTATTAGAAAGTTATCCTTGAAATGTAAAAATTATAAATTATATCATCATTGGAACAATGGACTGTTTAGTTTGCTGGCTCTTGTGCATACCTAGGGAGAATTTTCTCTCTTCTGAACAGGCCAGAGGGTTGGAATGCCATTAGTAATGTTGCTTTTTATCACATATCACGTGAAATATTTTTCCTGGAGGACACTGCTCCTTCTGATAGGCATCTCGCATGAACAGGAATACCATGCCGTCTTGAGAGATGTTTACAGAAAGAAAGCAAGAGGCTTTCCATTTATGTTTAGCTGCGCTTGGAGACTATTTTCATAGAGGGATTTTATATTACACTTTAATTCTGCTTCATCCCTAGTCACTATTTTGTGCTTATTTTAGTTTCAATATCTTCATGTTGATATTAGATTAGATCTTTATTGTCTTTAGTTCAGACAATGACCCAATAAAATCAATTACAATTCATCACCATATCAGGCTAACATTCCATGCTACCTTTGCAAATACCGTGGCCTAGAAAAACATGCTTTTACTTGGTCATGTTGGAAGGCAGGAAGGCTGACAGCACCGTGTAGGTGACAGATGGAAAACTGTGCATCATAAGGCAGACGTTGCCTAGTGGAACTTATTTTACTTAAAAAGTTCTACAACAATGACAATCTTTAAGAGCAGACATTTTCACGTTGATGGCCTAAGTCATACTAATACATGATAGCCCACGGTAATCTTAAAAATGGGTCTGTTCCTGTACACAATGTTGGTTATTAGGCAAGTGCTTGTACTAATGGGGTCTCGTAACACCAGCTTCCATAGTGTGCAAATTTCAAGAAGATTAATGAACCCAAGAGAGGGACTAGTTCCCATTTTCAAACAATTGGAAGGACAGAGAGCCCTGAAACAGAAATAGAGGATTTTTTTTAAGCTTTAATTTCCTGAAGATTTGAAGTTTTGGGAGAAAAACCACAAAGACTGTTGATCTTGAGGCATTTTCTAATTACTGAGAAGCTAACACAACAATACACTGGAAATACACACAAGGTGTTAGGCATCCATGTTTGAAGTTGTCCTGGTTCTGATATGGCTCTTTCTGAACACTGAAAGTAAATTTAACTAAAAAAGCAGGAAGGCTCACATTCAGTGGCTGTTTGTGTCTACTTTCTCCCCTGTGCTTTGGGGCAGGCATACATAACCAAAGTGTTTGCTGAGGGGTAGAAGTCCATCCACAGGGCTGTCTTTCTGTAGCTTTGTTCTCATGGCTTGACTTCTAGCATTAAATGAAAATATACAAACACATTCAGTTGTATGAGCATGAAGATCAGAGGGAGAGAGAGAAAGGGAAGGGAGGTCAAAAAGGAGAGGAGAGGAAATGGGAGGGGAGGAGAGAAGACGGGATGGAGCAGCAGAAACAGGGAAGTGGAGACGAAAAGATAGAAGGGTTGCTCACGGTCACCAATCTACTCAAGACTCCAGATGCAAATTCGTTTGCTTCCAGTGCTGGCCAGCATCTGATCTGCCTTTCTGACATTTTCTTTCTGTCCTGGGAAGTCTGACTTCCATGGCAGCCGTTTCTCTGCTAGCTGCCCAATCTGGTCCTCATCTCCGAGTGTCATGGACTCTGATTTACTGCTTTGATCAGTTACCATCTCCTTTTCCATTTCTTTAGTGAAGTTTATTTGGAAGGCTTTTAGGGAGCTTAATTACATTTCCTTTTATACATTTGAAAATAAATTAAATAGCATTTCGTTTACACAGCCCATGTGTTCACCATTCTGCCTCGCCTCCTCCAGACACACCATGCGAGAGAAAGAAGGAGAAACAGCACATTAAGTTGTGTATTTTACATAGAAATTTCAGAATGTCCTGACAGATTGCAGAAATAAATGTTAAACAATAACAGTGTTTATGCTCAGTAATGAGATAATTTATTACTAAATGAATGGAATTTTGCTTTTTCTGCTTTGAAAACGAGGAGGCAAAGACAGGGAAAGGATATTTCCCCCAAGGTCATATGCATTCTCTCTGACAGAGCCAGGGAAAGAATTATGCTGTTTCCACATTTTATCTTCTCTTTAGCTCAACTGAACTTCTGCGAGTGAAAACGGGCAATGGAGAAGATAAGTTGGGTCATTGTTGAATGATCCAGATGCTTCCATGTTGCCTTTCATCCTAACGAGGAAAAGAAGATAGAACAGATCAGTCTGCTTCTGCGGAGCAATGGCTCAGTGAGTTTTAATTTTGATCTGGAATGTAGATTGCTCTTCCATTTAATTTCCATGGGGTATCTGCATGAGAAACAGGCTTCAGAACACGAAGACAGATCACTCTGAAAACTCGAAAGCCATCCTAGGTAGATGTACAGAATTGCACGCAGATATTCCAGCGCAAACCGAAGTTCTGCTGTAGACAGTCCTTAACATGAGAGAATTCAGTCACCACTGGGTGCTGCACTTTTGGGGTCTTTCTCTTTCACTTCTATTGATCAAGGGAAGTCAGGCAAACAGGAGAGAGAGTCGGGAAGAGAGTAGGAAGAGGGAGGGAGAGAGAGGAGAAGGGAGGGAGAGAGGGAGAAAGAAAGAGGGGAGAGGAGAGAAGAGAAGAGAAGACAGGAGAGTGCAGAAACAACTACCTGCAATGCTTGGGGGTCTGAGGGAGCTCACTGAACAACAACTCCAAATGGTAACAATGCCTTCCACTGGGCTATTTGCTAGCCTCTACTATATAGTAGGGGCATTCTTCCCCTGTTATAGGGAAGTTCTATTTAAATCATGTGTGTGTGTGTGTGTGTGTGCATGCATACACTGCAGGAAGCTTCTATAGAGGTGGGCTTCTGTATAGCAATTTGGTAAGGCCTTTGGTGTTATTTATCCCTTCTACCCTGCCTTCCCATCACCATCACATTTAACACTTCCAGCTCCATTATCCACCTTAACCCCTTTCCACTACTGCCTTCTACTCCCCCTGCCTCCATGTCCCCCAGACCCCATGAGACTTCACTTGTTTCCTGCCTGCTGTGGGGACCCCAAATGGAAAGCCCATATCTGGAGATCCAGAGCTAATATCTATGAATGAGAGAGAATATGAAGTTCATAGAGCAGTTAGGCTGGGAGTGAAAACCAAGTTAGCGTTGATGAAATGACTTCGTGTCAAAGGCAGAGGTGGGTCCGATAGGTGGCACTTCCAATCTTAGAATTATGGTAAAGGATATATAAGCGTGGTAATAGAGCACATATGATCTCTTCAAGGCTTTCTTTGAAAATTGCATGCAAGTCTCTTTACAGTTAACCGTGGTCTGAATGCAGAATGTGTCATTAGGTTAAAGATGTAGCTGCTGTCTGTCACAAAGACTCCCTAACAAAGTGGCTTTAAAGAACAGACCCTTATATATTGGTCTAGAGAGTGGAGTTATTCACCAGTGGAACAGCTTGGCTGAACTTAACATCCAGAACCTTCTGGATTCAAGATGTCTTCTCCTGATCTAGTCATACCAAGTCTAGCAAGAAGATAAATGTCAAGAAATAGTGTCCTTCAGGACACTATTTCTTGACATTTATCTTCTTGCTAGACTTGGTAAGACAGAGACAGAGACCAACATTGGAGCACTGGACTGAAGTCTCACGATCCAAAGGAGGAGCAGAAGGAGAGTGAGCACGAGCAAGGAACTCAGGACGGCGAGGGGTGCACCCACACACTGAGGCAATGGGGATGTTCTATCGGGAACTCACCAAGGCCAGCTGGCTGGGGACTGAAAAAGCATGGGACAAAACCGGTCTCGCTGAACATAATGGACAATGAGGACTACTGAGAACTGAAGAACAATGGCAATGGGTTCTTGATCCTATTGCATGTAATGGCTTTGTGGGAGCCCAGGTAGTTTGGATGCTCACCTTAATAGACCTGGATGGAGGTGGGTGGTCCTTGGACCTCCCACAGGGCAGAGAAACCTGCTTGCTCTTTGGGCTGAGGAGGAAGGAAGACTTGATTGGGGGAGGGGGAGGGAATGGGAGGTGGTGGCGGGGAAGAGGCAGAAATCTTTAATAATTAAATTAATTAATTAATAAAAAAAATCAGCAAGAAAAAAAAAAAGAAAGAAATAGTGTCCTGTATTTGTATGTTGGTGTTGCTTTCAAAGCTGCCAAGGGGCTGGGGGTTTGACTGTTTTCAGTATTAGCAGGAGGCCATGACATTAAATCCCCAGTATCCACGATGGAAATGTGAGTGGCTGCACATGTCCTTGGACTTCCAGCATGGTGTGTGCTGGAGGCAAAGTTGAGATAAGGATCAGTGGAGTTCACTGGCCAGGCTTCTTGTGAGTTCAGTGAGAGTCATTATCACAAAGAGAAAAATAGGTGAAGGATAGAGCTGGACATATTCCTCCTCTTCCGGCCATAGAGTGCATGAAGGAGCACGTATCCCTGCCCATATGTACATGTACACACCACATACTCCGTAGACTGGTGGTTTAGTCAGCCCATATGTACACGTACACACCACATACTCCGTAGACTGGTGGTTTAGTCAGCCCATATGTACATGTACACACCACATACTCGGTAGACTGGTGGTTTAGTCAGCCCATATGTACACATACACACTACATACTCGGTAGACTGGTGGTTTAGTCAACTGAGGTGTATTGTCTTGGTTCTGGAGGCTGAAGTCCGGTATTACACCACTAGGACTTTGTAGGGAAGAGTGTATCTTTGGATCCTCCATCCTTGGTTCATATATCACCACCTTCAACCCTGTAGACCTGTCTTTCCACTGTTCATATATCACCACTTTCAACCCTGTAGACCTGTTTTTCCACTTTCTGCTGTGCACGCACCTGTATCAAACTACCCTAAATATTCATTCTTTCCTAGTGCCAGAGTCTGGAAAGTTCAACTCCACAGCACTGTGAGGCTTTGTGTCTGCTGAAGTCTGTCCCTCTCAGAGAATTGCACGGTGCTTGCTTGCCGTGTCTTCCCATGGTAGAAGCGGCTCTTTGGGGTCTCTTCCACAAGTGTACCAATCTCACTTAGGAGGACTCGACTCTTACAGTCTCATCAGCTCTTCGAAGGTCTCACTTCTTACTCCATCACCTTACACATAGGATTTCAACATGTGAATTTTACAGGGATACAAATAGGGATCATCTATGTAGATAGGGTCAGGGAATTTGACCTAAATATAGGCATGAAAGATGACTTGGGCTTTCTTGCTGTTCAGTCAATGGATAAAGTATCATTATAGGGAAAGGAACCCTTTGTGGGGTAAGAACAGACAAAGGAAGGATGTCCATTTGTAAACAGTGGGAAGCTCACTGTGAGGAAAAGCTGGGCATTGCATGTGCACAGTGCAAAGCATCAGGCATAGTGAGTATGCAGCCTTACTCTGAAAATGTCTATTTTTATACATATATTTTGGCTAATTGGTAAGGTTAGTACAGAAAGAAAGCAGCTCCTACTTACTGTCATTGAAGTCTAGACAAACACTTCTTCTGTCTGCAGGACTTTCCCAACCTCTGTGCCTGGGCATCTTGAGCTAGAGCACTGACCCTGGGATGTGAGAACTTCCTTGATCATTGTTGGACTCAGAGCAGCCTCCTTGGCCTCTGTCCACGAGGTATTAGCAGCATCCTTCCCTTGACAATCAAAAAGTCCTAACTCAGTGACTAGTGTCCTTTTGGGGACAGCCACCCTGGTTTATAACCGCTGGTCTTTATTAGGAACATAGAGGAGGAAGTGGTCCAAGAGTGGAGAGAAGTAGGCCTGCAGGTCATGCTCAAGTTCCCCATTATAGTTTCTTTCCAGTTACATGATGCTAAAATGCATCTGCTTTTCCAGACGTGCCAACACATATTCCAAAAGTGCTGTGAGGCCCCTTTTATTGAACAGTAAACTAAATACTGCCAGGAAACCTACAATCCCCTCAAAAAGCCACTGGGAGAGAAATGTGCTTAAGGACCCTCAGGATGCAGCACTTCCTCTTTGGTACCATCACATCTTCATCCCCTAACAAATTGTGTCAGGATCTTTCTCTTCTGACTTAAATGGAATTGGGAGAATTACACCCTCTTTCAGTAATGCAGCAACAGCGTGAATTACTTCAGGGCACACGTGAAAGAGTACTGCGGTAAGACACAGCTGCATTATTTCAGTAAGAAACAATTAGATATTTCTGGACGGCTGCGTATTGCTCCATCTGCTGCTGCCATGGAAACCAATGTCGGCCCTCGGCCCCTCTGATAGCTTCCTACCTCTGGGTGTTCTTCATATACTCATTCCGCACAGCCTGGTGAGATTACCCCTACCTGGCAAGGGTATCCATTCATGTGTGATAAAGAAGGAAGTGTGATTGTTGTTTATATTTGGTTAATTAGTTTACGGTATGTATAATGGGTAGTCATGAATGAAAAATGACCATGTTTTAAATTAGAGCCAAAATTGTGCTATTTTTACAGTTATTGTTTTCAGGGTCCTAAAGGTGATACAGGCAAGAGCCCCAGATGATATAGGTGTGTATGAGCAGCCGGCCACAGAGGTGAGAGACGCTATCTGCTGCTTCCTGCAGGAGATGAGGGCAAGGGTCTTCCTGGAGACACTGGTGTTGAGTGCAAGCAGAGCCCTCTGGACTGAGGAGGAGGAGCTTTGGTGAGAGAGTGCTTCCGCTGTTCATGTGGTCCTGGGACAGCCACTACAGCCTCCGTGAGCCAAGCATGATGCAGCCATATAATGGCATGGTCTGGGCCTAGGAGTTAACATAGCCATCTGCTCTTCCTAGGGAAGTGAGGACACTAAAAGGAGATGGAAGTTTGCAAAGTGGCCCCAAGAGAGTTCAGTGTAACTCTAAACACCCTTGTCCTACACAGACACAAGCGGGGTTGTGTGGGTGACAGCACCATGCCACTGGGGTTACTATAGCAACCTATACTGTGTACTATTTGTCCCTGATGTCGAGCATGGGCAGGCGAGAGCGCCCTTCTGTTGACCAGACTTCTCAATGTTAATATTCTCTTACTTCTCCCCCAACCCCAAATGATGTCTTTATCGTTTCTAGAAGTAGTGAGACTGTGTGGCAGAGGATATGATAGCCGTGCAAGGTCTGGGATGCCTTGTATTCAACGACTTTACAGGCTTATGCTGACATTGCATTCTTTGCAATGTTTTGTGAATTGTAGGGTGTGATAACAGTACCCTAGGCTGCTACCCACTAGATAGCAGAACTTAAAGCTGTGACAACCTACAGTGCATTTTAACACTGCTAAATGTTGTAGCGCGTGCAGGGGAGGGGGGATATAGTTTCCCAGTTGAGCTGGTTTAGGACAGGTAGCAGCTTGCCCTCCCATGCCATTAAGTCAGAGGACTGGTGAGCATGTCAGCACTCTCTATGGAGCAGGAAGATGCTAAAGAAGCATCCTGCAGGTGGATCTACATCATCCTATGGCATTAGCAACACTCGTTCAGCACCCTGTGTCTGCCAGCCAAGATGGGACAGTGTATGATGGGATGTGTCTTTGGGATAGTAGGGCATTCTTATGAGGAACATGTGGGTGGAAACATGATGCTTTGGGGGGCGGGGATACCCTTTAACGTCACCCATTTGAAGTTAATTACTGTTTGAGTTAAAATGACCTCTTACCAGATGGCCACATGTGCCACGTAACAAGGACCAATGCCGTGGTTTCCTGGCAGGGGGATTCTTTGGTCTTTGAAGTGGCGAGCAACTCTCTACACAGAGTTTTCTTATGTGATCTGAGGAGTCATGTCTTTAAAGGAATCTGGGCTACTACCTTGTCTGGCTTAGCTTAGAACTGAGTTCCAAACCCTTCCCAGACAGATGTCTGGAGCTTCTCATTAAGCTCAGCCAGGCACCCAACAGGCCTCCGGGCACCTGCTCAGGAGATGCTGCCTGAGTGAATCTTAATGCTGGCTACATCACCTTGAAGAGTCCTCTTGGTATCGATATCCGAGACTCCAGGTTCTTTACGTGAAGCTACAGGCACCTTACCTGACCAGGGCTGGTGCACGAAGTCCGAGGGTGGGAGTGAGTGGTGGGTTCAAGAAATAGTTCTCTCTATAGTAGGGATTTCAAAGACATTTTCTGCAAGACCTTGCTGAAGTATAACTGTGTAAATCCCTACTCTTCCATGTGTAAATCCCTAATCTGCCATTTCCAACACCGTTAACATCTCTATGGGGTGCCTGGAAAGCCAGACAACTAACGCCTCTGTTGGATGAAGTTCAGCTTGCTCTTTGAGAATCATGTTAAGGTACCTACCAGTCACTGTCCTCTTCCACAGGGTTAATCCACACACACACCTTTAGATTCCAGCCCACAGGTTCTAGGATATAGGCATGCATTGTTGAGTTTGTCCATGGAAGGGACTGGTAAATATCTGGAGTGGTTGATTGCCATTACTCTATGACTCTTGGGCCCTGAGCAAGTAAGTCAGAAGCTAGGGGAGGCCCCCTCCCTCTAAAACTGTGATAGTTATATTTATCTTAAGTTTCAAACACAAGTTCAAAGACTCTTTCTGAAGGTTTCCTCATATATAGGGACCAGTGTCAGCACCTTGATGTATACTTCAGAGACCCCTGTGATCTGGGTTGAGTTGGTAAATGATGGCTCAAGAGTATGACAAAGACCAAGTGGAGGAGTCTCTTAGACAAAGGGCCTGAGTCCATGCTGGGTAAACTGCTTCTCTGCTTTGCCTGAAATGGCCCTCCAGGGACCAAGCGTTGCCATGGAAGGACATTGTGTCCAAAGCTGTGGTTCTCAACCTTCCTCATGCTACAACCTTTTACTACAGGTCTTCATGTTGTGACAACCCCCAAACCATAAAATTAATTTCATCTGGCTAATGTTATGAATCATAGTGTAAATACTTTTGGAGATAGAGGTTTGCCAAAGGGGTCATGACCCACAGGTTGAGAAACACTTACCTAAGTGAATGCTTAGCTCCAAATCTTCTAAAGGCCTTCATACATGTGCCTTGATTATTTTAGTTTTCCTCTTGAAGGAAGAAGGCAATTAGAGCTTGACATTCAGAGCTGATGCTGGGGGAGTCCAGTTGTATTGAACACTGTGCTGGGCGCAGTGCTTGGAGTATAATTGTAAAGAGCTTTCAGCTTTGGGGCAGTTCCTTTTCTCTCCACCCTCAGGGAAAACACCTCCCAGAAGTGGGGTAGTCTCAGCTGTCAAGTCCAGAGACACTTCACAGTGACGTCGGTAGAGCTCACATGACCTTAGACTTCAAGCCGGCAGGAAGGAGGGCCAGAGAGTAAATGCTCCCATTGCTGTGCGACACACCAATCAGGCAGGACAGATGTGCTTCTCAAATAGTGACCTGAGAAGCTGTCACTTGGATAGAGTTATTGATGGTGTTTGTTGCACGGATATACCTTGGGTGCCACACTGGAAAAGGTCGTGTGCCAGGCGGGCGAGGCTTTAAGTCAGATGAAATGTTGGAGCCATTTTTCTCCTATCGAATAACTAATAAAACTCCCGCAAAAAAACCCTAGTTGTATGTCAAAACGAAATACGACAACTTTTAGAGTCTGTTGGAAGTATACAAACATTAATTAAGATTTTTGAAAATAAGGTTTTGTCTCAGGAAAGGTGGTATTTTTAGTGTGATAATTTATTTACGTCAATGTTCAGTCAAAAATTTCCCCGTTCCTTAAGCTGCTACAATGATACATTTGTTTCAATAAGCTTAGCAATTTTCATATAAAAATAAGTCTGACCACTTGAACTTCTTAGTATTTGTTTGATTAACTCAGAAATTGAAGAAATGATATTTACTTGCATAGTCAACTAAACTTAGACTTAATTAAATTTTGAAAAAAAATTTATTTATAATTGTGTGCATGTGTGTCCATGTGTACCCCAAAGCCAGAAAAGGTTGTTAGGTCCCCCAGAATTGAAGTTACCGGTAGCTGTGAGTCACCCACCCTGGGTGCTAAGAAGTAAGCTTATTTCTTCTAAAAGAACAACACTCTCATTGCTGAGCTGTCTCTCTAGCCCCTTTAATCAGTGAAATTCTTAAAGGCATGTTACATGGATTTCCAAAACTTACTACATATGAAACACATTATATCCCTTCCAGGAAAGACTTACGAACCAGAGAGATGAGGTCCTTTCAAGTACTCACTCATATTTCATATGTGTAATAAACAGATAAATGAAGTTCCTTGGAGTTCAAGCACTTTTCTAAAAAATAAACTTAATTCTCTAATTGCTTTCAAAGTAAAACCAAAAGTCTAGAATCAACTAAAACCTTCCAGTCAAGCATTAAGACCATTGTGTCACTGATGTGGGATTCCCCTCTGTGTTCTGTGATTACCACTGGTGAATAAAGAAACTGCCTTGGCCTGTTGATAGGGCAGAACTTAGGTAGGTGGGGAAAACTAAACTGAATGCTGGGAGAAAGGAGGCAGAGTGAGAGAGAAGCCACGGAGCTGATGCCAGAGACAGAAGCACTGAAACTTTGCTGATAAGCCACAACCTCGTGGTGATGCACAGATTAATGGAGATGGGTTAAATTAAGATGTAAGAGTTAGCCAATAAGAAGCTAGAGCTAATAGGCCAAGCAGGGATTTAATTAATATAGTTTCTGTGTGATTATTTCAGGGCTGAGTAGCCGGGAACCAACAAGCGGCCTTCTTGCAACATGTCACAAGCTTTATATATGCTGCAACCCACAGATGGGCTTAAAGACACTCAAGAGTTAGCTTTGGATGGTCACGTAGTTCATTCCTAAACCAAGCATGGAAGGTTAGGCTGATTTCATTTTCTCTGTAATTTTTCTGAGCCCTGTTATTTAGGTTATTTAGATTTGCAGCTGTGGCATGGTTCTGTAATGCCTCTTGAGGTCCAGGTTCTGCTTTTGGGTCTCAATCCAGATTCAGAATGTGGAAACCCAGAATGACCTGTTCGTGGGGTGAGGTTTCTCAGTTTTAACGCTTTCTGCTAATTTGTGCTCTCCCCCCATCTACTTTTCATAAATAGCAACCTGATCACCAGCAACTTTCAGTTCTGCCTCGACAGATGGCACTGTGTGTGCTCCTTACAGGGCTGTGTCCGGCTTCTCTCCAGCTTGACTACACTCTGTAGTCAAGGCCCAGGGCCCCTCACCCACGGTGCAGACCTGCTTCCACAGCACACCTACATGGCTCTGGCTTCTGGGTGTGTTTGTTGAGCCTTCCGAAAGCTGCTTCGTTATCTCCCATCAGAGCCCAATACCTTCCTTGTCTGTCAGTTCTTGGGGTGCTCTGGGTCTCCCCATTTGCTGTATTTTGTTTCCTTTGAAGTGATTAAAGCCTGCTTTTGTTTTTGTGACTTGAGTTAAAAGAACAGTCTCCTCTGGTTTTGCCATTACACCCTAGGTAGGGAGGAGCTGCCGCGAGAACAAAAATTCCCTAACATGAGCGTCTTGGTCCCTTTTATCTTCACTTATTTTATGTCATCTTTAATGCCCAGAATATACTTCAGCCCAGTTTCCAACCTGGCTGCACCTACCTGTCCTCACTCCTGTCTGCTGACAGAACTCACGTGACAGAGAAATGCCTGGTCCTTCCGAGCTGTGCTTCTCCCTTGCCCCACCTTCCCATTCCCTGTCCACTGGTGTCCGCAGCCCCTCGAGGTTTCTCCCATGGGGCTCGGTGCTGTGTTTGTAGGTAGACTCCCTAAGTCCGTGTATGCCAGTCCCACTCAGAACACATCCTTCATACCACCGCATCACTCCCACCAGCATGAAAACCATGGGTTCTATACTAATTATGGGTTCATTTCTACTTCTGAGTCTAGACTTGTAGATTTGAGGGCAAGTGAGCAATTTAATCGGAGCATCCCAACGAAAGACAAGAGCTGGGTAGAAGAAGAATGTGTGCCTAGGGCCCTTCTCTTCTTCTCCCCAATGTGTTCTCTTCTTCATCTCCTGGAGCGGGAGTCACAGTTCCTGTAGAGATCTTTTTCCATCCCAGTCACTACTTTCCCTGCGAGATTGATGATGGCCTCTGTGTTTCCTTGCATGCTGTCAGGCAGGAGGAGTCATTGGGGAGCTTCATAGAGATGGAGCATTGACACCTGAGCAAAGAAATATGGGCTCACCCATGTTCACTCGCACTTTTGAATTTCATATCCATTTGCAAGGAGAGGTCATTGTCAAGTGTTGCCGTGTAGGTAATCTTTCTGCTTCAAACGTCTGGCTGAGGGTTGCAGGCGTTTGCAGCCCATCTCGAGGTAGGTGAGACATTTCAAAGTTAAAGCACATAAAGAAAGTGCTTCCTCCAGGAACCATGTCAGCAACAACAAGTTTTATTTATAGATTAGCAGAGGAACAGCTGGGTTCCTTCTCTATCTATGGCCCTTGGCAAATAAAGACACTTTTTGATAGGGCAGGAGTTTTGGTGTCTTCAGACTGCCACAGTTGAACACTATTGCCTCTCATCTCTGATAAATATATAGACATGTTTAACATGTATATGTGTGTCTGTAGAGAAACATATAGAAGATTTAACATGTATATATGTGTCTGTAGAGAAACATATAGATATATTTAACATGTATGCGTGTATATATATATATGTGAATTATGTATACTCTTTTAGTTTGTTTGTTTTTTTGAGACAGGGTTTCTCTGGTAGCTTTGGAGTCTGTCCTGGAACTAGCTCTTGTAGACCAGGCTGGCCTTGAACTCACAGAGATCCACCCGCCTCTGCCTCCCAATTGCTGAGGTTAAGGGCATGTACCACCACTGCCTGGGTGTGTTCACATTTTTAAAGTGCTCTGAATATAAAAGCATATGTAGATGGTCCATGTTCTGATAAGCAATAAAGTCTCTACTGCTTGTATTTTGTTGCAATATTAGGCTTCCCTTACATAGCATTATATGGCATCATAAGAGCGAAACAATTTGGAAGCAGAAGGAATCTAAAAGACAAAGGATCCTCTCAAACTTTCTGAGTATGGAAAAATACAGAAGATTTTGAAAGTATTCAGGGGAGATGCCAAGGAGATGGCTCTATGTGTACAGTCCTGGTTACATGATGTGGGGATTTGAGTTTGGACATGTGGTATCATATGCATGCAATTCTAGTTCTCCTGTATCAAGATGAGGTGGAGATAGGAGATTCCTTCAAAGCTCATGAGCTAGCTAGCCTTGTGTATGAGATCCTCTTTCAAAGGTGCTGGAAGGTAAGGGCTAACACCAATGGTGATCTTCTGACCTCCACATGTTCACTGTAGGACACATGTGCCTGCACTCACACACATGAATGTGCATGGGCACACATAAACACGGATAAAATAGTCAGTGGGATATAAATTTGGTAAATTTCAAGGTCAAAAAACCTAGTTTAAGAATTCTTGATTTAAGAAATGCTCTCAATTTGAGTTTTTCTCTCTAGAATCAAAAGAGAGAAGTTGGGAGGAGATCTCTCATAATTACAAGTGGCTGCTGTTTACTAATAATGTTTTCATTTATATTCAAAGTAATGTTTACTGTTGTGGTGTTTTCATGTGTATATTGTGTATTGTTCTTATCCCTCAACATTGCCTTTGCCCTTGCCCAGCTTACAGTGCCCCCTCCTCCCCCCAAATAGTTCCCCTTCAATTCATGACATAAAAATAACTGATGAAGTGTGAACAAAACGAGTTGCTTGTTTATTTCGAGAGTACTTGGTGAGATCTGTTGCTGTGGAATATTAGTTTAAGATGTGCTGCATTCGTTTATGCTGTGGAAAATTTGTTTAATGATGCAAAGATGTGTTATATTCTTTTATGTTACATTTGTTTAACTCTGTAAAGCTGTGTTACTTTGCCTGTTTAAAACACCTGATTGATCCAATAAAGAGCTGAACAGTCAACAGCTAGGCAGGAGAGGGATAGGATGGGCTGCCATGCAGAGAGAATAAAAGAGGAAGAGAAGAGGGGGAGCAAGAAGAGGAGGAGAACAATAAGTTATGAAGTAAGAAATAAAGAAAGGTATATAGAATAGAGAAAAGAAAAGGCCCAGAGGTAAAAAGTAGATGGGATAGTTTAAGTTAAGAAATGCTGGCTAGAAGTAAGCCAAGTTAAGGCTAGGCATTCTTAAGTAAGAATAAGTCTCCATGTATTTATTTGGGAGCTGGGTGGCAGAATAGAAAAATAAAACTACAATGTGTTCCAAAGAGGGTTTTGTCACCCTCAGTATCTGGAAGCATCATGGGGTGGGGCAGATGCCACTGCTGTCAACATCAGTCAAACTAGAGCCCCCTTTGTTACTTGAATCCCCGTTCTTATTGGTTCTGTCTCCTAAGCAACACGTCTGTTCCTCTTCCCTGCCCATCACATCAGAATACATTTCCATAGTGATCTCAGTTCAGAGAAGGGCTGTCTGCACCTGTGGCCCCCCTGAAATTTCTATCAGAACAACACTCACCTGAAGAAGCATTTACAAATTGCCATGTCATGGACTGAACCCTCCAAAACCTGGAGGCAAGATAAAGTGCATGAGAGTCCACAGTTTGGAATCTGTTCTGTCTTGACTAAAATCAGAGTTCAGACCTCTTGTTGCTCCTCAAGGACCAAGATGTTTGACCAAAGGTGTGGCTATTGGATGCTTTGCTCCTCAAAGGCCAGTCAACATGACGTTTGACTTAGGGCATGGTTACAGGTGTTCTGGGATGTAAGGAGGTAATTATGCTTGTTTGTTCTTTATATCATGGAAGTCTTGTGCCCCCCCCCTTTCATTTGGGGTATATAAAGACTGTGAGTAATAAACTCAGGGTTTTTTGTTACAGTACTCTTTGGAATCCCTCCCGACTCTATCTTCTGTCTCTTGTCTATTTCTCCTCACTCAACCTCCCCTTCTCAGGAACAGACAGACAGGTCGGTCAGTCTTGACGAAAGTGTGCCTCTATAAGGTGGTTCTCATATACCCCAGTAAAGGACAACAGATAGCTTCGGTTCTCAGGAGACTGGAGTGTGCAGCCACGGGGGACATGTTCAAGCTGCCCACGTCACCGGTGTTGTTTGGTTTAGGAGAACACCCTCACGTTGACAGGATGAATAAGTTGCTGTAAGCTGGGGTGGGAGTGAATCAGACAAGCTGTCTGCCAGCTCATTTTTACTGTATTTACTGTGAATATCAAGTACGAAGAGACAGGTATTATCATTATGAAACCACGACAGAAATGGCAGAAAGAGAGCAAGGGCTGGGCCTTGTGTATCAGCGCACAGATAACTAGATACACAGCCACTGCTTAGGTCGCTGGAGGCACTAGTCACTTTAAAGGCACCCTTCGTGGTTTTCTCTTGATTTTCCTCCATGTGTTATAATGAAAAATTACAGAGAACACGTATCCTACTCTTAGAATCAAACCTTTTTATTTTTCTCTTATAGCCTCCCCTTCATATCCTTCCTTAATGCAGTCTGTCTAACAGTTTTGGAGGAGTTTCACATGTAGCTGAAATCAACCCACTATGTGAAAGTCAAGGCAAAGTGAATGAAATTATATTTCCTCTCCATTTTCTGTCTCCTTCTTCCTTTTTTAGAGACAAGGATCTTAATGGAAGCCCTCCACTCTCCCTTCCCCATTGGAAACTCTTAAAGTTTTGAGAATTAGCTCTCAAGGACTTTTAGGTTAAAGATAAGCGTGTCCAGGCTCGATGAGAGGCAAAAATCAACCAGCCTTGAATCTGTTTGTAGGGCACAGTGGAAGCGTTGGACAGGACCATCCGTCCAGCTGTTCCAGTCTACTTTAAGCTGTTGGTGGGCAAAGAGTCAACATTCTGAAAATCAGTTCGTGCGTTTGGACAGTGCAAATGGCCAATTTAGATTTTGCCAGCAGAGAACTCCAGCGTAAGGTGGCAAATTTAGATTGGACACACATGTACCTCTCCGTATGATCCTTCTGCAAGCAATCATTAAGCTCTCTGGTTTCTCGGCTTATCTGCAAGAGGAAAGGCCTGCGTAGCACCGTCTATTGCTCTCTTTGAATGCTGCCCACCCTGTAATTGTGCTGCAATCTCTCTGCATGTGGCTGTCAACAGCCCTCAGCAGGCTCGCTGTGTGCCTGGCATCCTAAAATAACTTGGATTGTGCCACGGCAAACTTGACAGTATACATAAAGCATCTGCCATTCAGGCATCATGGGTCAAATCGCCCTCATTCAGCAGAGCCCAATACAGAGTGCTGCAGACTTGCCAGAATCCCAGACAAGAACCACATCTTGGCGAGCCCACGCTGTGCATGGCAGGAATTTGCCCCTGCCCAGCACTGCTAGCTCAGGTGCAGACACTCTCTGGGGGCCTTTTTCTGGTGAGCTTGTTTTTAAGTAGGTCTGACAGCGCCTCTTGCAAAGTTGTTGGGAGGGAGCAGCCCGGAGCTTGCTTAGCACACAAGAGTTGTTAGGGCTCTAATTGTCTGGAAAGACTGGCAAGGAATACATTATCGGGTTCTGATGTCTCTGATAGTGCCGCTGCTGTTTGGCTACTGAGCTCGCGAGGGATTGATTAGTCAGAGGAGCAAACATTTGCAGTCCCGAATCACAGGGCAAGTTAGTGCCCTAAGGGGAACTGTGGGGCACCTTGTCAAAAATAAGCATCTTCTTTTCTACCAAGCAAAGTAGTAGTAGTAGGGTGAGGAGGAGGAGGAGGAGGAGGAGTTGATGTGTCTACTAAGATATCCTTACATTGCTTGTTTTTTAAAAATAAGCAGAGAGATTTATAAAGGCATACATACAGGTGGTTGTGCTTACCCCCTTTATAACATGGAGCTCTTGTTTAAACATTCTGGCGCAATAAACTTCTGTGCGGCCTGTCAAGATGGGAGTTTCCCAGTCCTCCAGTGTGAGGCAATGATGTCTGTTTCCTAAACTCTGCTGTTTCCTGACGTCACCACTGACCATCTCCTGAGCCAGGCACCAGGTCACAAGATGAGAGTCAAGTGAATGGGGCAATCTTGGCTTGTCTGATGTTCATGCATTTAAGAGGCACCATCTCCATCCAAACAGAGTCTTGAATGCAGTGTTGGGAGTCCGTTCCATAAACTATCAAAAAGGAAACCTCACAGAAATGGACCATTTGGATTGAATTGTCAAAAAGGAGTAGATTGCAGTTAGGAAAGGACCTGGGAAAGGAGGAAAACAATGGAGAAGAGAAATGGTGTGAGTTATGGAAGGGCTGTCTTTCATCCCAACAAGTGGAGGGAGGAGCTGGAAGTGGGGCTGCAGGAGATGACTGGTAACCCAACCACACTTCCAAATCAGGGAGGTTGCCTTTCCTCCTTAGCGCTAGCTCATTTCAGAAACACTTATAATTCCTAGCAGCCTTAAGCCTTTTTCATTTGACTCTTCCAGTGGCGACATCTGCTGCATGTTAGAAAGACTCAAGAGCCGAGTGCAACCTTGAATCGAAGCGACGTCCACATGCTGTGACCAGCACTTTGAGCTCTGCCTCGGATGCTCACAATGTTCAGCCCAGGCTCAGAACCCCACAGTTGTCTGTGCTGACGGCAAAGGAAGGGGACGAACTCTAGTTCTGCATCATTGAAGTTCATAACCCTTCCTTGTACGGAGGCTGCTGGGTGGTTTTGTGCCCCAGAGCTTCAGGGTCTTTGTCAGAGAATGATAAACCCCAGGAGGCTGCTCCCAGACATGGCGAGCATGTGTGTTGACCTCAGCTATGGGACAGTTCCACAGGACATTCCTCTCATCCTTAACTCCTGCCACAAACTCCAGGTTCCTGCTCTCTGCTTCCTGAAGCCAGACATGTTCATATTTCTGATCTGCCACAAAAAACCAGACCACGCATGGGTGTGGGATGCGACAGTCAAGCACCTGAACTTTCAGTAACAAAGAGGACATTAGAACAGGCCTGTCTAGAGTGTCTAGGGTCCTGGATTTATTAAAACTTTCTGGTTGTTTTTTGTTTTATTTTGCTTTGTTTGGGGGTCTTATTTTTGTTTTTATTTTTAATTTTGTTTGCCTTATTTCATTATGTTATGTATTTATAAAGGTTGGAAGAATCAATTTGGCAGCTGTGCTGGCTGGTCTTATGTCAACTTGACTCAAGGTAGAGTCACCTAAAAGGAGGGAACCTCAATTGAGAAAATGTCCCCATAAGATATTGCTGTAGGGCATTTTCTTAATTAAGAATTGATGAGGGAGGACCAAGCCCGTTATGGATGGTGCCACCCCTGGGCTGGTAGTCCTGGGTTTTATAAGAAAGCAGGCTGAGCAACCTTGGGGAGCAAGCCAATAAACAATACTCCCCTCCATGGCCTCCGCAGTAGCTCCTGCCTCCAGGTTCCTGCCTTGCTTGAGTCCCTGCCCTCACTGCTTTGGATGAATGTTCTATGGAAGTGAGTGAAACAAACCCTTCCCTCCCGAAGTTGCTTTTGGTCATGGTGTGTCATCACTGCCATCGTCACTGTAACTAAGACAGTAACAACCACACGCAGGTTTCCCGAGCCAAGTCTAACAAAGGACATGGTGCTGCACCTCTGACCACTAAGGTGATGCGGAGAGTGAGGGCAATTAGTTCAAACAGGGTTCGAATTCTTGGCCTGACCACTAAGCTGTTTGCCCAAGTCGTCTTCATTTCTCAGAGTCTCCCTCCTTGACTGCAGGTGGGAGCTGGACCTCACGAGACGTGGCTAAGTGATGTAATGGCTCATGAGGAAGGCTGAACATAGGTCCTGTAGTCCCCAAATGTCACCATCCTTTCCTGGCAGGAACAGGGCTATTGTGTGACACCGGTGCTATTAGATTTGACCCTAGAGCTCTGGACGTGTTTCAGCTTCCATTACAGTGGGCATTTCTGGTACTTGTACTCCATCTCAGGCACTGCACTAGCCTCGCTCTGAAAAACCGTGTGTAGAGAAGTGAGATCCCGTCCTGCGTGTTCTGAGATGATCACTGTTGATCGCCGTTTAATGCCCACACTGAAGGATATGTAAAACAAACACTGAAAATACTGCCTTTTATCCTCCTAAGATAGCTCAGCGGGACTCCCACCAGATGTTATTGTGGGAGAGAAGCACGGCTTAGAAAAGGCACTCGGAATGATTGATTCCGTCTTTGTCAGACTGTAGCTGCAACTTCCCAGATGCTGCATCTATACGCTATGCGTAGCTGGCAGCACAGGTATGTGTGGGAGCATGGAAGAGAGAGACACGCCATTGGCAACCCAGCTCACCCTGGAGGTGGAGCAGGCGGGAGGAGGAGCTGGGGGAGTGGGGGGAGTGGCACACTGGGGATATCCTGCAGATCTTGCTCCAGCAGCAGTACTGACTGTCTTCATGAGGAAATTCATTCAAATGCATCCTCTCTAATTCCACAGGCATACTATTCTGGATTGAAAAGCATCTCACAAATTACATAAGTTGAAATTCCATAGTTATATCTAGACACAAGGATTAGTTGAGACGGTAGAGGAGCAGGTT